>NC_057809.1:215150756-215500785 GCF_018294505.1 Triticum aestivum
AGGTTATCACGAATGACTTTACACATTGCCTCTACCTCTGTGATTAAATCATTACCCAAAAGCTGATGTTCACCGGTTTCAGACCAGTTGAGAGGGGTACGGCACTTCCTGCCATACAGAATTTCAAATGGGGCCTTGCCGAACTTGCTTGAAAACTGTTGTTGTAGGAGAATTCAGCATAAGGAAGGCAATCCTCCCACTTCATGCCGAAGGAGATCACACAAGCCCTGAGCATATCTTCATGAATCTGGTTGACACGCTCGACTTGACCGCTAGTTTGAGGATGGAAAGTTGTGCTGAAGCGGATGTTGGTGCCCATGTCCTTCTGAAAAGAATCCCAAAACTTTGAGGTAAAGATGCTGCCACGGTCTGAAGAGATCACTTGTGGAATACCGTGCAGAGAGACAATACGAGAGGTATAGAGTTCTGCCAATTGAGCTGCAGTGATCGACTCTTTGATAGGCAGAAAGTGAGCCACTTTAGTGAGTTTGTCGATGACAATGAATATAGAATCATTGCCACGCTTGGACTTTGGAAACCCAGTCACGAAGTCCATCTCAATGTGGTCAAACTTCCATTATGGAATGGCAAGAGGTTGGAGGAGACCCGCTGGCCTTTGGTGTTCTGCCTTCACTCTTCTGCAGACATCACATTCGTTCACGAACTGAGCAATCTCGCGCTTCATTCGAGTCCACCAATAAGCTTGCTTGAGGTTCTGATACATCTTCGTGCTCCCAGGGTGGATGGAGAGGAGAGAATTGTGAGCCTCGTTCATGATCACTTTACGAATTTCACCTTTGGGTACAACAATACGATCCTCGAAGAAGAGAGTGTCCTTGTCGTCAAGGCGGTAGCACTTGTACTTGGGTTGACTCTTGGCTATCCCAATCTTCACATTTTTCACCATAGCATCAAGAAGCTGGGCTTGGCGAATCTGGTCTTCCAAGGTAGGAGAGACTTGAAGGTTGGCGAGGAAATCTTGAGGAACAACCTGCAGACTAAGTTTGCGGAAAGCTTCACAAAGCTCGGGTTGATAAGGCTTAAGAATTAGACTGTTGCAGTAAGCTTTCCTGCTCAATGCGTCAGCAATCACATTGGCCTTGCTTGGAGTATACTCGATACTCGGATTATACTCTTGAATCATTTCGACCCATCGAGTTTGCCTGAGGTTGAGATTAGGCTGAGTGAAGATGTACTTGAGACTCTTGTGATCAGTGAAAATGTCCACTTTTCTTCCCAATAAGAGATGTCTCCAAGTCAAAAGAGCATGCACAACTGCCGCCAACTCGAGATCATGAGTGGGGTAGTTCTTCTCATTAGGCTTCAACTAGCGAGAGGTATAAGCAACAACTTTCTTCTCTTGCATCAATACTGCGCCAAGACCTTGGAGAGAGGCATCACAAAAGACCTCGTACGGTTTGGATTCATCAGGCGGAGTCAGAACTGGAGCAGTGATCAATTTCTCTTTCAAAGTGTTGAAAGCAATGTCACACTCCGGAGACCAAACGTACTTGACGTGCTTCTGGAGAAGATTAGAGACAGGCTTCGCGATCTTAGAAAAGTTTTCAACGAATCTTCGGCAATAGCTTGCGAGACCGAGGAAGCTACGGAGTTGCTTCACGTTCTGAGGAGGTTCCCAATTCACAATTGCAGACACCTTCTCAGGATTCACAGCAATGCCCTTGGTAGAGATGATATGACCAAGATAAAGAACCTCATCAAGCCAAAATTCGCACTTGGAGAACTTGGTGTAGAACTGATGTTCCCTGAGCTTATCGAGTACCAAATGCAAGTGCTTGGCATGATCTTCCTTGTTCTTCAAGAAAACCAGAATGTCGTCGAGATAGACCAAAACGAAGTCATTGGTGTAGGCGTTGAAGATGAAGTTCATCATGCGAGAGAACGTCGGAGGAGCGTTGACGAGGCCAAAAGACATGACAATGTATTCGTATGAACCATAGCTTGTCCTGAAAGCCATCTTGGGAATATCTTGCTCACAGATTCGAATCTGATGATAACCCATACAGAGATCAAGCTTGGAGAATACTTGGGCACCTTTGAGTTGTTCGAACAGCTCGTTGATGTTGGGAAGTGGATATTTGTTCTTGATGGTCTTCTTGTTCAATGGACGGTAATCAACACAAAGTCGGTCCGTTCCATCCTTCTTCTTCACAAAAAGAACACCACAACCCCACGGAGAAGAACTAGGCCGGATGAGACCCATTTTCTCTTGAATATCGAGTTGCTTCTTGAGCTCCTTCAACTCTTCAGGTCCGAGCTTGTAAGGACGTTTGCACACCGGTTCCATGCCAGGCTCAAGATCAATAACGAATTCAACTGGCTGGTGCGGAGGCATTCCTGGAAGCTCTTCTGGGAAGACGTCTTGATATTTGCAAACGACTGGAATTTGCGAGATGGCATCCAATTCACCCTTCTCATTGAGAGAAAACAGACGGATGGTATCGTCATTCGCGGCAAAGACAATTACATCCTCAGACGAATGAGTCAATTGAATCTGCCTGGCTGCACAATCAAGCTGAGCCTTGTGCTTAGAAAGCCAATCCATTCCGAGAATAAGATCAATATCCGAGTTACCAAGAACCATTGGAGAAGCCAGAAACTTGAAGTCACCCATCATGATAGAAACATCCGGGACTATTGAAGTAGCCCTCATAGACTTAGCCGGAGAAACCACTCCCATAGGTTTACCCAACATTTGTGAAACGAAGTCATGCTTGGAAACAAATGATCTTGACATGAAACAATGCGATGCACCATTGTCAAAAAGAACTTTTGCTGGAAAAGAGTTAACTGGAAAGTTACCCATGATCACATCTGACGAATCCTCTGCCTGAGCTGCATTCAGCAAGTTGACCTTAGCGTGCTTGGGGTTATGCTTGACCACAGCTGTACTTGCCGATCTGACAGGAGGAGGAGGAGGAAGACGCCTCTGGTTGAAACACTTGTTGGCATAGTGACCCTTCTGTTGGCACTTGTTGCACGTGACCTCTGAAAGCGGACGGTGATACGGAGCACTCGATCTTGGAGCTTGAGACAAAGTCTTGTTCTGAAAGCCAGGGTTGGGTGGGTGGGAAGAACCACTGCCACCTTTGCTCTTCTGCTGATACGGCTGACGGAACGGAGGAGGAGGAAGCCAATACTTCTTCTGCTTGGCCACTTGAGTAGAGGTAGAAGGAGTAACGTCTCTGACTCGCTTCTTGGAAGCATCACACCTCAGCTGAGCAGCCTCTTGCTTCAATGCCATGTTGTAGAACTCATCGTATCTCAAGGGCTCGAAGAGAACAAGAGCTAGCTGGATTTCTTCTCTAAGACCACCCCTGAACTGATATATCATGCTCTTCTCATCAGGGACGTCCTGCTTGGCAAAGCGGGCGAGCTTCTAGAACAACTTGTTGTAGTCATAGATAGACACAGAGCCTTGCTTCAGGTTGCGGAATTCCTCACGCTTGCTTTCAACCACGCTCTGAGGGATATGATGAGCTCAAAAATCTCGACGGAATTCATCCCAAGTGATAATACGTCCACCTCTGGAGTCCTTGTACTGCGGGAACCATTCTGCAGCTTGATCTTTGAGTTGGAAGGAAGCGAACTTGAAAAAGTCCTCAGGCCTGACGTTACTGCACTCGAAATGCTTGCACAGATCCACAAGCCAATCGTCAGCATCGGTTGCCTCAACACAATTGCTGAAAGTCTTTGGCCCGTTAGCAAGGAACTGGTTGATTGTAGCAAAGTGATTCTGATTGTTGCCTTGATTCCCTTGGTTGCCTTGATTGTGCTCTTGAAGAATTTGCATGATCAACTGTGTGTTTGCATTGGTTGCGGTCATCACAGCTTGCCATGCCTCCGGAGGAGGGGGAGGTGGTGGCGGATCAGGATTCAGAGTCGTGCGCGTTGGAGGAGCCATCCTGAAGAGGTTGACATCCATTAGCACATTGATAGACAAATATTGAAGCTGAATCCAACGGAATGAAAAATTGCAACATATAGTCTTCACATTCGAACAAAATGACCGAATGCATTCCTCTTGAAATGGACACATATCCATAAATTGAGAAGCCACATAGAATTCAGGTAGAGAAATAAATCAACAAGGTACGGATCAAGAACGAATAATCGGTAAGAAATCCCAATCTCAAACCAATATCCGTGGAAGAAGCACTAGAGCTACAAGAATTCCCACCTATGAAACTCCCGAGCCTTTTCGGTTATGCAACAGGTGTTGGGGATAGAGGGGAAGCATAATATCTCACCCAAACTAGTAAATCCTACATCCAGCTGTATCCATCCTTCAACACATAACCAAGAAACCTTCGGAAACCATCTACCTCAACCTTCGAAAAGCATCCATTATACAAGTTATGGCGATACTCCCGAACTCCCGCCCCAGTACTGGGTGGCGTCGAGGTTATCTCACCAACGAACTGCATAAAAGAGATTTTCGATGTCGGGGTACTAAACTCAGGTATTCCAGAACTGCAACGATAAAATTATGATGACAACACCTCAGAGCTCAACTCCCCGGGACATTTCCACTAAACTCCTGACAGGAGGCACCAAGACAATGTTCCCATCATAAAACCATCGGAACGATTCCAAGATACCCGCGTGATCCTAAATTTTTTTAGTGAAATTTGAGAAGAGAAGAGTCAAAACTCTACATCAGGATGCCTTACCAGAGCGATGAGGAGACCGGGAAGTAAAAAGAATTCCTAAACTCTACGATATATAATTCCTAATGACTCAAAACATTTTTTCCTAGACACAACTCGGCTGCTAAAAACGATCAAGCAATGGGGCTCCTAAGTTCGGGGAAGGCTCTGATACCAACTTGTAACACCCTTGATGTGACTATATCTCCCACGTGTCGAGGCACGACTTAGAGGTATAATCGCATTGAAGGCATACGTCGCAAGTTAGGCAATCTTCACAACATCCCATGTAATATAAATCATAAAGGGGAGATAACATAGTTGGCTTACACTCGCCACGTCAATCAAGTACATAAA
Source organism: Triticum aestivum (assembly GCF_018294505.1). Lineage (NCBI taxonomy): Eukaryota > Viridiplantae > Streptophyta > Magnoliopsida > Poales > Poaceae > Triticum > Triticum aestivum. The sequence continues at coordinate 215,155,784 of NC_057809.1, forward strand.
TAACATTACATCAACCAAACACTCATGGCCCGACTACGGCGCCAAAATAAAAGAGAACCCAACATGCGACACGGTCCCAATCACCCCCAACTCGGTATCTCGGTTCCGATCAAGACGTTCCGATCAGACTCGGTATCTCGGTTCTTCAAGACAACTCCAGCAATGGTAAAACAAGTCCAGCAACACCACCCGCTGTGCCAACAAATCCCGATAGGAGCTGCATATATCTCGTTCTCAGGGCACACCGGATAAGCTAAGCATACGGGAAACAACGTGACCCAAGTTGCCAAGGGACGGCCCCGCACGGTGCTCTAGGTTGGACCAACACTCAGAGGAGCACTGGCCCGGGGGGTTTAAAATAAGATGACCCTTGAGTCCGCGAAACCCAAGGGAAAAGGCTAGGTGGCAAATGGTAAAACCAATGTTTGGCATTGCTGGAGGAGTTTTATTCAAGGCGGACCGTCAGGGGGTTCCCATTATAACCCAACCGCGTAAGGAACGCAAAATCCGGGAACATAACACCGATATGACGGAAACTAGGGCGGCAAGAGTGGAACAAAACACTAGGCGAGAGGCCGAGCCTTCCACTCTTTACCAAGTATATAGATGCATTAAGATAACAAGATAATATAATGATATCCCAACAAGTAAATAAATGTTCCAACAAGGAACGGCCTCCAATCTTCACCTGCAACTAGCACATTATAAGAGGGCCTGAGCAAAGCGGTAACATAGCCAATCAACGGTTTGCTAGGACATGGTGGGTTAGAGGTTTGACATGGCAATTTGGGAGGCTTGAAAGCAAGTGCTAGGCATCGTAGCATTGGCATAGCAAAAGAGCGAGCAAACTAGCATAGCAAAGATAGTAGTGATTTCGAGGGTATGATCATCTTGCCTACACAGTTGTCAGAGTTGACCGGATCCTCGAAAGCAAACTCAACGGGCTCCTCGTTAGCGAACTCGTCTCCCGGCTCTACCCAAACAATGCAAACAAGCAACAAGGACACAATCAACCACGTGCAAGGATCAAACAAGATGATGCAAAGATGATATGCTATGCGGGATGCGATGCGGGATGCATATGCAAGATATGGCAGGAAATGCAAGAACCTGGCCTCAACTTGGAAATCCAATTGTGCCACTGGAAAGACGAGACGAAATCGCTTGAAAACGATATAAAGAACGCCGGAATCGGAGTTACGGTTTGGAAATGGCAAGCGATTCAAATATGACACCGGTCTGCGATTTACAGCAAGTAGCCATCTAAATGCAATGAGATGAACATGCTACAGCACCCAAACATGGCAACAAAACACATGGCAGGGATGCATTCAAGATGCTTAACAAAAGTCTAGCACTGAGCTACGGCCAATTCATCCATTAACAGGTTCAAACAAGCATGGCAAAAATGCATATGACAAACAGATCTCAGACTTAGTGAAATCAACACTTGTCTGGAATTTCAGATCAGATAGCACTCTTCGGAGCAACAAAAATACATGCTACAAGACCTGAATATGGAAAACTAAAGCATGGCATGGAGCTACTCAAAGAGCTTAACAAAAGTCCCTTAGTGACCTTGAGCCGAAAGGGATCAGAAAATACAATTGCAAGCATGTGAACATAGCAAAAACATAATCAGTTTTCAGACTTAGTGAAAACTGGAGCATGCTGAAAACAGATATCAAGTAGGCATGTTTACGAGCTCGATGCACTCAATACAGAGCAATTCATGAAAAACTAAGCCTACATCCATCAAGAATACACAAAATACAAGCTAGACATGGCAAGAGCAATAACATAGCATGCACGGATCAACTACAACATCATCGGCAAAATTGCAAACAAGTTGACAATCTGCCTCGATTGACAAAGTAGCAAAAGTAGAGCTCGATTGACTCAAGCTATGGTGCTCCATAATTGCAAACAAAGGCATGGATGGATAGGGCACTACAAGAGTAACAAAACATCCTTACTGATCATCCTCAAAAGAGCCACGGATCACTAGGAAACAACATGAACATATGACAACATGAGATAAACAGATCAAGGACTTAGTGGAATTGCTAAGTCCCTGAAATCAGAATTAACAAGTGCACCACTTTGCAAGCTCGTGCTAGTCACCACACACATCACAAAAATACATGGGTTGCACCTATGGAAAGATGACAAAACCCTTACCAAAACATATGTAGAGCATCAGGGAATATCATGCACACATTAATCATGGCAAAAATAACAAATATCTAAACGGAGTAGCAGATCTGACAATTATCTCAATTAGCCCTCTTCTAACAGCATTTCGGGCATCAAGATGAACTCAAATGAAAATGATGCAATGGAATGAAATGATGTACTCTCTGAGATTAACATTTTGATATGCTATATGCATGAATCGGAGATACGGATGCAAAGTTACGAGGCTAGGAATATTGCAAAATAATAACTAGGATGGGAAAAAAGTCAACCGGCTAGGGTTTTCCAGATCTGGATCGGGTGACACGGAAAACGAGGATGGCCGGGGCACTGTTCACCGGCGCCGGAATCGGTGGAGCTTGCCCGCGCGTCTTGGGAGAAGGAGGAGGCCGGAGCCGGGGAGGTCGGTGGCGGAGCTCGGCTCCCGAGGTCGGCGAGGGGCACAGACGGCGCGGCCGGGCGGCGAGGCGGCGCGGCCTGGTGGCGAGGCGGCGCGGTGGCGGCGAGGTGGCGCGGTGGCAGCGGAGAGGAACGACAGTGGAGCTCGCGGGCCATGCGGGGGCCCGACTCGGGCTCACGCGGGCCTGCGGTGGGACAGGCGGCGGGGCGCCACGTGGCAGGCGGCGGTTGGCGGCGGTGGGATCCAGACTTTGTCCGGCTCCGTCCGGACACGTCCGGCGGCGGTGGAGACGGATTTTTACGGTTTCGGGGAGGGGGATCCGAGATTTTCGAGGAGGACCTATTTATAGGCCTACAGGGAGCTAGGAGAGTCCAAATGAGGTGCGATTTTCGGCCACGCGATCATGATCGAACGCTCTAGGTGATGGAGAGGGTTATGGTGGGTTTTGGGTCAAATTGGAGGGGTGTTGGGCTGCAACACACACGAGGCCTTTTTGGTCCCTCGGTTAACCGTTGGAATATCAAACGAAGTCCAAATGATACGAAACTTGGCAGGCGGTCTACCGGTAGTAAACCAAGACCGCTTGGCAAGTCTCGGTCCAATCCGGAAATGTTTAATCCCCACACATGAAAGAAAGGTGGAATTGGCCACCGGAGGAGAACGAAACACCAGAATGCAAAACGGACAACGGGGAAAATGCTTGAATGCATGAGACGAACACGTATGCAAATGCAATGCACATGATGACATGATATGAGATGCATGCCAACGACAACAACACACGGAGACAAAGACCCGAACCCGAGAAAATAAAATAACTTAACGCCAGAAACGGCAAAAGTTGGAGTACAAATTGGGGAAGTTATATCCGGGGTGTTACAGTTCGCCACCCAGGCTCAAAGGGATCATAATATTATTCATGCTAGAAACTTCCGTGTGCAGCCACAAGCTATTATGGGCTCTAGCATAGTGGAGTAAGTTGCATGACCTCTTCTAGTGGTAGGCTAGCAGATGTAGGGGATGTAGGTTGGTACTGTCTACCCGAGGTTAGAGTTAATGCTTCTCAAAGACTGTGTCTCGGTCATCCGTTTCTCAAACACCATGTAGTGCGAGAAATCCAACGAAGGAGATCGAGTCTTTTGGGGAAAAGTGTGCAAACCTCTGCAGAGTGTATACACTAATCATGGTTAGCCGTGTCCCCGGTTATGGACATCTTGAGTATCTGGTACTTGGATTATCATGTGGATCTCATGACCCTAAATTAAATTTGTTGGGATGTTAATTACTTTTAATTGGGATTGAGATGGGGTTTTACCATTCTTAATGTTTTCAACTACCATGATAGTTAAATAAAATATATTCCATTATTGTAGGAAAAACTGGCTTTTCGCAAAAACATTATAATCATAGAGCCTCCACCAGCCATATATGCATGTAGTGATAGCTTTTACTTGTTTCATTGCTCTACTGTGTTATCTTGCCAGCATATTCCATGTGGTGGCCGCTTTCGGTCTGCAACATATCATGTTGCAGACTTTTCAGACAAAGAGTAAGGTGCGCTAGGTCGTTGTCGTGCACTCAGCTATGCCGTTGGAGTTGATGGACTCACTTTAACTTACAAGTCTTTCATTGTTATCTTTTAGATGGCCTTAAGCCATATTTATTGTAATAATTTCTCTTTTGAGACATTCGATGTAATAAGTGTGTGATTGCCACTCGGTTATAAATCCTTCAAGTACTGTGTGTGTCAGCATTACCAATCCAGGGATGACACTTATGCACAGAGATTTGGCCGTTTGAGGTCGGATCGCTACAAGATTGCCTCAATCAGCTTGTGTACATCCAGTTCAACTCAAGGCTGTTATCCAAGAAGAGAAAGATCTAGAAGAGGAATGCATCTGAGGCACAATGCTTCTTGTTTGAGGGAGGAGATGATCATGCTTTCATGGTGTTTCCAGATGGAGATGAGGGAGCAGATGGCATACCTTGCAGTGTGGTTGGAGATGCTATGGGAACCAGTGAACAACTTGAGCTTCGTCGAAGTGCAAGGGTTAGAGATCTCCATGATGAAGAGTTTGAGTCAGACGAAGAAGTAGAGGAGACAGATTCAGAGGAGGAAGACATAGAGTATGAGGATGATGAAGATGAAGTGGTGACTGGGCGCACTTATGTGGATGCAGCTTAATCCATGAAGTCATGAACTGCTACTTGCCTGCTGATGTTCGTTTGCTGTTGTTGCTGCTTGGCTGTTGCTGCTGTTTTGTTGTTGCTGCTGCTTGTTTGGCTGCTGCTGCCGCCTTTTATCTTATATATGCTCTCAGACTATATTGTGCATTTATGCTTGTTGTGTGAATCACTGAACCTTGTCCTTATGTGTTATTTGTCTATTTGTTGTGGTTTGTGAACCACTGAACCTCAACCTTATATGCTATTTCATATTTTCAGTTGCCTATGTGCTATATTTCCTATTTTCTTGTGCATATTATTCAAAAGTAGCCAAATTCTGGCCAATTTTAAAAAACGCTTAATCCCGATTAAGCTGCGCTTAAGCGGCTATTGCTCTAAGCTGTGGCCTTCCGCTCTGCTTACGCTTATCGCTTTCTCAAACATTGATCTTATGTTTTATGAAAGTGATTCAAAAGATAATTGAAATATATAAAATAAAAAGTAGTTCAAATATAGCCAAGATTGATCTTGTTCTAAAGGTCTTGTGAACAAGATTTCAAATATATAAAAAGTTTCAAAAATGGACATTTGGTTTGAAATATAACAATCATTCAAAATATAGGGGTGAAATAAAATGCATGTCATTTGTGTGGGGAGAGAGAATCATTCATGCATCGGTCTCTCCATTCCAACTTTCTCTCTCTCTCTCGTAACAAAGGTCCATGTCATGCATGTACTTTGGTACGATGTGTCAGTGCATGTCAGTTGTATTTACCAGGTATAGGAGAGATAATAGATTTACAAGTTTGTATGTGTCAGACAACACTGATCTTGATGAAATTGATTGACGGTGGATTGCCAACCAGTAGCTACCGGCTCCGGTAAATTTACTTATTCGTTCCTCGTAGGCTGCTCTTATTTCTTTTTGTTGTTAACTAGCTACTTCTCCTGCAAGAGAAAGCTTTGGTCTGCAAGCAATACTCCCTTTATACACGTCGATGTGGATAGTTGGGGCAGCACTCTACCGTGGAGAATTGGCCAACCGTTCTGTTCCTCTTATCCAGCTAGCTGGTCGCCCTTGTATTTCTTCTCATACAGAATGCCGCCCCTACAAGTCCATGACAAAAAATTTACTCCCATATCACTTCCGACATGGTCGAGTTAGACAAAAACAATTGAGGGGGTGAAATGTAAATGACAAAGATCTAGAGGGGGAGCTAAAAGCTAATTTTTCCTTCATCTAAGCCCTTAATGAACTAAAAAAATCAAACTTTTGACGGAAGTGCGCGGGGGGGGGGGGGGGTTCCCCCACCCCAACATAGTTCCGCCGGTGTCTCTAGGGCTCGAAGCTAGTAGAAAACCCCAAGGATCAACGTAGTTCAGCCGGTGTCTCTAGGGCAGTGGTTTCTGGAAGAAGACCTACGCCGCGTTCAAGGCCAGCTCCGCCGCAAGGAGAGCCTTGACGAATCTACATGCCAAAGTGAAGTGGTATTGGTTGAACAGATAGCTAGAAGAAGCCAGAGAGGTGGTATAGTAGCATACATGAACATCGAGAACCAGAGGTCACCTGCGAGCACAACACAAGTCAACGCCAACATCACCCGGCACACGAAAACTATGGTGGCCAGTGGTCGTGGCGCTAGTGCCAGTGATCATTTGCTTGCGTCATCGGGGAAGAGAGTAAGATGGACCCCGTGAAGGTGTAAAGTGTGGACTGTGCATGGCTTAATATATTACTAGAAGAGTTGGGAGCTTTGCTGTACCGTTGGTGTTGTTGAGATTCTTAAAAATGTTTACTCATTTTGTTTTAAAATATAAGGTGTGTTATTTTTTTGAAAACTACAACCTCTTTAAGTGTGATCAAATTTATTAAGAAATATATCAAAATTCCTAATATCAAATTGGTGTTATTGGATTCACCATGAAATGAATTTTCATAATTTTTTGGGTTAATATTGAGGATGTCGATATTTTGGCTCTAAACTTGATTAAAGTTAAAGAAATTTGACTTTTCCAAAGAACTAATACCCTTTGTATTTTTGAACTGATGAAATATTTAGTTTGGCGGATGGGGAGAAGATGGAGTGTGTTTTATGTTTATTTATAATGCGGTTATTTGGTGGGCCTTTCATGGTGTGATTTTGTGTTATGCGCTAATAAACTCATACTTTTGTGGGTAAATTTCTACATCGGTGGCTACATGTACTACATTGGTGCTATAGTATCATCACATGGTGGCGCTTTTTTCTAGGTGGTAAAAGGGTGCATGGGGTTGATATGTTTTTCTAGACGGCTGGTGTTGATTGATTTGAAAAATCATTGGCCCGATCAAAATCATAAACCAAATTCAAATTTGAATATCTCAATCGAATAAAAGTGCTTTAAAACTAGGAAGTATGGTGAATTAAAATAATTAAATGGGGGAGATCGTTGAGAAATTATTGATCCGGTAGAAATTAGATGACCAAGTTCTAAACTGAAGACCTCAATTAATTGTGAGAACTTGAAATAATTTGAAAGGAAATAGTAGAACAATCGTTCTACGGTATATGTATATTAAAAAGGAGTGTATATATACAATGAGAAAAAAACAAAAATCAAGAGCAAAAAGAACTATCCAGTGCCAACTCTAGGGAAACTCATGATGGATAAGATAAAATCTAACTTTATTGTTGCTCAATCCAAATGTTGAGTTGATCTTGAAAGTTATGCTTAACTCTGTGCTTGAGAAGCAAAAGGTCTTTTCTAAGCAAAGTTCTCCAAGAAAGCACCGAAGGTGTCTGAGCTTTAAAAAGTTTTCCATTCCTCTGCATCCAGATATGCCAGCACCCCATTATAGTTATCTCCATTGCAATGGGTGAAGGTAAGGATTGGCTTATGGACATCATTTCATCATGACTGGAAATTCCTCTATTTCTGTGGTAGACAATTGAGTCCCAGGAGGCCAGCGCAAATGGGCAGTCCCAAAACAAATGTAGAGTTGTTTCTTCCACATTATCTAGGCAGATATGACATGAATATGTTCGCAGATGGAACTATTTTCTGTGAAGGAGGTTTCTGGTGTTGACCCTATCATATATAAGTAGCTACAAGAATATCTTAAATTTGAGCATGGTTGCATTCTTCCATAACCTTTTGAAAATTGGATCTGTTGGTTCCCCTGTAGTAATGCATTTGTACATCTTCATGGGGGTATAGTTGGAGTTACCCCATGAGAATTTCCATCTATCCATGTTTGTTGATAGTTGTATGGTCTAAGTGTAGCTTTGTAGTTCTTCAAACTGTTTGAAAGCTTGAATTGAAAGAGGGGTATGAAAGTTTTCGAGTGAATTTTTCGCCTGCATAAAGCCTTGAACAGATTGAAGCTCATTGATGACGAAGGAGAAAAGCTCGGGGAATTGAATTTTCATAGATCCATGTGTTGGGAAACGTTGCATGGAAAACAAAAAAATTCTACGCACACACAAGATCTATCCATGGAGATGCATAGCAATGAGAGGGTAGAGTGTGTCTATGTACCCTCGTAGACCATAAGCGGAAGCGTTTGTTAACGCTGTTGATGTAGTCGAACTTCTTCGCGCTCCAACCGATCAAGTACCAAACGTACGACACCTCCGCATTCAGCACATGTTCAGCTCGGTGACGTCCTCCGGATTCTTGATCCAGCATGACGGCGAGGTAGTGGATGTGTTCCGGCAGCACGACAGAGTTATGACGGTGATGGTGAAGCTATCTCCGCAGTGCTTCGCCTAAGCATTACGAAAATATGACCGGGGGTGTAAACGGTAGAGGGGGGCGCCGCACAAGGCTAAGCAATTGTTGTGGTTGTGCTAGGCGCCCCCCCTCTCTCTCTCTCTCTCACACACACACACATATATATATACATACATAAACACTATTCTGATCACGGGATAAGAATAATATTCTGATCACAACCTGACCTGCCCCGCTAGTAGTGCGTTGAACTTCCCTGTGAACTAGGTTGAACTTCTGCCAACATTTCCCAAATGGGGCTTGCGATATACCTTTGGAAAGCTATGGACCCCAATATCATGACCCAACTTAAATTTTTGGCAAAATATAAGCGGTTTAAGAGCAGTTTTGAAAACCGTTTTTTCTTTGCACAAAAAATGTGAATCGTATTTTCGATCGCATTTCTAAACCGTTTATCAGAATGAGGCATATAATATGGCATTGGAAAGCTGCTGCAAAACCGCTCCTTCCACATGTTGAAAGTTCTCTCTAATTCCCTATGGTTAAAGAGTAATTTAAAAAAAAAGTAAAATTTCGTAAACCGAACAGCTGAGTTCGTATTTTCGATGTCATTTCTAAATGGCTAATCCAATGGAGGCATATGATATGGAATTGGGAAGCTTATGAAAATGTGCTACTTTTTCATCTTGAAAGTTTTTTTTTCTAATTTTGAATGGTTTAAGAGTAATTTAGAAAATGGTCCAAGTCCTACCGAGTTCGTATTTTTGAGCTAATTTTTTAACTGTGCATCCGAATGCAGCAAATGATATGGCGTTGGAAAGCTTGAACAAATGCGAAACTTTTTGGTATGTATTGTTTCTCCCAATTCTTTACGGTTTTAAGTCGGTTTAGAAAATGGTGAAAAACGTATTTTCGCCGTAATTTCTACAAACTTTATCGGAATTGGGCAAATAATATACCGTTGAAAAGCTACAGAAAATGAAAACTTTTTCATGTTATTGGTTTTCTCTGATTCTTAGCCGTTTTCAATTAATTTCGAAAACGGCGGGATCATTCGTTCTGCCTCTATCGCGAAACAGATTCTTCGAAAATGCACCGTGTGAAGAACCTGAACTTCTTAGCATGTCTACCTGAACTTCACTCTGATTTCGACATGCTTTTTTTTGCTCGCAGATCTCCATCCACTACTCGTAGTTCTCCATCCACTCCCCAGAATTCAACGAGTGATATACCGATGGAAAGCTGCTGTAAACACGCAACTTTCCCGTGTTGATTATTTTCTCATACTCGCGATGGTTTTAAAAAAATTTCATCTAAAATTCATTCAGTGTAGTAGTTGAACATCCTGCTGTTTTCACGTTGAACTTCTATGACGTATTTTTCCTTTGTAATTTTCCCATCCATTTTCGTCAGTGTTACACAAATGATATTCCTTTTGTACAAAACTCTCTCACAATAATTTTTTTAACTTTATTCGACCGAGGACTTGAACTTATAACAACAAAACTTTTAGCCTTTGTTTTTTATTCCTTTTTAATACAAAATGCACACCGTGTAATACGTGAACTTATGGTAGTTATCAATCTGAACTTCTCTAGGTTACGTGAATATATTTGAGTTTTTTTTATGATTTTTAATCTGATTTTCTTAATCCTTTTTATGAAATTTTGAAGCGCTCTATTATTAAAAGTTGAACATCTTGTTATTTAATTTCTGAACTTCTAGTTTCCATTCTTTAATAACGAGAAAAATCTAAGTTTTCTATAATCATCAAACTTCTCCATCTTTTTTATGGACTTCCTGGTTTTATTTCTTAATCTTCTTTCACGAAATTTTGAGGCCCTCTATTATTAAAAGTTGAACTTCATGTTATTTAATTTTTGAACTTGTTGTTTTCATTCTTTAATAACGAGGCAAATCTGAGTTTCCTATAATCATCGAACTTCTCCATCTTTTTAATATGGACTTCCTGGTTTTATTTTCTTAATCTTTATAATTTGAATTTTTTATTTTCTTTTTGAAATCAAATTGCTCCCAAATAACACTGAACTTCTTTGTGGATTGAGAGAATTATTTTAAAATGCAAAAAACAATTTTTTTGTTTTCGAACATGGAAATACAAGGTGAACATATCTCGCAAGAATTTTTGAACTTCCCCGGACAGAGCACATGAACTTCTTGAAACAAACCTTCTAAGCTTTTAGTTTTATATTCTTATATTCTTATCTAAAACGCATTCCGTGTAGTAGTTGAACTTCCCATTGTTTTCACCTTGAACTTCTGACACGTATTTTTGTTCAACCTCTCTCACAAGAATTGTTGAACATTATTGGGCCGAGCACTTGAACTTCTAGCAAGACAAATTTTGGACTTTGCCTTTTTACACTTTTTCTCATATAAAACACACACCATGTAGTACATGAACTTTTGATTGTTTTCACTTTGGTTCTTGGTTGTATTCTTTTAGTGATGAGAAAAATCTAATTTTTTATAGACATCGAACTTCATCATTTTTAAAATTTGAATTTCTTAGTTTCATTAGTTAGTAATAGGGAAAGTCTTATAAACATCGAACCGCACCGTTATTTTAATTTGAACTACTAGTTTTTTTATAATTGGGCAAACTTTTTTTTTAAAATTCTTTTGAAATGTTCCTCTTTTTTAATTTGAACTTCTCTGATTTTTTATGAATGGGAGAAATCCCTTTTTTACAAAGATTTTTGAAGTACACTTTTATTTTAACTTCTTTCTTAATTTATTTTGAACTTTCAGATTTTCTAAATATCAACGTCCTCGTAAGTTTTTGTAAATCTCTATTTTTTTAAATGCACATGAAAACACACACCATGTAGTATGTGAACTTCTGATTGTTTTCACTTTGAACTGATCTCTAACTTTTTAGAAAAATCATGACGGGTTAAGAGCATCTTTTCAACACGGTAAAACTTGTTTTGAATGATATACAAAAAACATTCAAATTATATTATGGAAATTACATGTATGACATACTGTTGGAAAGCTTATGCTTTTTACAAGCAATTTTCCTTCTCTATTAGTATTAGCAGGACTTCACACATTCACCAAACATGCTAGTAAATAGAGAGAAAAACCATGCATGCTCAAGGAGCAATGTGTGTGTGTAGCGCTACCGGTGTGAATGCCACATTGCGGTGCTCAACCTTACACAGCTTGTACTTTTTTGTACACACATAATATTTTCCTCGAGCTCTGTAATTTATTAAATTTGAATTGCAAGAGTTAACATTTTTCTAGGTAATGCTTGTTTTCTTCCTTGTATATAAACATCGAACTACTCTGTGATTTTAATTTGCACTTCTAGATTTTATTATTTATTAACAGGAAAGCCGAGTTTCATAGTAAACATCGAACCACTTTTGTTATTTTTAATTTGAACTTTTAATTCTTTTTATATAGAAATGGTGAAAATTCATTTTTATAAACTATTATTTTCGTCAATTTTTTGGGTTCACAGGTTAAAGTTACTCAAAAATAATATTTTTTTTATTCTTCAAACTTACTATGTTTCATGGGGTGATCCTTTTTTATTTTTTGTGCCGTGATAGTTTCTTCCTTTTGGTTCTCGTTTGAACTTCGTCATTTTTAATGCTGAACTTCCTGTGTGAATCTCCTGTGCCTCTAACTTTGTTTCCTCGGATGGTGTTGATGCCATAGCCCACACTGCACAGCGAAAATGTTGATGTTGCCGGTGCACCGCGAGCTGAACTTTCATCCGCCGCAAAGCTGAACCTCATTTTTGAACCTGAAGATATGGCAGAAGAAGAGCAGCGTCAACCAAGATCTCTCTGTCATCCTTTGTGGTGTGGAGGAGAGAATACTAGGATCTAGGGGTAGAGGATGATGGTCACCACCTCAAAAGGCTACGGCAGCGGCCGCAGGCCAACCCGCCGATGATACGGAGCAGTCCACTTCGACGGCTCGACGCAGTCCGCAGTGACCACAACACTCGCGGAGGTCATCCCTGGCCTAGTCCGGCCGGGATCCTGCCGGATACATGCGCGCTGACGCTCACGGGGGGAGGCAGTTGCGTCGGCGGCGCGCTGGATGGTGGCGGCGATGGCGACGTGAGGTTGGTGGTGAATAGGTTACGTTGGGTGGTGGACCGAAGACGCGCTAGGTGCTGGCGGGGTCTGGGGAGGCACGCCGGGTGCTGGTGATGTTCCGGGCGGCGCCGGCAAGCTGGGATCAATGGCGGGGATGGTGGCGGCGCGCGGGGTCAGGGGCGGGGGCGGTTGCGGCAGGCGGGGTCAGGGCGGTCGCGGCGACACGAGGGGTCAAGGGCGGCCACGGCAGGGCGCGGGGTCAGGGGCGGGGGCGGTTGCGGCGGGTGGGGTCAGGTCGGTCACGGCGGGGCGATGGGTCAGGAGCGGCGGCGGCGGCGGATTGGTCGGGAGTTTCTGGGGGCGATGGTTGGGACAGGATCGAGGGGTGAGAGAGGTGCGGGAGGTGGTGGACGTCGGGATCGAGGTGGATACCTTTTTCTTGTAGCGATTCGGTAGTTCGGGAACACCTCCTCGCGCCCTATATAGGCTGACCATGATCCAAATAGTTATTCTAATCCTGGGATTAGAATAGTGCCACCCTATATATATATAGTGACACTATTCTGATCCTGGGATCAGAATAGTTATTTTGATCACAGCGGCCCTATAAGGAGCCGAACAGTGTTCTCGAGATTGAGAAAACGAAATAGATCAGCGCCAAACCGGCCCACCAGCACAGTCCTGAACACCCTAATAAAACACACACGACCTTCCCCGTCGCACCCGTCTCTAACCTCCCTCGATTCCATCCGGCCTCCTCCGGCGCCCCGCCGCCGGCCTCCACCCGAGACCCGCCGCCGCCTAGCGCTTCCTGCCCCGCCACGGCCGCGGCGTTTCCTCCCCATCACCCCCACCATCGTCGGGATCCTCGCTCCCCTGCTCCACCACCACTGTGGCGACCTGCCCAGATCCCTGCCACCGGGCGACCTCCCAGACCTCCCCGCAGCCGCGCCATGACCGGACCCCCGACCTCCCTACCTCCGCCGCGGCCGCACCTCGCCTCCAACCACCTACTCCGCGCCGCACCCCGCCTCCTTCACCACCGCCGGAGCGCCACCTCCCTAGGCGCCTCGCTCCTCCAACCCCGACGCACGAGACCCACCGAGCGGCGCACCTACATCTCGCTGCTCCACTCCTCGGCTGCCGGCAAGCCATCCGCCCCGCTCCATGATGGTCGCCATCTCCTCGCACGCCGGCGTGCCATCCTCTCCCCGGCCGAAACCTAGGACCCCCGTTTCTCCTCCCTCGGCCCGACCTTCCATCTGCTTGTGCCAGGGACCCCTCTGTCCTGTCGGACGACAGTAGGTGGGCAAAACGGGGCGATGTTCTCGTCTTCTTTTTGGTGGCTGTAGCTAAGCGCAGAAACGCATTCGTTTCTGAAGATTGTTGTGTGTATACAGGTGATTGATGTTCTCGTCTCCTTCCAACGCCAATCTTCCCTTTGCGACGTCGGCTACCACTCGTGGCAGAGCGGCTACTTCCCTTCCCACTGTGCCAGCAGCTAGCGCTCGTTCGCCCCCTAGCCTGTTCTTGCGTTGTTGTCTTCAGAAGTTCAGGTCACTGTTTGTTGTTAGTTCAAAACGTCCCGCGTGCACGTATCCGGTGGTGCTTGACTGCAGTGAGCCATCGACGCTGGCACAGCACCCAATGGAAGTCGTGAGCTGTCGACGCTGGCACAGCACCCGATGGAAGCCGAGTCAATTGTAGCCAACGCGAGGAGGGATTAGTATAGCTGTTTGCGGAGTTCATATCCATACATGACGTGTTCTTGGTGGAATCGGCCAACATATATTTGCTACAAGTTAATACTACAAGCACTTCACTTTACTAGTCCCTTCAACTTGTAGTTGTTGTTGTCAACTCTTACTCATTCGCTTCTGCAAAAAGTGCTGATCTTTTTCCTATTGCATGAGTAGCTCAGTGGTGGTGGCTTTGGAGATGGATGAGAACAAAGGTGTGTGTGTGTGGTAGAAAAAAGGGTCCACGAAACTTGTATTTTCTTCATATATACTCTGGTTATTTTTTTCGATGGACTATGGATGTTTACGACATTGGACTGCTCTGATTTTATTGAACATATAAAAAATGGAAGCACAGGATAGGGCAAATGCATGTTCTGGTCGCTTGAGAAGGTAAGGACATGATTGCGATGAAAACATGTGGTGGTAAAAATTCCACAGTTTTTTAGTTTAAAAGAAACATTCTCAACTTTTGTAGTTGTATATTTTGCTTTGTTCAGCCTATGCAAAAAAGGAAGCAAGCTAATGCATCTTGTTACAAAACATTTTTTCATTAAATAGGTTGCAAAAAAAATTGTAAGCATATTTGTTTACCATGCCGCACCAGGCCCATCATTTATTTGTGCCCCCTTTTGAGGAATACTTGTTAAATGGCTACTTGTTTGTACATATGTTAAATAATATTCACTTGCTCTCATGTGTTAAAAATACTGGCAACTCTGAACCTAAGTTCAACTATGAGAACACACGAAATTCAAAAAGTACATGTTAAAAGAAGCCACTCTTGTAGTTACAAAACAAGCATGCACTATATTAAAGCCTATCGACAAAATCAATCATTGTGAAAAAGTAGTGCACCGATCAAAAAAATTAGTTTATAAACAATATAACCAAAATTTAAATTAAAAAACACAAAGATGATTGATCTTTGTTCAAAAAATATATTTTCTGATTTCTAAGAAACAGAAAAGGTCAGATTAAAACAAAATAGAAATAATTCAAAAAAGTTTCAAACGAAAAAGGGTTTTCCTTGTTTCAAAACTTAGAAGTTCAAATTTCAATAACTCGGCGGTTCGATGTTTATTAGAACACAAAGGGTTTCCTCCATTACTAAATAATAAACATAGAAGTTTAAATTAAAAAGATAGGGAAGTTCAAAACTTTTTGACGGGAATTTCATAAGAAGTTCAAACCAAAATGACAAAGTATTTCAAAAATAACACAACACTTTCAAGCAAGTATTTCACCGTCTCTAGAAAACATAAATTTTCAGGTTTTTGATTAAATCTCAACAAGTTCAGATTAAAATAACAGAATAGTTCAAATTGTGGATTAAAAATACATTTTCTCTATTTATAGCAAAAACCTAGAAGCTTAACTTTAAATAACGAAGCAATCCAAATTTTAATAATGAAGCGACTACAAAACCCAAAATTCCTTATTAATAAAAAATAAACTAAGAAGTTCAAATTCAAATAACAGAGCAGTGCGATTTTTATAATTCATGAAGAAAACAAAAGGCGTCACCTCCAATTACATGTTTTAAAATGGGAAAAAATGACGTCTGACCTTCAATTACGAGTAATTCGATGTATACACAAAAATGTGACAGAAGTTCATAATGAAAACAACGAGAAGTTCAAGTACTCCAAGGAATGCATTTCAGGTGAGAATAAAAAGTATAGAAAAATAAAAGCTTAAAAATTTTGTTGAAAGAAGTTCAAGTGCTCTGTCCGGAGAAGTTCAAAAATTCTTGCGAGAGAGGTTCACCTTGTATTTCCATGTTCGATTTTTTCCGTATAAAAATCGAATACAATTCTTTACTCAAAAATATAAAAAGGTGAAGTTCATATTGAAATAATAGAGAAGTTCGGAGTTTATTAAAACCTAGGATTTACATGTTTAAAAAATAAAAACACAACGCCATTTTTTGCAATTTTATAAACAACTCATAAAAAATGGTTGCTAGAAGTTCAAGTGCTCGGTGAGGAAAAGTTCAAAAAAATCTTTTGAGAGAGGTTCACCGTGTATTTAGATGTCCAAAATACATAAAAAATATGTTGTTTTTTGGGTTTTAAAATAATTCTCTCAAACCAGAGAGAAGTTCAAAGTGATAATAATCAGAAGTTCACGTACTGCATGGTGTGTATTTCATACAAGAAAAAAAATAATAAAGTGAAACAGAATGAAGTTCAAACAGACATGCCCCAGAATTTCAACTAATTCACGCAATGCAAAAAATGGCACGTCAAAAATAAAGTGATGTTCAAACAAACATACCCGAGAAGTTCAACTACTTCACGCAGTGCATTTCCATTCGCAATGAAGGCAGAAATCATGATCTTGTCATTTCTCTAATTTACTTCAAAATGACAGGAATATCATCTGTGTAAGTTCAAGTCCTCGATCGAAGAAAGTTAAAAAAATATTGTGAGAGAGGTTTGTACCAAAAGAGTATCATTTGTGTAACACTAACGAAATGGATGAGAAAATTACAAAGGAAAATACGTCATAGAAGTTCAACGTGAAAACAGCAGGAAGTTCGACTACTATAGTGAATGAATTTGAGATGAAAAACTTTTAAAATCGTCGCGAGTATGAAAAAATGATCAACACGGGAAAGTTGCGTGTTTACAATAACTTTCCATCGGTATATCACTTGCTCTCCACACAGTGCATTTTCGAAGAATCAGTTTCGCGATAAAGACAGAACAAATGATCTCACCATTTTCGCAATTACTTGAAAACGGCTAGGAATGAGATAAAACCATCAACACGAAAAAGTTTTGCATTTTTCGTAGCTTTTCAACGGTATATTATTTGCGCCTTTCCGTTAAAGTTTGTAGAAAATACAGCAAAAATACGTTTTTCGCCATTTTTGATACTGACTTAAAACCATAAAGAATTGGGAGAAACAATACATAACAAAAAGTTCTGCAGTTGTTCAAGCTTTCCAACGCCATATCATTTTCTGCATTTGGGCGCACGGTTAAAAAATTAGCTCGAAAATACGAACTCGGTCGGACATGGACCGTTTTTTAAATTACTCTTAAACAGTTTAAAATTACAAAAAACTTTAAAAATGAAAAAGTAGCGCATTTTCATAAGCTTTCGAACACCATACCATATGCCTCTATTGGATTAGCCATTTAGAAATGACATCGAAAATATGAACTCAGCTGTTCGGTTTACGAAATTTTACATTTTTTCAAATTACTCTTTAACCGTAGGGAATTAGAGAAAACTTTCAACAAGTGGAAGGAGCGGTTTTGCAGCAGCTTTCCAACGCCATATTATATGCCTCATTCCGATAAACGGTTTAGATATACGATCGAAAATACGATTCACGTTTTTGTGCGAAAAAAACGGTTTTCAAAACTGCTCTTAAACCGCTTATATTTTGCCAAAAATTTAAGTTGGGTCATGATGCTGGTGTCCATAGCTTTCCAACGGTATATCGCAAGCCCATTTGGGCAATATTGGCGGAAGTTCAACCTAGCACTGGGAGAAGTTCAGGTTGAACAAATCAGGCAGTAAAATTGCAAAAAACGCAAGTTCATCATGACCCAAGAGCAAAAACTACCAACGAGCGAGTGACAGAAGTTCAAGGGAAAAACAACGGGGAGTTCAACTACTACGCGGAATGCGTTTTAGGTGAGGATAAAAGAATGTAAAACTAAAAGCCTAAAACATTTGTTGTAAGAAGTTCACGTGCTTCTCTGAGTGAAGTTTGAGAACTCTAGTGCTAGACATCCGACCATCAATTACATGTAAAAAACAGAGTGAAGTTCCAACAAGCATGCCCCAGAAGTTCAACTACTTCATGCAGTGCATATCCATTCGCGATGAACGCAAAAACCATGATCTCGCCATTGAGGTTTGTTAAAAAATTATTGTGAGAGAGGTTTGTACAAAAGGAATATTATTTGTGTAACACCGATGAATGGATGAGAAAATTACAAAAAAAATATGTCACAAAAGTTCAACATGAAAACAGCGGGAAGTTCAACTACTACGCTAAATGAATTTCGGATGAAAATGTTTTAACCGTCGCGAGTATGAAATAATGATCAATACGGAAAAGTTGCGTGTTTACAGCAGCTTTCCATCGGTATATCACTTGCTCAATTCCGGTGAGTGGATAAAGAGCTACGAGCAATGGATGGAGAGCTATGAGCAAAAAAACACGTGAAAAACAGAGTGAAGTTCAGGTGCGCACGCCGAGAAGTTCAGGTTCTTCACGCGATGCATTTTTGACAATCTGTTTCGTGAAAAAGGCAGAACGAATGATCTCGCCTTTTTCGAAATTACTTGAAATCGGCTAGGAATCAGAAAAAACCATCAACATAAAAAACTTTCGCATTTTCTGTAGCTTTTCAGCGGTATATTATTTGCATCATTCCGATAAAGTTTGTAGAAATTACGGCAAAAATACGTTTTTAACCATTTTCAAATCTAACATAAAACCGTAATGAATTAGGAGAAACAACATATACCAAAAAGTTTCGCATTTCTTCAAGCTTTCCAATGCCATATCATTTGCTGCATTTGGACGTACGGTTAAAACATTAGCTCGAAAATACGAACTCGGTGGAAGTTGTACCGTTTTCTAAATTACTTTTAAACCATTCTAAATTAGAAAAAACTTTTAACATCAGAAAGTATCGCATTTTCATAAGCTTTCCAACGCCATATTATTTGCCTCAATTGGATTAGCCGTTTAGAAAGGGCGTCGAAAATACGAACTCGGGTGTTAGCTTTGCGAAATTTTACGATTTTCCGAATTATTCTTTAACCGTAGGGAATTAGAGAAAACTTTCAACATGTGGAAGGAGCGGTTTTGCAGCAGCTTTCCAACGCCATATTATTTGCCTCATTCCAATAAACGGTTTAAAAATGCGATCGAAAATACGATTCACGTTTTTTATGTGAAGAAATAACGGTTTTCAAAACTGCTCTTAAACCGCTTACATTTTGCCAAAAAATTAACTTGGGTCATGATACTAATGTCCATAGCTATTAAACGGTATATCAGAAGCCCCATTTGGACACCTTTTAGTTAAAGTTCAACCTAGCACACGAGGAAGGTCAGGCGCGTTACTCGGGAAGTTCATGTTGTGATCAGAATATTATTCTAATCCCGTGATCAGAATAGTGTTTATATATATATATATAGGTGGGGGAGGAGGGAGCAGCCAGGCGGCTCCCCCAAGTAGGACGAATCCTACTTGGGGTCCTCCCCAAGTGGCGCTCCCCTTTCCTTATTGGAGTGCGGGAGGAAGGAAGGAGGAGGTGGCACCCCCCTTTCCTTCCTCTCCTGAGGAGGGAAAGGCAGGAGGGGCCACCCCTCCCCTTTCCTTCCCCTAGGGTCGGCCGACCATGTAGAGGGGCGCACCAGCCCCCTAGTGGGATGGTATGCCCCCCTTTTGGCCTATTAGGCCCATACACTTACTCCGGTTGTCTGGAACCCTTTCGGTGACACGATGACTACCTGGTGCACTCCAAAACTCTTCCGGTGTCTGAATACCATCGTCCTATTTATCAATCTTTACGTATCAGCCATTTCGAGACTCCCCGTCATGTTCGTGATTTCATACGTGACTCCGAACAACATTCGGTCACCAAATCATATAACTCATATAAAACTATATCATCAACGAACGTTAAGCGTGCGGACCCTACGGTTTCAAGAACTATGTAGACATGACCGAGACACCTCTCCGGTCAATAACCAATAGCATAACCTGGATGCCCATATTGTCTCCTACATATTCTATGAAGATCTTTATTGGTCGAACCTTATGACAACATACGTAATTCCCTTTGTCCATCAGTATGTTACTTACCTAAGATTCAATTGTCAGTATCTGCATACCTAGTTCAATCTCGTTACCAGCAAGTATCTTTACTCGTATCATAATACATCACCTCGTCACTAACTCCTTAGTCATTTGCTTGCAAGTTTATGATGTGTATTACCGAGAGGGCCCAGAGATACCTCTCTGATACTCAGAGTGACAAATCCTAATCTTGATCTATGCCAACTCAACAAAAACCTTCGGAGATACCTATAGAGCATCTTTATGATCACCCAGTTATGTTGTGACATTTGATAGCACACAAGGTATTCCATCGGTATCCGGGAGTTGCATAATCTCTTAATCGAAGGAATATATATTTGACACGAAGAAAGCAATAGCAATAAACTGAACGATCAATATGCTAAGCTAACGGATGGGTCTTGTCCATCATACCATTCTCGTAATGATGTGATCCCATTATCAAATGACAACACATGTCTATGGTTAGGAAAGCTTAACCATCTTTTATAAACGAGCTAGTCTAGTAGAGGCTTATTAGGGACACGGTACTTCTTTATGTATTCACACATGTATTTAAGTTTTCGGTCAATGAAATTCTACCATGAATAATAAACGTTTGTCGTGATTAAGGAAATATAATAATAACCATTTTATTATGCCTCTAGGGAATATTTCCATCAGTCTCACACTTGCACTAGAGTCAATAATCTAGTTCATATCAACATGTGATTAACACCCATAGTTCACATCGCCATGTGACCAACACCCAAAGATTTTATTTGAGTCAATAATCTAGTTCACATCACCATGTGATTAACACCCATAGTTCACATCGCCATGTGACCAACACCCAAAGAGTTTACTAGAGTTAATAATCTAGTTCACATTGCCATGTGATTAACACCCGAAGAGTACTAAGGTGTGATCATGTTTTGCTTGTGAGAGAATTTTAGTCAACGGGTCAGTCACATTCAGATCCGTATGTATTTTGCATATTTCTATGTCTATAATGCTCTGCATGGAGCTACTCTAGCTAATTGCTCCCACTTTCAATACGTATCCAGATTGAGACTCAGAGTCTTTCAGATCAGTGACAAAGCTTGCATCAACATAACTCTTTACGACGAACTCTTTATCACCTCCATAACCGAGAAACATTTCCTTAGAACTCTTTTAGACACCTAAGGACAAATTTCACCGCTATCTAGTGATCCACTCCTGGATCACTATTGTACCCCCTTGTCAAACTCATGGCAAGGCACACAACTGGTCTGGTACATGCTACCTCTTCAGTTTGTGTTTGTTTTTCCCTTGAAGAGGAAAGGGTGATGCAGCAAAGTAGCGTAAGTATTTCCCTCAATTTTGAGAACCAAGGTATCAATCCAATAGGAGACAACACGCAAGCCACCGAATACCTGCACAAACAAACACCAACCTTGCACCCAATGCGATAAAGGGGTTGTCAATCCCTTCACGGTTATTTGCAATGTGAGATCTGATAGAGATGGATAAACGACAAAGTAATATTTTTGGTATTTTTGATTTATGGAACAGAAAGTAAAGGATTGCAAAGAAAGTAAATAGGAAACTAGAATTGTAGAACGGAAACTTATATGATGGAAAATAGACCCGGGGGCCATAGGTTTCACTAGAGGGTTCTCTCAAGATAGAAAATGTTACGGTGGGTGAACAAATTACTGCCGAGCAATTGATAGAAAAGCGCAAAGTTATGACAATATCTAAGGCAATGATCATGAATATAGGCATCACGTCTATGTCAAGTAGACCGAAACGATTCTGCATCTACTACTATTACTCCACACATCGACCGCTATCCAGCATGCATCTAGAGTTTTAAGTTCATAAAGAACGGAGTAATGCCTTAAGCAATATGACATGACGTAGAGGAATTAACTCAAGCAATATGATGAAAACCCCATCTTTTTATCCTCGATGGCAACAATACAATACGTGTCGGTTCCTCTTCTGTCACTAGGATCGAGCACCACAAGATTGAACCCAAAGCTAAGCACTTATCCCATTGCAAGAAAAACCAATCTAGTTGGCGAAACCAAATCGATAGTTCGAAGAGACTTGCAAAGATATAAAATCATGCATAAAGAATTCAGAGGAGATTCAAATAATATTCATAGATAAGCTGATCATAAATCCACAGTTCATTGGATCTCGGCAAACACACCGCAATAGAGTATTACATCGAATAGATGTCCAAGAACACCAAGGAGAACTTTGTATTGAGAATGAAAGAGAGAGAAGAAGCCATCTAGCTACTAGCTATGGACCCGTAGGTCTGTGGTAAACTACTCATGCTTCATCGGAGAGGCAATGGTGTTGATGTAGAAGCCCTCCGTGATCGAATCACCCTCAGGCAGGATGCCGGAAAAGGCCCCAAGATGGGATCTCATGGGTACAGAAGGTTGCAGCAGTGGAAAAGTGCTTTCGTGGCTCTGCTGGAAGTTTTTGGGGTATATGTGTATATATAGGAGGAAGATCTAGGTCCGGGGGTCACCGAGAGGCCCACAAGGTTGGGGGGCGTGCCCTACCCCTTAGGCACGCCCTCACCCTTGTGGCCGCCTTGTGGCTCTTCTGACTTGCACACCAAATCTCTTTGGTGTCTTATGGTCCAAGAAAAATCATCGCGAAAGTTTTATTCTGTTTGGACTCCGTTTGGTATTCCTTTTTTGCGAAACTCTAAAACAAGGAAAAACAGAAACTGGCACTGGGCTCTAGGTTAATAGGTTAGTACCAAAAGTCATATAAAATAGCATATTAATGCATATAAAACATCCAAAATAGATAATATAATAGCATGGAACCATCAAAAATTATAGATACGTTGGAGACGTATCAATACACAGCATGACATACTTTACAGAACCCATGGCCGAGGCATAGGAAATGACTTTCATTCTCTCGCTATCTTCTGCCACGGTTGGGATTTTAGTCTTACTCAATTTCACACCTTGCAACACAGGCTAGAACTCCTTGTTTGACTGATCCATTTTTAAACTCCTTTAATATCTTGCCAAGGTATGTACTCATTGAAAATCTTATCAAGCGTCCGGATCTATCTCTATAGATCTTGATGCCTAATATGTAAGCAACTTCACCAAGGTATTTTATTGAAAAATTCTTATTGAAGTATCCTTTTATGCTATTCAGAAATTCTATATCATTTCCAATCAACAATATGCCATCCACATATAATATCAGAAATGCTACAGAGCTCCCACTCACTTTCTTGTAAATACAGGCTTCACCGTAAGTCTGTTTAAAACCATATGCTTTGATCACCTCATCAAAGCGTATATTCCAACTCTGAGATGCTTGCACCAGTCCATAGATGGATCGCTACTGCTTGCACACTTTGTTAGCAGCTTTAGGATCGACAAGAACTTCTGGTTGCATCATATACAACTCTTCTTTAAGAAATCCATTAAGGAATGCAGTTTTGACGTCCTTTTGCCAGATTTCATAAAATTAGACAATTGCTAACATGATTCCGACAGACTTAAGCATCGCTACGGGTGAGAAAGTCTCATTGTAGTCAACTCCTTGAACTTGTCGAAAACCTTTTGTGACAGGTCGAGCTTTATAGACAATAACTTTACCATCAGCGTCAGTCTTCTTCTTGAAGATCCATTTATTTACTATGGCTTGCGGATTAATGGGCAAGTCCACCAAATTCCACACTTTGTTCTCACACATGGATCCTATCTTAGATTTCATGGCCTCAAACCATTTATCGGAATCTGGGCTCATCATAGCTTCTTCATAGTTCGTAGGTTCGCCATGGTCTAATAACATAACTTTCAGAACAGGATTACCATACCACTCTGGTGCGGAACGTGCTCTGTTCGACCTACGAGGTCCAGTAGTAAATTGATTTGAAGTTTCATGACCATCATCATTAGCTTCCTCTCTAGTTGGTGTAGGCATCACGAGAACGGATTTCTCTGATGTGTTACTTTCCAATTCGAGAGAAGGTACAATTACCTCATCAAGTTCTACTTTCCTCCCACTAAATTCTTTCGAGAGAAACTCCTTCTCTATAAAGGATTCATTCTTAGTAACAAAGATCTTGCCTTCAGATCTGTGGTAGAAGGTGTACCCAATAGTTTCTTCAGGGTATACTATGAATACACATTCTCCTATTTAGGTTCGAGCTTATCAGGCTGAAGCCTTTTGACATAAGCATCGCATCCCCAAACTTTAAAAAATGACAGCTTAGGTTTCTTGCCAAACCACAGTTCGTATGGTGTCGTCTCAACAGATTTAGATGGTGCCCTATTTAACATGAATGCGGCTGTCTCTAATGCATAACCCAAAACTATAGTGGTAAATCGGTAAGAGACATCATAGATCACACCATATCTAATAAAGTACGGTTACGACGTTCAGACACACCATTACGCTGTGGTGTTCCAGGTGGCGTGAGTTGTGAAACAATTCCACATTGTTTTAAATGAAGGCCAAACTCGTAACTCAAATATTCGCCTCTACGATCAGATCGTAGAAACTTTTATTTTCTTCTTACGATGATTCTCTACTACACTTTGAAATTCTTTGAAATTTTCAAATGTTTCAGACTTATGTTTCATCAAGTAGATATACCCATACCTACTCAAATCATCTGTGAAGGTTAGAAAATAATGATGCCCGCCGCGTGCTTCAATACTCATCGGACCGCATACATCAGTATATATTATTTCCAATAAGTCATGAGCTCGCTCCATTGTTCCAGAGAACGGAATTTTAGCATCCTGCCCATGAGGCATGGTTCGCAACTATCAAATGATTCATAATCAAGTGACTCCAAAAGTCCATCAGTATGGAGTTTCTTCATGTTCTTTACACCAATATGACCTAAACGGCAATGCCACAAATACGTTGCACTATCATTATCAACTTTGCATCTTTTGGCATCAATATTATGAATATGTGTATCACTACGATCGAGATTCAATAAACCATTCACATTGGGTGTATGACCATAGAAGATTTTACTCATGTAAATAGAACAACAATTATTCGCTGACTTAAATGAATAACCGTATTGCAATAAACATGATCCAATCATATTCATGATCAATGAAAACACCAAATAACATTTTATTTAGGTTCAACAGTAATCTCGAAGGTAGAGGTAGTGTGCGATGTTGATTGTATCAACCTTGGAATCATTTCCAACATGTCACCTTGGCCTTAACTAGTCTCTATTTATTCTGCAACTCCTATTTCGAGTTACTAATCTTGGCAACCGAACTGGTATCAAATACCTAGGGGTTACTACGAACACTAGTAAAGTACACATCAATAACATTTATATTAAATATACCTTTGTTCACTTTGCCATCCTTCTTATCCGCCAAGTATTTGGGGTAGTTCCGCTTCTAGTGACCATTCCCTTTGCAGTAGAGGCACTCAGTTTCAGGCTTTGGTCCAGCTTTGGGCTTCTTCACGGGAATGGTAACTTGCTTGCCATTCTTCTTGAAGTTTCCTTTCTTTCCCTTGCCCTTTTCTTAAAACTAGTGGTCTTTTTAACCATCAACACTTGATGCTCTTTCTTGATTTCTACCTTCGCCGATTTCAGCACCACGAAGAGCTCAGGAATCATTTTCGTCATCCCTTGCATATTATAGTTCATCACGAAGTTCTAGTAGCTTGGTGATAGTGACTAGAGAAGTCTGTCAATCACTATCTTATCTGGAAGATTAACTCCCACTTGATTCAACTGATTGTAGTGATACGTCTCCAACGTATCTATAATTTTTGATTGCTCCATGCTATTATATTGTCTATTTTGGATGACAATGCGCTTTATTTTACACTTTTATATCATTTTTGGGACTAACCTACTAACCGGAGGCCCAACCCAAATTGTTGTTTTTGCCTATTTTAGGGTTTCGCCAAAAAGGAATATCAAACGGAGTCCAAACGGAATGAAACCTTCGGGAACGTGATTTTCTCAACAAACATGATCCAGGAGACTTGGAGTGGGCGTCAAGAAACAACGGAGGAAGCCACGAGGCAGGGGGCGCGCCTACCCCCCTGGGCGCGCCCTCCACCCTCATGCCCCCCCCCCCCGTTGCTCCACCGACGCACTTCTTCCTCCTATATCTATCCACGTACCCCCCAAACATCCAGGAGAACCACGAAAACCTAATTCCACCACCGCAACCTTCTGTACCCAAGAGATCCCATCTCGGGGCCTTTTCCAGAGCTCCGCCGGAGGGGGCATTGATCACAGAGGGCCTCTACATCAACTCCATGGCCTCTCCGGTGATGTGTGAGTAGTTTACCTCAGACCTACGAGTCCATAGTTATTAGCTGTATGGCTTCTTCTCTCTCTTTGGGTCTCAATACAAAGTTCTCCTCGATCTTCTTGGAGATCTATTCGATGTAATCTTCTTTTGCGGTGTGTTTGTCGAGATCCAACGAATTGTGGGTTTACGATCCACTTTGTCTATGAACAATATTTGATTCTCCTCTGAATTCTTTTATGTATGATTAGTTTATCTTTGCAAGTCTCTTCGAATTATCAGTTTGGTTTGGCCTACTAGATTGATCTTTCTTGCAATGGGAGAAATGCTTAGCTTTGGGTTCAATCTTACGGTGCTCGATCCCAGTGACAGGAAGGGAAACGACATGTATTGTATTGTTGCCATCGAGGATAAAAAGATGGGGTTTATATCATATTGCATGAGTTTATCCCTCTACATCACATCATCTTCCTTAAAGCATTACTCTGTTCTTATGAACTTAATACTCTAGATGCATGCCGGATAGCGGTCGATGTGTGGAGTGATAGTAGTAGATGCAGAATCGTTTCGGTCTACTTGTCGCGGACGTGATGCCTATATACATGATCATACCTAGATATTCTCATAACTATGGTCAATTCTATCAATTGCTCGACAGTAATTCGTTTACCCACCGTAATACTTATGCTCTTGAGAGAAGCCACTAGTGAAACCTATAGCCCCCGGGTCTATCTTTCATCATATTAATCTTCCACTACTTAGTTATTTACTTTGCCATTTATTTTACTTTGCATATTTATTTCTCTTTATCATAAAAATACCAAAAATAGTATCTTATCATATCTATCAAATCTCACTCTCGTAAGTGACCGTGAAGGGCTTGACAACCCATTTATCGCGTTGGTTGCAAGGTTCTTATTTGTTTGTGTAGGTGCATGGGACTTGAGCGTGATCTCCTACTGGATTGATACCTTGGTTCTCAAAAACTGAGGGAAATACTTATGCTACTTTGCTGCATCACCCTTTACTCTTCAAGGGAAAACCAACGCAGTGCTCAAGAGGTAGCAAGAAGGATTTCTGGTGCCGTTGCCGGGGAGATTCACACCAAGTCAAGTCAAGATTTCACTCCCAACAACGAGTCATTTCTGGTGCCATTGCCAAGTCAAAACATACCAAGTACCCATCACAAACTCTTATCCCTTGCATTACATTATTTTCCATTTGCCTCTCATTTTCCTCTCCCCCACTTCACCCTTGCCATTTTATTCGCCCTCTCTCTCCATTCCCCTTCTCTTGCCCTATTTGCTTCTTTTGCCCGTCTCTTGTTTGCTTGTGTGTTGGATTGCTTTCTTGTCACGATGGCTCAAGATAATACTAAATTGTGTGACTTTGCCAATACCAACAACAATGATTTTCTTAGCACTCCGATTGCTCCTCTTACCGATGCTGAATCTTGTGAAATTAATGCTGCTTTGTTGAATCTTGTCATGAAAGATCATTTCGCCGGCCTTCCTAGTGAAGATGCCGCTACCCATGTAAACAACTTTGTTGATTTGTGTGATATGCAAAAGAAGAAAGATGTGGATAATGATATTGTTAAACTTAAGCTATTTTAGTTTTCGCTTAGAGATCGTGCTAAAGCTTGGTTTTCGTCTTTGCATAAAAATAGTATTGATTCATGGAATAAGTGCAAAGATGCTTTTATCTCTAAGTTTTTTCCTCCCGCTAAGATCATCTCTCTTAGGAACGATATTATGAATTTTACGAAACTTGATCATGAACATGTTGCGCAATCTTGGGAGAGGATGAAATTAATGATACATAATTGCCCTACACATGGTTTGAATCTTTGGATGATTATACAAAACTTTTATGCCAGATTGAATTTTGCTTCTAGAAATCTTTTAGATTCGCCTGCGGGAGGCACTTTTATGGAAATCACTTTAGGAGAAGCTACTAAACTCCTAGATAATATTATGGTTAATTATTCTCAATGGCACACCGAAAGATCTACTAATAAAAAAGTGCATGCAATTGAAGAGATTGATGTTTTGCGTGGAAAGATGGATGAACTTATGAAGTTGTTTGCTAATAAGAGTGCTCCTACCGATCCTAATGATATGTCTTTATCTACTTTGATTGAGAATAATAATGAACCTATGGATGTGAATTTTGTTGGTAGGAACAATTTTGGTAACAACGCGTATAGAGGTAATTTTAATTCTAGGCCGTTTCCTAGTAATTCCTCTAATAATTACGGTAATTCCCACAACAATTCTTATGGTAATTTTAATAAGATGCCCTCTAAATTTGAGACTAGTGTTAAGGAGTTTATGAATTCACAAAATAATTTCAATGTTTTGCTGGAAGAAAAATTGCTTAAGATTGATGAATTGGCTAGGAATGTTGATAGAATTTCTCTTGATATTGATTCTTTGAAAATTAGATCTATTCCACCTAAGAATGATATAAATGAGTCTCTCAAAGCCATGAGAATTTCCATTGATGAGTGCAAAGAAAGAACCGCTAGGATGCATGCTAAGAAAGATTGCTCTGTGAAAGCATGTTCTTCTAGTTTTCATGATAATAAAGATGAAGATCTAAAAGTTATTTATGTGTCTCCTATTAAATCTTTATTTTTCAATATGAATCTTGATAATGACAGGACTGAAGATGAGCCACCTTTACCTAGAAGGCGTTCCGAAAATTTGGAGTTTTTAGATCTTGATGCAAAAATTATTGAAAGTGGGATTGAAGAGGTTAAAACTTTAAATAGCAATGAACCCACTATCTTGGATTTCAAGGAATTTAATTATGATAATTGCTCTTTGATAGATTGTATTTCCTTGTTGCAATCCATGCTAAATTCTCCTCATGCTTATAGTCAAATAAAGCTTTTACTAAACATATCGTTGATGCTATCATGCAATCTTATGAAGAAAAAATTGAGTTGGAAGTTTCTATCCCTAGAATACTTTATGATCAGTGGGATCCTACAATAAAAATTAAAATTAAAGATCATGAGTGCTATGCTTTGTGTGATTTGGGTGCTAGTGTTTCCACAATTCCAAACACTTTGTGTGATTTGCTAGGTTTCCGTGATTTTGATGATTGTTATTTAAACTTGCACCTTGCAGATTCCACTATTAAGAAACCTATGGGAAGAATTAATGATGTTCATACTGTTGCAAATAGGAACTATGTGCCCGCAGATTTCATTGTTCTTGATATAGATTGCAATCCTTCATGTCCTATTATTCTTGGTAGACCTTTCCTTAGAACGATTGGTGCAATTATTGATATGAAGGAAGGGCATATTAGATTCCAATTTCCATTAAAGAAAGGCATGGAACACTTCCCAGGAAAGAAAATTAAATTACCATATGAATCTTTTATGAGAGCCACATATGGATTGCCTACCAAAGATGGCAACACCTAGATCTATCCTTGCTTTTATGCCTAGCTAGGGGTGTTAAACGATCGCTTGTTGGGAGGCAACCCAATTTTATTTTTATTCATTGATTTTTGCTCC
The DNA here is from genome assembly GCF_018294505.1 of Triticum aestivum. Lineage (NCBI taxonomy): Eukaryota > Viridiplantae > Streptophyta > Magnoliopsida > Poales > Poaceae > Triticum > Triticum aestivum. Next base: position 215,185,719 of record NC_057809.1, read on the forward strand.
TGTTTAGCAATGAATAATTCATCTAGCCTCTGTTTTGGTTGTGTTTTTTGTGTTTAATTAGTGTATGTGCCAAGTAGAACCATTCGGAAGACTTGGGGAAAGTCTTTTTGATCTTGCTGTAAAAAACAGAAACTTTAGCGCTCACGAGAATTGCTGCCATTTTTATTTGGAAGGTGATATTTAGTTAATTATTTTTTAAGATGATTAATAGATAAATTCCTCACGTCCATAAATTTATTTTAGAATTTTTGGGGTTCCAGAAGTTACGTTAGCTACATATTACTACAAACTGTTCTGTTTTTGACAGATTCTGTTTTTCTTGTGTTGTTTGCTTATTTTGATGAATCTATGGCTAGTAAAAGAGTTTATAAACCATAGAGAAGTTGGAATACATTAGGTTTAACACTAATATAAATAAATAATGAGTTCATTATAGTACCTTGAAGTGGTGTTTTGTTTTCTTTCGCTAACAGAGCTCATGAGATTTTCTATTTTGAGTTTTGTGTTGTGAAGTTTTCAAGTTTTGGGTAAAGATTTGATGGATTATGGAACAAAGAGTGGCAAGAGCCTAAGCTTGGGGATGCCCATGGCACTCCAAGGTAAAATTCAAGGACACCAAAAAGCCTAAGCTTGGGTTTGCCTCGGAAGGCATCCCCTCTTTCGTCTTCGTCTATCGATAACTTTACTTGGAGATATATTTTTATTCACCACATAATATGTGTTTTGCTTGGAGCATATTGTATGATTTGAGTCTTTGCTTTTTAGTTTACCACAATCATCCTTGCTGTACACACCTTTTGAGAGAGACTCACATGATTTTAAATTTATTAGAATACTCCATGTGCTTCACTTATATCTTTTGAGCTATATAGTTTTTGCTCTAGTGCTTCACTTACATCTTTTAGAGCACGGTGGTGGTTTTGTTTTATAGAAACTATTGTTCTCTCATGCTTCAATTATATTATTCTGAGAGTCCTTTAGAACAACGTGGAAATTTGCTTTTAGGAATAAATATGAAAACTTCCATAGAAGTGCATTGAATACTATGAGAAGTTTGATACTTGATAATTGTTTTGAGATATGGAGATGGTGATATTAGAGTCATGCTAGTTGAGTAGTTGTGAATTTGAGAAATACTTGTGTTGAAGTTTGTGATTCCCGTAGCATGCACGTATGGTGAACCGTTAGGTGATCAAGTCGGAGCATGATTTATTTATTGATTATCTTCCTTATGAGTGGCGGTCGGGGACGAGCGCTGGTCTTTTCCTACCAATCTATCCCCTAGGAGCATGCGTGTAATACTTTGTTTCGATAACTAATAGATTTTTGCAATAAGTATGTGAGTTATTTATGACTAATATTGAGTCCATGGATTATATGCACTCTCACCCTTCCACCATTGCTAGCCTCTCTAGTATCGCGCAACTTTCGTTGGTACCATAAACCCACCATATACCTTCCTCAAAACAGCCACCATACCTACCTATTATGGCATTTCCATAGCCATTCCGAGATATATTGCCATGCAACTTTCCACTGTTCCATTATTATGACACGCTTCATCATTGTCATGTTGCGTGCATGATCATGTAGTTGACATCGTATTCGTGGCAAAGCCACCGTTCATAATTCTTCATACATGTCACTCATGCATCATTGCACATCCCGGTACACCGCCGGAGGCATTCACATAGAGTCATATTTTGTTCTAAGTATCGAGTTGTAAGTAAATAAAGTGTGATGATCATCATTATTAGAGCATTGTCCTTAAGGAAAGGATGATGGAGACTATGATTCCCCCACAAGTCGGGATGAGACTCCGGACGAAAAAAAAGAGATAAAAGAGGCCAAAAAGAAAAAAAGAAGGCCCAAATAAAAAATGAGAGAAAAAGAGAGAAGGGACAATGCTACTACACTTTTTCCACATTTGTGCTTCAAAGTAGCACCATGTTCTTCATACAGAGAGTCTCCTATGATATCACTTTCACATACTAGTGGGAATTTTTCATTATAGAACTTGGCTTGTCTATTCCAATGATGGGCTTCCTCAAAATGCCCTAGATCTTCATGAGCAAGCAAGTTGGATGCACACCCACTTAGTTTCTTTTGTGGAGCTTTCATATACTTATAGCTCTAGTGCATCCATTGCATGGAAATCCCTACTCACTCACATTGATATCTATTGATGGGCATCTCCATAGCCCGTTGATACGCTTAGTTGATGTGAGACTATCTTCTCCTTTTTGTCTTCTCCACAACCACCATTCTATTCCACCATAGTGCTATATCCATGGCTCACGCTCATATATTGCGTGAAGATTGAAAAAGTTTGAGAACATCAAAAGTATGAAACAATTGCTTGGCTTGTCATCGGGGTTGTGCATAATTTAAATATTTTGTGTGGTGAAGATAGAGCATAGCCAGACTATATGATTTTGTAGGGATAACTTTCTTTGGCCATGTTATATTGAGAAGACATAATTGCTCAGTTAGTATGCTTGAAGTATTATTATTTTTATGTCAATATTAAACTTTTATCTTGAATCTCTCGGATCTGAACATTCATGCCACAATAAAGAAAAATTACATTGAGAAATATGTTAGAAAGCATTCCACATCAAAAATTCTTCTTTTATCATTTACCTACTCGAGGACGAGTAGGAATTAAGCTTGGGGATGCTTGATACGTCTCCAACGTATTTATAATTTTGATTGCTCCATGCTATTATATTATCTATTTTGGATATCAATGGGCTTTATTTTACACTTTTATATCATTTTTGGGACTAACCTACTAACCGGAGACCCAGCCCAAATTGTTGTCTTTTTGCGTATTTTACAGTTTCACCAAGAAGGAATATCAAACGGAGTCCAAACGGAATGAAACCTTCGGGAACGTGATTTTCTCAACAAACGTGATCCAGGAGACTTGGAGTGGGCGTCAAGAAACAACGGAGGAAGCCACGAGGCAGGGGGCACGCCTACCCCCCTGGACGTGCCCTCCATCCTCGTGGGCCCCCCGTTGCTCCACCGACGTAATTCTTCCTCTTATATATATATATCCACGTAACCCCCAAACATCTAGGAGCACCACGAAAACCTAATTCCACCACCGCAACCTTCTGTACCCGAGAGATACCATCTCGGGGCCTTTTTCGGAGCTCCGCCTGAGGGGGCATTGATCACGGAGGGCCTCTACATCAACTCCATGGCCTCTCCGCTGATGTGTGAGTAGTTTACCTCAGACCTACGGGTCCATAGTTATTAGCTAGATGGATTCTTCTCTCTCTTTGGATCTCAATACAAAGTTCTCCTCGATCTTCTTGGAGATCTATTCGATGTAATCTTCTTTTATGGTGTGTTTGTCGAGATCCGATGAATTGTGGGTTTATAATCCAGTTTATCTATGAACAATATTTCATTCTCCTATGAATTCTTTTATGTATCATTGGTTTATCTTTGCAAGTCTCTTCGAATTATCAGTTTGGTTTGTGTCGTGGAGTTGACACGGCAGATGTCCTAGAGCAAGGACTTAGTCGTAGGGCCATCGCACTATGAAGCTTAAAGGGGTTAATCGGGACAAAGGACACACATAGAGTTTTTATACTAGTTCGGCCCCTTACGATGAAGGTAAAAGCCTACGTCTAGTTGGGATTGGTATTGCTGAAGTTTCAATCTCCAAGAGGCTTAACTCGCCGGCTTGGTTATCGACTTGGTTGTTTATTGTCCTAAACTGCCACCGAGTCGTCCCCTTATATACACAGGTTGACGCCTAGTGGCCAACAGAGTCCCGACCGGCTCATAATCGTGTCCGGCTCGGTGACTTCCTTTACATGCCTTTCTTTACAAGTCTTTCCTTACATACGATGGTTTACAATATCAGGCCTTAAGCCGGCCCCAGGCCTTTGGGCCTTCTATATGTTTAGTAAACTATCATCTTGAATGTTTATCGGGCTTCTTATGTAACCCGCCATTAGGGCTGACTCGGCCCCTCCTGGGCGGGTCATACTGGTAGTAATATCCCCAACATTAGGCCCCAGGTTGACTTTGAACTTTGTTCTTTCTCAATCTTGAATACTTAGGTGGAATCCATCCTCTGTGTGAAAACTTCTGTAACCCGCTGTGACGTCATCTTCTGAAAACACCAAAAACTTTCATGACGTCATCTTCCAATGGATCTTTCATTTTTAATGCCTTCCGAGAATCGAGGCGTCCGTTTATTTGGATAATCATTATTCGGGTCTCCTTGATTTTCGCGTCCGCCTGTTCGCGCACTCCCTTATAAATAGGTACAACTTAGGTCTTTTTCATTCTCCTCCTTCGGTCATCTTCCTCCTCTCACTGTTTCGCTATCGCTCGAGATCTGCCGCCGCCACTGCCGCAGACCTCCTCGTCTTCTTCACCTCAGGCCGCTGCATCGACCTGATTTGACGAGAGGAACGCGGCGAACCTCCACAGTAGCCCTGCATCTGTAAGTCCCTTCCCTTCTCTGCCTTAGATCTGCATTACGGCTTCTTGAGTTCGTCGGTGTTCGTCGGTGTTCATCACAGACTCTTGGCAGATTTCACCTCCGATGCCCTTTCCTGATCGTCCGATAGTGTAGAACTACTACGGTAGCTATTTGGCATTCATTTTAGATAGCAGTAGATCTCTTTCTCCTGTATAGATGCTTTGTTAGCTGATAAACTCATCTGTGCTGGAGTTTTAGGTCTAGAATATTTTCTTTTTGGGACATCCATTTGATCCAAAATAGTAATGATAGCTTGGTGAAACTTGTTTATGCCAACACTTAGCTGAATCTGTTTTCTGAGAAAATCTGTAGTCATGGTGGCTTACCACTCCGGCTTTCTTTTCCTTATATGTCATTAGCCCTTAGCTTAAGCCGTCGTTACTTGTTTTACAACTTCAACCTTTAACTATAAATTGAACCGACATGTTGTTTTTCCTTTTTCAGTCCCTTACACGTCATGCCGTCAAAGACACCCACCGTCTGTAATTGGGTCCCCTCATCCATAACCGAGGAACGGTTAAAAGAGTTCTTCCTCATTGGGTTTCTGCCTTCAAAAACTGTCATGTCTTATCGTGCTCCTGACCCTGAGGAAGAACGCCCCAATCCAAAAGACGGAGAAGTGATTGTCTTCACTGACCACATGAACCGTGGCTTCTCACCGCCCGGTTCAAAATTCTTCAGAGAGGTCCTTCATTTTTTCAAACTCCATCCTCAGGACCTTGGACCCAATTCCATATCTAATATTTGTAATTTCCAAGTGCTTTGTGAGGTGTATCTTCAGCAAGAGCCGACCATAGAGCTGTTTAGAGAGTATTTTTATCTGAACCGGCAGAACGAATGCACCAACAGTCCCAGCTTAGAACTTGGAGGCATCTCAATTCAGCGCCGTCAGGGTGCTGTCTTCCCTCTCGTAGTTTTACCAAGGCACCCAAAGGACTGGAACCAAACTTAGTTTTACTGTCAGGATATCTCTCCAGCAAACGAGAAGCCGCTACCGGGTTACCGCCTCGGTCGTCTTGACTTCAAGTTCACCCTTCCGGATAAACTCACCGTTGCTGAACACAAGATGCTGCTTCCATCCATCAGAAGAATCAACGCTTTGTTGGGGAACAGTTTAACCGGAGTAGATCTGACCCGCTGCTGGATCTCATGGCGGGTTATTCCATTAAGCCGTCGATCAAAACTGATGTATGAATACGGTGGAGGCCCGGACGACTCTCTTCGTCACAGCCCAGTTGAACTCACCGAAGAAGACATTGTTTCAATGTCAAACCTTTTGGTGAATGGGAAATATGAAGACTGCAACATTGTTGGGTTAAATCCCTTCTGCAAGCTTAACCCGGTACCAGAAGTAAGTATATTTTGATCTCTTTTCCTTTGTGTTTTGCCCAGCTATACTACTTTAGCACTGATCTTTCTTCTTGTCTTTGCAGGCCAATTCTGACTTTTGGAAGGTGAAATATGACCACGAGGCTGCCAAGAAGGCAAAAACCGCCGCCATGAACACCAAGAAGACGACCCGGAGAACGAAGAAGAAGAAGAAGAAGAAAGCCACTGTTGAAGATTTAATGAAACTTGATGACACGTCTAACTCGGAGGTAGCCCTTGATTCCCTTGGCCAATTTTTTAACAATCTTATTGACACTGATCCTTACCAAGATGACACTAGGGCTAGTCAGGCCGGGGAAGCAGAGGTAACTATCATTTCCTCTGACTCAGAGCCCTTACCAAGACACAAAGTTTGATGAGTGATCCGTAAAGTAAGGTTTTCTAACCGCTTAGCTCACTTGGATCCCAACTTTCATTTGAAAAAGCAGCAACAAGAAAGCCGCCGTGAAGTTGAGATTGAAGATGAACCGGCTGTCGTCCTTCAACAGACCCCTCGGAAACACCCGAACGAGGTTTACTTATTACTGTCCTTAACTAGTTTTACTGAATCCTTCTCGTATTTATTTTAACTCCTTTCTTTTACCTTTTCAGGAGGTGTCTCGTTCCTCAGGCGACTCATCACAAACACAATTTCTGGCTTTCAAGACTGCTCCTGGGTAATCAGAAATCCTCTTTTCTTCCGGGTTGATCAATTGTATCTTGATGTTGACTATCCTGCAATATTCTTTCCTTAGCGGCCAGGCTAAATCCAAGAAGGCGAAGGCAGCAAAACCGGCGGAAGACCCGCCAGTACTAGCATCTAACCCGGCTAGGCTGCCTTCTCCATTAACTGTCGCCCCAGAAGACCCGCCTATTGTCAATGAAGCAAATCCTCCAGAGCCGTCCCTTGACAAAGCCACTATGAATCCTTCTACAGCTGGACCGTCAAGCTCAACCGACCCGCCGTCTCCACGTGTTCAAGATGTTCAAATTACTGGGAGCCGCTTTATTGAGCCGGGGAACCCAACGGTGTTGGCTCGGTGCCCAACAAAGCAAGAAGCATTGGAGAGGCAGAAGGTTCACTTTGATGTTGCCAATTATGACCGTCTCAATGCCAGTGATATCTTATCCGTCTATCTCAGTCATGTACACTCCAGTCGTGAGTCTGAGATCGAGATGGTCAAGCAGCTTCAGTTGAAGTATGAGGTATGTTGTTTCTGGTTTACTAATATTCCTTCAGCCCCCAAGTCTACAGATTATGAGGGAAACAGAATAACCTATAGGCTTAAAGTATAGTCCGAGACTTTTACCTCTGAATCTTTGCCTGATATTGATAGAAACATAAACTTCACCCATAGTCCCCAAGGACCGGTTTATTTTGACCATCAATGAATCGGTACTTTAGAATTTAAAATTGTCTTCAAAATACTTAATCCTCCGGTTTAACCTTGATAAATGTGCTGAACTGCATACATTAGCCCCCAAGTGCCAAGTGTTGTTACTTTGTAACGGACTTGGGACTTTAAATATGTTTGTAGAGTCGTAAAAAAATGATTTGGCATACATTAGCCTCCAAGTGTCAAGTGGTTTACTCGTAAAGTACTTTGAGACTTGAATCTTGAATTTGGATATTTGAATTTGAAACCAAGTCTTGACTTAACCGGACGTTTCACAGAATGCCTTGTCGGAATTGAACTCTCAATTGTTGGACGCAAAGACCCGGCTAGCAAGTCAAGAGTCCAAAATCAAATCTTCCACTTCCAAAGTGCAAATGAGCCTTTTTGCAATGGAAAATTTGAAGACCAGCTTTGCTACCAAGGAGAAGGCTTGGGAAAATGAGAAAACACTCCTGACCCGACGAGCTAAGACAGCTGAAACAACTCTGAAAGAAATTCAACAGAGCTGAACAGTTTGAAGGGCCGGGTGTCTCAGATGGTCGCTGCTATCTTTGGTAAGCTGCCTGATTTAACCTTTTGTATAATTTTTGCCAAACCAGAATATGATCCACCAACTTACTCTGTTAAAAATATATGCAGGTCCGTGAAGTAAAAAATTGAGCCAAGACCCGTTGATTAAACTGAAAGCAGTATATATCTTGGTTGAATAATTGTATATTGGTGCACAACGGGCTCTGGCTGCAATCTCTCCTGCAAATCAAGGACCCAACCGGCTTAGCGATGTCCTGAAGAAGCTATCCATCCTTCCGGCTAGATTCCAAGAAGTAAAACACTCCTGCGTGCGAGCCGGAGCTTTAACTGCTCTAAGCCGCTCCAAGGCTTGGGTTCCAGACCTAGACCCGGCGGACATAGCAAGAGGTTACCCTACTGTGAAGGAGGACGCGTCTCCATTTGATCAGGATGATTTCATAGCGTGTGTACGCGAAGTCCGGCCTCAGGCGACTAGTCTTGGAGATGACACCAATGTTGACAAGTACCAGCCGGGTTTTGATAGTGAAAATAAGAAGATGGCCACTCCTTCATACAAAGTAGCAGATCTGATCCCACCTGTGAGAGAAGATACCTTTGCCCTGGAAATTGACCCGGTCGGCCTGATCGACGATGAAGCCGAATTTGTCGCCATGAACGGCTTTGATTGGTCAAAGTCCAACTTCCAGCAAACAGAAGGTGGTGAACAGGCGAGGGAGGGACGATGATCATCTTCATAGGCTTATAAAGCCTTGTAATAACTTTAGTTATTAAAACACCGTGTGTTTGCTTATGCCATCATGCATAAAATACTTCTATGTGAATCTGCTTCTAGATGTCAATGTGTGCATCGTTTAATGTTTGTCTCTGTGATATTTGAACTCTGTTCCTGTGAATACAAGAAAAAGACTTGCAAGGCGGTTTAGAACCAAACGGCTTAAACACCCTAATTTACAGCCAATATATTTACCTCAATAAAAAATAGAGACAAATATAAAGAAAGGATAAGGGTTAAAACTGATTCTTGAGTTAACGCAGCGGGTAAGCGCGTATAAGTAAGAACCATACCTTGTCCTTGTTGATCCTTAGATCGCCGGTTTTAATAATCCAGGTTGTGAACTTGATAATTCAATATGTATGAAATGCTAATACTTCTTGAACACTCAATGATCATCATATCTTAGTAGCTCGTACCTTTGGATCCTTGAGCCACCGGCTTGAATAACTCGGGCGGCTGTGTTGTTCAATAATTGAGCCGGTGAAGAAAACCAGGCTATCTTATTTGTAATATTGAAACTACAAAAGCTAAAAGGCAAGCAACAGATAATAAACATAATTTTAACTCTGTATTCAAAAGGCTGGGGGTTTCTGATTCAAATACGATCAGTAAACCGGACCAAAGGGGTTAAGCTAAGGTTCGAATACAACCATATAGCCCCCAGTGGCTTTGGTGTTGCGCCGATCAAGAGGGTACCGACAACTATGTTCTCTTTGGTTCGAATACGACCTATGTTTGAACAAGAAGCCCCCAAATGACCTTGAGAGGTTTTTAACGACCCTGATTTGAATACGATCCAAGTCGGACTCAAAAGGGGTTAAGCTGTGATTCAAATACGATCAAGAAGCCCCCGAGTGAGTTTGGCCTTGAGCCGATCAACAGGGTTACGACAGCTATGTTCTCTTTGGTTCGAATACGACCTATGTTTGAATAGGATGCCCCCAAGTGACCTTGAGATTTGCAACTAGATTTGGATACGATCATAAGCCGGACTAAAAAGGTTAAACTTGATTCAAATATGATCAGCTCCTTAATAGTCATTTGTAAGTAATAAATAATAAAGATGTATAGTGTGTGAAAAGAAAAGAGACCGATGGTCTTACTTTATTGCTTATCATAGGATATACAACGTGAACATATGTACATGTTGAGATCCGGTAGCTCAGGTGTAATATGGCCGAAGTTGAGCAATGTTCCATGACCGGCGGGTCTCCTCTTCCGACTTACGTGAGTCTGCATGCTCTCGAACGTCAATGAGGTAGTATGACCCATTGTTTAAATTTTTACTGACCACAAAGGGTCCTTCCCAAGGTGGGGATAACTTGTGTGCATCTGAAAGATCCTGGATGAGCCGGAGCACCAAGTCGCCTTCCTGAAAAGTCCTGGACTTAACCCGGCGGCTATAATAACGATGCAGGTCCTGTTGATAAATTGCTCACCGTGCCGCTGCTAAGTCTCTTTCTTCATCCAACAAGTCAAGCGCATCCTGTCTGGCTTTTTCATTGTTAGCTTCAACATAAGCCGCCACACGGGGCGAGTCATGACGGATGTCACTAGGCAACACTGCTTCTGCTCCATAAATCATGAAGAAGGGTGTGTAACCCGTAGACCTGTTGGGCGTAGTATTGATGCTCCATAACACTGAGGGTAACTCCTCTACCCAACAACCCGGCGTTCACTATAAAGGAACCATAAGCCGGGGTTTTAGCCCTTTTAGAATTTCCTGATTGGCTCTCTCAGCTTGACCATTGGATTGAGGATGAGCTACAGAAGAAACATCAAGCCAGATGTGCTCTCGCTGACAAAACTCATCCATAGCCCCTTGGGACAGATTAGTGCCATTATCTGTAATAATACTGTGTGGAAATCCGAAACAGAAGATTACTTTTTTTATGAACTGAACTGCCGTGGCTGCATCACACTTACTCACAGGCTCCGCCTCAACCCATTTGGTGAACTTATCAACTGCCACCAAGAGATGTGTCTTTTTATCCTTAGACCTTTTGAAAGGTCCCACCATGCCAAGCCCCCAGACCGCAAACGGCCAAGTGATTGGAATCATCCGGAGCTCTTGAGCCGGCACATGCGCTCGTCGTGCAAATTTTTGACATCCATCACATCTACTGACCAGATCTTCTGCATCAGCGTGAGCCGTCAACCAGTAAAAATCGTGACGAAACACCTTGGCCACTAAAGATTTTGACCCGGCGTGATGGCCACAATCGCCTTCATGGATCTCACAAAGGATTTCTTGACCTTCTTCGGGGGAAACACACCGTTGAAACGCTCCGGAAACACTACGATGAAATAACTCTCCATCCGAAATCGTCATGGACTTAGATCGCCGGGTTATCTGCCGAGCCAGGGTCTCATCCGCTGGCAACTCTCCCCGGGTCATGTAAGCCAAGAACGGCACCGTCCAATCTGGGATGACATGAAGAGCCGCTACCAACTGCGCCTCCGGGTCAGGAACAGCTAAATCTTCTTCTGTGGGCAACTTGACAGAGGGGTTATGCAAAACATCCAAAAAGGTGTTGGGTGGTACCGGCTTACGCTGAGACCCCAGGCGGCTTAAAGCATCAGGTGCTTCATTCTTTCGACGGTCAATGTGTTCCACCTGATAACCTTTAAAATATCCTGCAACAACATCGACTTCTCGGCGATAAGCCGCCATGAGAGGGTCTTTGGAATCCCACTTGCCAGATACCTGTTGAGCCACTAGATCTGAGTCACCAAGACATCTGACCCGGCTCAAGCTCATCTCCTTTGCCACTCGAAGACCATGGAGCAAGGCTTCATACTCTGCTGCGTTGTTAGTGCATGGAAACATCAACCGTAACACATAACAAAATTTATCACCTCGTGGGGAAGTTAATACGACTCCAGCCCCCGAGCCTTCCAATTGCCTGGATCCATCAAAATGAATAGTCCAATATGTGTTGTCCGGCTTCTCTTCTGGCATCTGCATCTCTGTCCAGTCATTGATGAAGTCAACCAGGGCTTGAGACTTAATTGCAGTACGTGGAACATACTTCAACCCATGAGACCCAAGCTCAATTGCCCACTTGGCAACTCGCCCCGTGGCTTCTCTGTTTTGAGTAATGTCTCCCAAAGGAGCAGAGCTAACCACAGTGATTGGATGTCCCTGAAAGTAATGCTTAAGCTTCCGGCTTGCCATGAACACCCCATAAACAAGCTTCTGCCAATGTGGATATCGTTGCTTAGATTCAATTAGCACTTCACTGACATAATAAACCGGCCGCTGAACCGGATGCTCTTTGCCAGCCTCCTTGCGCTCTACCACCATAGCCACACTAACAGCCCGTGAGTTGGCAGCCACGTATAACAATAGCGGCTCTTTCTCAATTGGAGCAGCTAGGACCGGCGGCTCAGCCAGTTGTGCCTTCAGATCCTCAAAAGCAGCGTTTGCAGCATCGCTCCAAACAAAAACATCTGTTTTCTTCATCAACTGATACAGAGGCATAGCCTTTTCCCCTAACTGGCTTATGAACCGGCTCAAAGCAGCCACACGACCCGCCAGTCGCTGAACATCATTGACGCAGGTTGGTTTGGCTAGAGATGTAATTGCCTTGATTTTCTCCGGGTTAGCTTCAATACCTCGGTTAGACACCAGAAAACCCAAGAGCTTGCCGGCTGGCACTCCAAAAACACACTTGGCCGGGTTAAGCATCATCTTGTAAACCCGAAGATTATCAAAAGTCTCTTTCAGGTCTGTGACCAAGGTTTCCTCTTCCCTGGATTTCACCACTATATCATCCACATAGGCATGAACATTGCGCCCAATTTGATCGTGAAGACAATTCTGCACACACCGCTGGTAAGTCGCCTGGGCACTCTTAAGCCCAAAAGGCATAGACACATAGCAGAAAGCTCCAAAAGGAGTTATAAAAGCTGTCTTTTCTTGATCCTTGACTGCCATCTTAATATGATGATAACCAGAATAAGCATCTAAGAAACTCAACCGTGCGCAACCCGCCGTAGCATCAATGATCTGATCAATACGGGGGAGAGCAAAAGGATCAGCCGGACAAGCCTTGTTCAAATCTGTGTAATCCACACACATACGCCAGGTGCCATTCTTCTTGAGTACCAGCACCGGGTTAGCTAACCATTCGGGGTGAAAGACCTCCACAATGAACCCGACTGCCAAGAGCCGGGCCACCTCTTCTCCGATGGCCTTGCGCCTCTCTTCATTGAACCGTCGGAGAAACTGTCTGACAGGTTTGAACTTTGGATCGATATTATGAGTGTGCTCAGCGAGTTCCCTCGGGACACCCGGCATGTCTGAAGGTTTCCATGCAAAGATGTCCCGGTTCTCACGGATGAACTCGATGAGCGCGCTTTCCTATTTCGGATCCAAGTTTGTGCTGATGATGAACTGTTTGGATGAGTCACCAGGTACAAAGTCAACCATCTTAGTGTCATCAGCTGATTTGAATTTCAACTCCGGGTCATGCTCTGTTGTTGGTTTCTTTAATGATGTCATGTCCGCCAGGTCAACATGATCCTTGTAGAATTTTAACTCCTCTGTTGCACAAACAGATTCAGCATAGGCGGCATCACCTTCTTCACATTCCGAGGCTATCTTCCGGCTCCCATGTATTGTAATGGTGCCCTTGTGACCCGGCATCTTGAGCTGTAAATATACGTAACATGGCCGAGCCATGAACTTGGCATAAGTCGGCCGCCCAAATAGAGCATGATATGGGATTTTGATCTTAACCACTTCAAAGGTTAATTTTTCTGCTCTGGAGTCATACTCATCCCCAAAGGCTACTTCCAGCTCAATCTTACCAACTGGGTATGCCGATTTTCCATGAAAAACAATGTTGGATTGTTTAAGATTTTTATCCGTCAATTCCATCCGGCAGAACTTCTCATAGTAGAGGATGTTGATGCTGCTGCCTCCATCCATGAGCACCTTAGTAAACTTGTACCCACCAACTTGAGGTGCCACCACCAAAGCCAAGTGAACCGGATTATCAACCCGGGGCGGGTGATCCTCTATGCTCCACACAATAGGCTGCTCTGACCAACGCAGATAACGTGGAATTGCCGGTTCAACGGCATTGACGGCCCTCTTGTGGAGTTTCTGGTCCCTCTTACATAAACTGGTAGTAAAGACATGATATTGTCCGCTACTCAATTGCTTCGGGTTGCTCTGATAGCCGAATTGTTGTTGCTGTTGATTCCCTTGGCCGTGTTGCTGATTATATCCTCCCTGGTGACCAGGATAACCCTGACCGTGAGAACCTCCTCCGCTTGAACCAGCTCCCGGGCCCTGAAAGCCGCCTCCACCTGAGCCGCCACCTGGGCCGTGACCCCCGTCAAATGCGTTTGAATTTTTAAATGCCTTCATGATCGTGCAATCCTTCCACAAGTGGGTGGCTAGTTTCTCCCGGGTGCCGTGTTTTGGACAAGGTTCATTCAACAACTTCTCAAGGGTGGGGCCTGACCCGCCCGATAGAGGGGGTTGTCTGCCCTTCCACCACTGATTACCACCCTGCGCATTAGTATTAGCAACAAACTCATCAGCCTTACGTTCATTACCTCCCTGATTCGCCGGGTTATGCTGGTGACCCTTGCCATTGCCATTCTTCTTTCCCTTCGTTGCCTTTTCTTCATCAAACACTGGGTCCTTGGTGGTATCAGAATCGGCATACTTGACAAGAGCTTCCATCAACGTCCCCATGTCATTACAGTCACGTTTAAGCCGCCCCAACTTCTGCTTCAGAGGTTCAAAATGGCAATTTTTCTCCAACGTCAAAACTGCTGAGCCGGCATCCATCTTATCAGATGAATGTATTATCTGCTTGACCCGGCGCACCCAATGGGTTGTAGATTCACCATCCTCTTGCTTGCAATTGGTCAGGTCCACAATCGACATTGGCTGCTCACACGTGTCCTTAATGTTTTGGATGAACCGTGCTTTCAACTCTGCCCATGAGCCGATAGAATTGGGTGGCAATCCCTTCAACCAGGTCTGAGCCGTTCCATCCAACATCATGGTAAAATACTTGGCCATTGCCGCATCGCTAACCTCCAACAGCTCCATAGCCATCTCATAACTTTCAATCCAAGCCCCCGGCTGTAGATCCGCCGTGTAATTAGGCACCTTACGAGGCCCCTTGAAATCCTTAGGCAACCGCTCATTGCGTATGGCTGGGACCAGGCAAGGTACGCCTCCGGTTCTTGTGGCCACTCCTGCCTCAACTGAGGTTGCTGGATAAGCCGTAAAGGCTTGGTGAGCCGCCTGCTCTGCCGCTATCTGAGCCGCCCGTTCTGCTTCTTGACGAATCCTTTCCTGATCCGCCAAGTTAAGGGCTACAGCCCGCACCGGCTCATGCCTATATGGTTGGTTGTGGCGTTGAGCATTACTTGACATCTCTGCGGACTCCATGTGCCTACTGTAACTCGGGCTCCGGCTTGGGCGAGGAGTTGAATGAATCCTGTCTCGACTATAGGAGTATGCGTCCTGCTGGGCCAAAGCTCTCTCAAGTAGTTCTCTTACCCTTCGGGTTTCAATTGCTGCTAGTGAGTCGCCTTCCATTGGGGGAGCTACCAAACGAGCCGACGGCGTGATGAGATTCTCCATAGGGTTGGAGAAGTGACCCGGAGGTGTTGATACATAATGAGGAGGGGCCGTATTCATGCGAGGCGGCTCCATGGTGCGTGGCTGAACTGGTGCACCGGGTGTCGTGACCCAGTTTGCCTCTGGCGGGTTGCTCCCCCCAGCTCCGGGTGTATGGAACAGGTTCCTCGGATCCAGCATTAGAGGCAGACGCAACTGAGTTTTGTGATGCCTCCTCCTCATGACCTCGTTTGATGCGTTAAGATCCACCGAGAGCCAGAAAGTTTCTGGTTGAAGCTGCTGGGCACGAGCATCCAGAGCTGCTCGTTCTACTGCCATCCGGGTTTCCTCCGCGGCTAGATTTTCTTTAACTTGCACCATCTCCTCCCGCACGCGTGCCACTTCTGCGTTGTGCTGGGCTTTATCCGCCGGTTCTACCACATCGGTTAACAGAGTCGTTAGCTTATCCATGAGGTCCATTAGAACCTAAGCCGGGGCGCGCGGGGGGTCTCTTGACCCGGCTGCTGCAGACCAGGTAGCTGCTGCTGCGGTGGAGTTCTGCCCGGGCTGCGTCCCCGCCATGAAGACTCTGGCCCAATTCGGTGGCTCAAGGGGGTCCGGTATACTGTGCCATCGGAACAACCCCCGAGCATGCCGTCTTGCAGTTGGTACAATGAGTCCGTCTCACCTGTTGATGATGCAGTATCAGAGCAGATGGCCGTCTCCCCGCCTCCATCGATCCTTCGGAGTATTCATTGCCATGGATGCAGCCTACGAAGGCATGTTTCACGACAGATTGAACACGGGCGGACCCGGCGTGCTGAGCCATTTTGATGAGGTTGATGTGGACGTCCGGCTCAGGGCCTGACTCGCCGATCCGGCCAATGAAGACGTGAATTCCGCCAAGGGGGCTCGGTACCCGTACTCGATCGAGCCGGCCTCGGGGCCCCAACCTTCATCGTCGATGTAGAGTTTGCCGCGACGACTCTTGGTCTTCTGGCCCACAGCGTATCCCTTGAGCCCTTCGAAGTTGCCCTTTAAGAACTCAAATCCACCATGTGCTGGCCCTACGGTGGGCGCCAACTGTCGTGGAGTTGACACGGCAGATGTCCTAGAGCAAGGACTTAGTCGTAGGGCCATCGCACTATGAAGCTTAAAGGGGTTAATCGGGACAAAGGACACACGAGAGAGTTTTTATACTAGTTCGACCCCTTACGATGAAGGTAAAAGCCTACGTCTAGTTGGGATTGGTATTGTTGAAGTTTCGATCTCCAGGAGGCTTAACTCGCCGGCTTGGTTATCGACTTGGTTGTTTCTTGTCCTAAACTGCCACCGGGTCGTCCCCTTATATACACGGGTTGACGCCTGGAGGCCTACAGAGTCCCGGCCGGCTCATAATCGTGTCTGGCTCGGTGACTTCCTTTACATGCCTTCCTTTACAAGTCTTTCCTTACATACGGCGGTTTACAGTATCAGGCCTTAAGCCGGCCCCAGGCCTTTGGTCATTCTATACGTTTAGTAAACTATCATCTTGAATGTTTATCGGACTTCTTATTTAACCCGCCATTAGGGATGACCCGGCCCCTCCTGGCCGGGTCATACTGGTAGTAATATCCCCAACAGTTTGGCCTACTAGATTGATCTTTCTTGCAATGGGAGAAGTGCTTAGCTTTGTGTTCAATCTTGCGGTGCTCGATCACATTGACAGAAAGGGAAACGACACGTATTGTATTGTTGCCATCGAGGATAAAAAGATGGGGTTTATATCATATTGCATGAGTTTATCCCTCTACATCACGTCATCTTCCTTAAAGCATTACTCTGTTCTTATGAACTTAATGCTCTAGATGCATGCTGGATAGCGGTCGATGTGTGGAGTAATAGTAGTAAATGCAGAATTGTTTCGGTCTACTTGTCGCGGACATGATTCCTATATACATGATCATACCTAGATATTCTCATAACTATGCTCAGTTCTATCAATTGCTCGACAGTAATTCGTTTACCCACCGTAATACGTATGGTCTTGAGAGAAGACATTAGTGAAACCTATGGCCCCCGGGTCTATCTTTCATCATATTAATCTTCCAATACTTAGTTATTTCCTTTGCCGTTTACTTTACTTTGCATCTTTATTTATCTTTATCATAAAAATACCAAAAATTGTATCTTATCATATCTATCAAATCTCACTCTCGTAAGTGATCGTGAAGGGCTTGACAACCCCTTTATCACGTTGGTTGTGCGGTTCTTATTTGTTTGTGTAGTTGCGTGGGACTTGAGCGTGATCTCCTACTAGATTGATACCTTGGTTCTCAAAAACTGAGGGAAATACTTATGCTACTTTGTTGCGTCACCCTTTCCTCTTCAAGGGAAAACCAACGCAGTGCTCAAGAGGTAGCATGTAGTACCCACACATTCAGAGCAGATGCTCATTGGCTGAGCTATTCTCCTCCATCTTGTAGGCAAAGTACTTGTCAGAGGTCTCATACCTCTCGACATGGGTATGAGTCTGAAATACCAATTTCAACTCTTGGAACATCTCATATGCTCCATGGCATTCAAACCGTTTTTAAATCCCGGTTCTAAGCCGTAAAGTATGGCGCACTAAAATATTAAGTAGTCATCATATCGAGCTTGCCAAACTTTCATAACATCTGAATTTGCTCATGCAATAGGTGTGTCACCTAGCGGTGAATCAAGGACATAATTCTTCTGTGCAACAATGAGGATAATCCTCATATCGCGGACCCTTTCCACATCATTTCTACTATCAACTTTCAACTTAGTTTTCTCTAGGAATATATCAAAATAGGGAAGCTATATCACGCAGTATTGATCTATAGATATGCAAAAACTATTAAGACTAAGTTCATGATAAATTTAAGTTCAATTAATCAAATTACTAATGAACTCCCACTTAAATAAACATCCCTCAAGTTATCTAAGTGATACCTGATCCAAATCAACTAACCCTTGTCCGATCATCACGTGAGGTGGGGTAGTCTTCAATGGTGAACATCTCTATGTTGATCATATCTACTATCTGACTCACATTCGACCTTTCGGTCTCTAGTGTTCTGAGACCATGTCTGTACATGCTAGGCTCATCAAGTTTAACCCAAGTATTCTGCATATGCAAAATTATCTTACACCCGTTGTATGTGAACATATAGTCTATCACACCCGATCATCACGAGGTGCTTCAAAATGACGAACTTTAGCAATGGTGCATACTCGGGGAGAACACTTTTATCTTGAAATTTAGTGAAGGGATCATATTACAATGCTACCGTAGTTCTATGCAAAATTAAATACATAAAGGATAAACATCACATGCAATCAAAATATGTGACATGATATGGCCATCATCATCTTGTGCTTTGATCTCCATCTCCAAAGCATCATCATGATCTCCGCCTTGATCTCCATCGTTGCGTCGGGGTCGTCTCACGAACTATTGCTTCTACAACTATTGCTAACGCATAGAGATAAACTAATGCAATTACATGGCACTTGCACTTCCTACAATAAAGAGACAACCCTAAGGCTCCTGCCGGTTGTTCATATTACAAAACATGATCATCTCATGCATCAACATAAATCACATCACGTCTTGACCATATCACGTCGCAGCATGCCCTGCAAAAACAAGTTAGACATCCTCTACTTTGTTGTTGCAAGTTTTACGTGGCTGCTACGGGCTTCTAGCAAGAACCGTTCTTACCTACGCAAAAACCACAACGGTGATTCATCAAGTTTGTTGTTTTAACCTTCTTCAAGGACCGATCGTAGTCAAATTTGATTCAACTAAAGTAGGAGAAACAGACACCCGCCAGCCACCTTTATGCAAAACTAGTTGCATGTTTGTCGGTGGAACCGGTCTCATGTGCGTGGACATGTAAGGTTGGTCCGGGACGGTTCATCCCACAATACCACCGAATCAAAATAATACGTTGGTGATAAGCAGTATGACTATCACCGCCCACAACTCTTTGTGTTCTACTCATGCATATCATCTACGCATAGACCTGGCTCTAATGCCACTGTTGGGAGACGTTGCATGGAAAACAAAAAATTTCTACGCACACACAAGATCTATCCATGGAGATGCATAGCAATGAGAGGGGATAGTATGTCTACGTACCCTTGTAGACCGTAAGTGGAAGCATTTGTTAACGCGGTTGATGTAGTCAAACTTCTTCGCGCTCCAACCGATCGAGTACCAAACGTACGACACATCCGCGTTCAGCACATGTTAAACTCGGTGACGTCCTTCGCCTTCTTGATCCAGCAAGACGGGGAGGTAGTGGATGAGTTCCGGCAGCACGACAAAGTGGTAACGGTGATGGTGAAGCTATCTCCGTAGGGCTTTCCCTAAGCACTACGAAAATATGACCGAGGGTGTAAACGGTGGAGGGGGGCGCCGCACACGGCTAAGCAGTTGTCGTGGTTGTGATAGGCGCCCCCCTCCCACATATATATAGGTGGGGGGAGGAGGGAGCAGCCAGGAGGCGCCCCCAAGTAGGTCGAATCCTACATTGGGTCCTCCCCAAGTGGCGCCCCCTTTCCTTATTGGAGTGCGGGAGGAAGCAGGAGGTGGAGCCCCCCCTTTCTTTCTCATCTGAGGAGGGAAAGGCAGGAGGGGCCACCCCTCCCATTTCCTTCCCCTAGCGCCGGCCAGCCATGTATAGGGTGCACCAGCCCCCTAGTGGGCTGGTGTGTCCCCCCTTTTGTCCCATTAGGCCCATACACTTATCGAGGTTGTCAGGAACCCCTTCCGTTGACCCGGTGACTACCCAGTGCACTCTGAAACTCTTCCGGTGTCCGAATACCATCGTCCTATATATCAGTCTTTACCTCTCAGCCATTTTGAGACTCCTCATCATGTCTGTGATCTCATCCGGGACTCTGAACAACATTCGGTCACTGTCGGTCTCAAAACCGGCGGATCTCGGGTAGGGGGTCCCGAACTGTGCGTCTAAGGTCGATGGTAACATGAGACAAGGGACATGGTGTTTACCCAAGTTCGGGCCCTCTTGATGGAGGTAAGACCCTACGTCCTGCTTGATTGATCTTGATGGGTATGAGGATTACAAGAGTTGATCTATCACGAGAACGTTGTAGCTAAACCCTAGAAGTCTAGCCTGTATGATTATGATTGCCCCTACGGACTAAACCCTCTGGTTTATATAGACACTGGAGGGGCCTATGATTGTACAAAGTTGGTTATAGAGAAAGGAAATAATACATTCGGACGCCAAGCTTGCCATCCATGCAAAGGAGAGTCCCATCCGGACACGGGGAGAAGTCTTCTGTCTTGTATCTTCATAGCCCATTAGTCCGGCCCATGTTACATAGTCCGGACACCCGAGGACCCCTTAATCCAGGACTCCCTTAGTAGCCCATGAACCAGGCTTCAATGACGATGTGTCCGGCGCGCAAATTTTCTTCGGCATACAAGGCGGGTTCCTCCTCCGAATACTCCAAAACAGCCTTCGAACAAAGAAAACATGTTCGGCTCTGCAAAACAACTACCACACACACACACACGCAGAAAATATGATATTTCACGAGTCAAATATACTGACAACTTTTGTAGCGTGACATCACGTCATTGCCCGATCATTATTTCGAACCATTTTTAGCCTCCCGCTCCATGTTTCAAGATGCGGTTTTATTGGCACGTCTTGCCGAAGCAGAGATCGTGTCCACTTATTGCGGGATTCTCATCAATACGGGCCTGGGTAATTCAACCACGCCGCCTGCACGGCCCTTTGGGAATAGGCGGGTTTTAAGGCGAGCAGGGAGGCGCTTGATATTCGCAGCCTTTATAAAGGGATAAGGATTTCACCTTTTCACCCATGCCTTCTTTCTCTCTGCCCATCCATTCTCGAGCTCCAGCGCCCAAGCTTCCATCCTTTCCACCTCAAAAAAGCACTCCAGCCATGTCCGGATCTGGAGCGCAGGGCAAGTGGATTGTTTCCTCCGTCAAGGAGAAGGACATCACCAAGCTCTGGGAGGCTTGGTACTTAGCCCGGAAAATCATCCACCGGCTTCCAGCAAAGAGGCAGATCATCCTTACCCGGAGCCCCATGAGAGGGTGGTATTCATCCCCCACTTCGTCCGCGGATTGGGATTCCCTCTCCACCCATTCGTCTGTCGACTCATGTTCTAGCACGGGCTGGATTTCGACGATCTAGCCCCCAATTCCTTCCTCAACATCTCAGCATTCATTGTCATGTGCGAGGCCTTCCTCCCCATCCCACCCCACTTTGGATTGTGGTTAAAGATCTTCAATGTGAAGCCTAAGGTGGTGGGTGGTCAACACGCAGAGTGCGGAGGCGCCATGGTGAGCAAGATGCCCAACATCTCATGTCCCAAAGGTACCTTCGTGGAAACCGTCAAACGGTGGCAACAACAATAGTTCTACGTCACAGAGGCTCGCGACGCCACCTGGGCCGCGGCTCCTGAATTCCAGTCTGGTGCCCCGATGCGGCTCACCTCCTAGCTAGAGAAGGGCCTGGACTGGTCTTCGTCAGACGAGCTGACAGCGCTTCAGACGTGCATCAGGAGCATGGTAGACAAGAACATCAAGCTTGTCAATGTGATCCAGGTGATGCTTGTTCGCTGGATCCTTCCATGCCAAAGCCAGACTTGGCATTTGCGGGAGTTCGATCCGGCCGAGCACCAGACCTTCCAACAGTTCTTCGACACTACGCACGAAGATATCTAGAAGGTGCTCTTTAAGGCCAACGAGACATGGCCGGCGACGACCGAGGACCGTGGGCACGACCTGGCCCATCCCGCCAGTTCGGTAAGTTTTTCGTATTTCAAGGTGTATCCTTTACTTGCATACTCAAGGAAGACGCTTAAGCTTCCCTATTTGTTTGTTCAGGGCTGGACAAAGAAGGTGGAGCGGATCCAGTGTTCGGCTCCACTGCCCGAAGACCCAGCAATCCCACTTCTAACGAAGATGCTGGTTCCGACGCCTTACCAACGCCAGAGAAGAAGGGCAAGAAAAAGACCAAGGCGACCCGAAGTGGCCTCCTTAGCAAGGCACTTCGGGCGTGACGTCCGACGACGCCGAGACCCACTCCTCCCACACTGATGATGATGATGATGAGGAAAGCAGCTCTCCCCTGGAGGGGGGAGGAAGAAAAGGGCGGCCTCCACACATGTGGAGGCAGAGGCATCCAAGAAGGGGAAGGTCTCCCCCGCGGACAATTTCGTGTGGGACATCGATAGCAGCTCCGAGTGGCGCCCCAGGGATAAGCCCCTGGCCGAATCGTAAGTACTCAAAGACGCACACATATATCCAGCTCCTTTACTTCATGGTTTTAACATGTTGATTATGCGCTGCAGTCCGTCTCGTTCCGACCTCCAGCGATCCACATCTTCGGGGAATTCGCTGGATCCAAAGGTGATGGACAGCGGATCCCTTCTGGCAGCCTCTTCTCCCAAGGCCATGGATGACATTGAGGCGCTGTCCTGAAGGACCTCCCCAGGCCAGGGAGAGATGCAGGATGCCATCAGGGTGGCGCCAGAGGGTGAACCCTCCGTCGCCGGACACATGGGAGAGCAAATCCCATTGGATACTGGCTATGGGGGCCATATCCAATCCGTCCCCCAGCTGAATACAATTCTGGAGACCTATACGGCTCCGGAATCCGGCAAGCAGTCTCCTTCGAAAGAAGGAGGTGCACCAATTCCACCGGTGACCTCTGTCCATCTAGAGGCACCGGATACTCTACTAGAAGCACTGCGAAGTGCTTCCATTGTTGAGTAACACCGGACCATCATGGGTACGGTGGCTGAGAGGATTCAGTCCGTGAAGAGCGGACTGGCCGAAGCCTGCACAAGCCTTCTAATAGGCTTTGAGGTATGAAACGCAATTTATGCAAAAGGAATGCCATAGTATAGACAGTAGCCCATGAGACACTATCTGGTGTTCGAAAAGAAAAGTCGGATAGAGGATCAAATAGTTTTCGTAGGAGGCTAACCATACGTGTCTATGTGAATAAGCAGGCGTCTTTGCTGGCTGCGACCTCTCATGCTGCTGAGGTCTCCGGACTGAAGCAGAGTCTGGAGCGGACCGAGGAAGTGCTCGGCCGTGTGAAAAAACAGCTGGAGGACCATCAAGGTATGCAATGACCTTGTGTAGGTCTAGAAAGGATGTATGATTTGTGTTGACCATAGTGACGTGATATTTTGTAGGATCGGAGACCGAGGTGGAGACCCTCAAGAAGGCACTGGCCGAAGCCCAGGAGAGAGCAGCAAAGGAACAAGCCGCTCGCAAGAAACACGAGACTAGGGTTGGTGAGGTCCAGCAGGAGCTCTAGGACGCCGTGCATAAATGTGAGTCCTTGGAGCGCAATATTGCGGAGCAAGAGTCCGAACTTGCCAAGGCCTACCAAAGCGCACACGATGCCCGGGTTGAAGCCCATGGTGCCCTCCAGGAAATCCATGAGGCCAGAAAAATCACGACGGGTAAGGCCTTTATTATGCAGTGCAAGTATGTGAAGAAAAGGTTTCTATTACCGACCCGGATTTGGAGTTCTCCAGGGGCGTTTGCGGATCTGCCGCGTAGTGTTGCCGATATTATGGAATTCTTCCGAGCCGAAGAGGGGAACTCAACGGAGAAGCTGTTCTAGTTGCAATACCTTGCGCCAGAGCATCCGGTGCCCTTTAGCGAGCAACTGAAATAGCTGACCGAACTGCATAGGGTGGCCGAACTGGCCATGAAGGATTTGATAATCCATCTGTGGCCTACCGACGCCATACCCTGTAGCTACTTCGGGCTCGTGAAGCGGCTGGTCGATGCCTGCCCTCGGCTTGATGCCATCAAGTGGTCGCTCTACATTGAAGGTGCACGGATGGCCTTTGCCTGTGTCAAGGTGCAGTGGGCGAAGATGGACGCCATCAAGCTCGCCACTGAGGGACCGCCCGCGGGCAAGGAGCACCGCACGCCCGAGCGGTATTTTGATGACGTCCTGAAGGCATCCCGCATTGTAGAGGGCCAGTGTTCAAAAGACATTATCTTTGAATGAAGTCATTCATGTTATCCCTTCCTGTATTATGAAACAAAGTTTTATGTAATATAATGTTTGATGTTTGAAAATTTACCTCCTGTGCGGCCATTTTGTTAAATCTGAGAGTTGGCGAGTCGTCGGCTTCAGCCCCCATGTAGGTAGTACGGGGGTGTTCGGGATGAATCTAAACACTCTTGATCCAATAGTTTGGTCCTTGAAGGAGGTGTTTAGCGCAATGAACCAGGCAATTGGACTATGTGGCTTTATCACTCTCACTTAGCCATAGGAGTTTGACAATAGAAATGTAGGCGCAGCCCCTAGTTAGTATTTAATCCGGACTAGGGTGTTGTAGACACCTGATCGGGTAGAGGCCGATTTGTCGCACATTGCGGAAAAAATCGCAAATGATTTTTAACCTCCGAATAGCTGACCAGCTCTCGCCGTATCATGACAGTCGGTTTTCGGCTTTCTCTACTAAGGTGTTTGCTTTGATAAACCAGAAACACAATCGCAGTCAAGGTTGTCAGAATCACGATTCTGTTGTATGATTCTACGACTTCACAATCCAGACTAACCCCTCTGATTCTACGATTTTGGTTCATAGAATCTACGTTTTTACGATCCTGATAGTGAAGATTCTACGATTTGTGATCCTGCCATTGGAGCTCTGATCCGATTCAGAATCTTGATTCTGACAACCTTGATCGCAGTAGTTCTCCCTTTACTACCCTAGCCGATAGGATGAAACGTAAGGTAGCAAGCACAAGAGCCGGGCAACCCAACTATTGACCAAAGACATGATTCAGAGCCAATGCATATAATGCTAAAATTCGGGTGCCGAACTCTAGTGTAAAAAGTGTTTGGGCTTTGTTGCTGTAGTATGGAGCACAATGAAGCCCCTGGCGAATTAAAGCGTAGAAAAGTGTACAGGTGCAATCGATAAGAATAGCGAAATAAAATGAAGGAGTAAGCTAGTGCCACACAAACTGGGCCAAAAACTATTTCCATTATACTTTGATTAATACGTCAAAGCGTATTTGTACAAATAGTGCGATAAGCAACCTGGCTATTTAACATGCCAAGAACAAGGGGGAGCTGCGTGCGGGTCCCGAAAACAGGTAGAATGATAGTCAATAAGAACATCTAGAGATTCCCCCACATCTCTGTACTGCTTGCCGCCTTGGTGTATCTGTCCTTCGAAAGGACCGATGATCAGGCCGTCGAGAGGGGCCTGTAGAGAAGAGACCAAAAATGGTAAAAAAGGAAAAAGGAAAAGTATGTGTGGGAGCCATATGATGGGCCACAATCAAGTTACGCCTCCGTCTATGCCCATGGTATTTTGAGTGTGTAGTTATGTACGTGCGGTATGTACGCCGCCATTTGGTCGGGACTGAGATAGAGGCCAAATTGCTAGTCGAGCTCCTAGCAAGCGGGACTGTCCTAATGCAGAGTAGTTCAGACTCGTTTGACAGTGTCCAGGAGCTTGGCCGCCGAATTGAGGTTCTGCTTGGTAAGGCCGCTCTGTACTTCTGCTGCCAGGGCTGCGGTGTGCTCCTCAGTACGGAGGGAGCGCTTCGTATTTCCATTGACTATTATGACACCGTGTGGTCCGGGCATCTTAAGTTTGAGACAAGCATAGTGTGGCACCGCATTGAATTGGGCAAATGCAGTTCGTCCAAGTAGTGCGCGATAGCCATTGCGGAAGGGGACGATGTCGAAGATCAATTCTTCGCTTTAGAAGTTGTCCGGGGATCCGAAGACAACTTCCAATGTGATTGAACCCATCTAGCAGGCCTCTACACCTGGTATTACTCCTTTAAAGGTAGTTTTTGTGGGCTTGATCCTTGATTGATCGATGCCCATTTTGCGGACTGTATCCTAATAGAGCAGGTTGAGGCTGCTGCCACCATCTCGCGTGAGGTGGAATCCATCAATAATTGGGTCAAGGACCAGTGCGGCTGAACTGCCGTGATGGATACTAGTCGGATGGTCCCTACGATCGAAGGTGATCGGGCAGGACGACCATGGGTTGAATTTTGGGGCGACTGGCTCTATCGCATAGACGTACCTGAGTGCACGTTAGCGCTCCCTCTTGGGGATATGGGTAACATATATCATGTTCACCGTTTTAACCTGGGGGGGACTTCTTCTGTCCCCCTGTGTTCGGTGGACGGGGCTCCTGGTCGTCATTCTCACTTTGCGACCCCTTCTCCTTGTCTTTGGCATTTAACTTGCCGGCCTATTTAAAGACCCAACAACTCCGACAGGTATGATTGGCTGGTTTATCAGGGGTGCCGTGGATCTAACATGGGCGATCGAGTATGCGGTCTAAGCTGGAACAGCCCGGATTGTTCCTTTTATATGGCTTCTTCCGCTGACCGGACTTGGAGCTACTGAATCTGGCGTTGACCGTCGTGTCATCAGTATTGTCACCATTGTTTCGACACTTATGCCTATTGCATCGGGGCTTGTTGTTGTTGTTCTTGGCTTCAGAGGTGCCAGGTTCGCTTCCATTATGATTGCTACGGCCTAGCCAACTATCTTCATCCACACAGAAGTGGGTCATAAGTGCCATGAGGGCCACCATGGACTTCGGCTTTTTTTGGCCGAGGTGTCGGGCGAGCCATTTGTCACAGATGCTATGCTTAAAGGCCGCTAGGGATTCAGCATCTGGGCTGTCGATGATCTGGTTCTTTTTAGTTGAGAACCTGGTCCAGAATTTCCCGGCTGACTCTCCGGGCTGTTGAACTATGTGGCTTAAGTCATCGGCATCTGGAGGTCTGACGTATGTGCCTTGGAAGTTGTCGCGGAAGGCGTCTTCTAGGTCCTCCCAGCTGCCAATAGAGTTTTCAGGCAGGCTGTTCAACCAGTGTCGAGCTGGTCCCTTGAGTTTTAGGGGGAGGTATTTGATGGCATGAAGATCATCACCGCGGGCCATATGAATATGGAGAAGAAAGTCCTCAATCCATACCGCGGGATCTATTGTTCCATCATATGATTCAATATTCACGGGTTTGAACCCTTCTGGGAATTCATGTTCCATTACTTCATCAGTGAAGCAGAGGGGGTGTGCGGCGCCTCTATATCGGACCAGGTCACAACGTAGTTCGTATGGAGTCCGTTTGCGGTTTTCGGCCCGGACGTGATTATGCTTGTCATGTTCGGCTTGATAGCCGTCACCGCGCGTCGGGGCATGCCCCCGCGATCCGTAGATCGATCTAGCCGGACCTGCTGCAGGTCATATGTGTATCCTCGAGCTGTTGTGTCTCTACCTTTACAGCGAGATAGTATGGGCCGGTGTTCGGCTTGAGTTGCCTTTTTGTCCCGGCCACGTGGTTGTCGATCAGCCACATTACGCGCCGTTGGTACGGGCTCAAGTACCTCGTCGTCGAATTGAGGTAGCAATTTACGCTTCGGGTAACTTTTGTTTGGGCGCACGAGGCCGTATTCCTTGGCTACTAGGACATTAGTCCATCTGCTGTTGAGTAGATCTTGATCAGCTTGAAGCTTTTGCTATTTCTTTTTTAGGCTCCTTGCAGTGGCTATTAGCCGTTGCTTAAAGCACTCCTGTTCGAGAGGTTCCTCAGGCACGATAAAGTCTTTGTCGCCGAGGCTCACCTCCTCCTCGGAGAGTGGAAGGTAATTACTATCCTCTGAGTGTTCGTTTGCGGCATGTTCATCAGGGCTAACTTGCCCATCCTCCCGATCGTCTTGTTCAGAGCTTTGCTCGACGGGGTTTTCTTGGTCTTCTGCATCGTCCGGAGTATTGTTGTCTCTCGTGCCGGTATTGTTGTCTTTGCTGTGGCGTTATTTAGAGCGGCGTCGTCGGCGTTTTTGTTGTATCTTGGGAGGTTTATCCTCTACTGGATTTTTCTCATTATCACCGTCACCCTCCTTGGGTGTATCCACCATGTACACGTCATACGAAGAGGTGGCCATCCAGCGTCTAGTAAACGGCGGATTTTGGGTCTGCTCTTCTCCTGCATCGTCGTCCATATTGTCGATGTCTTTGGAGTCGTAATCGAGCATGTTAGTTAAGTCCTCGACAGTGGCGATGAAGTGGGTGGTGGGTGGGACGTAAAATTCCCCGCTCTCAGCCCCTAGTATGGGATCACATCAAGTCCAGAGCCTCGCTTAAAGGCGAGGTTTGGCCAGGGAGAAGAGAATCCGTGGAGTACAGCGGGAAGGGGATTCCTCGGCCGAGCTCACATGAAGCTGACTCTGAGAGTTTGGAGCCAGTGTCCGGGGAAGAGTCTGGCTTTGTGATGGTTGCCAGTGACACTGCTTCCTCCGGCTCTCCCGTACTGGGCTTAGTGGCCACAGATAGTCCGACGGGTTTAGAAATCCCGTCTTCGGACCTGGCGATGTGCTCCGGCTCTAAGGCCAGAGCGGAGGTTGGGGTCATTAATTCTTGGAAGAACAAGTCTCCTCGGATGTGAGCGACATAATCCAAGTTTCCAAAACTAATCTGGTGACCTGGGGCGTAGCTGTCGATCTGCTCTAGATGGCTAAGCGAGTTGGCCCGCAGTGCAAAGCCGCCAAACACAAAGATCTGACCGGGGAGGAGAACCTCCCCCTGGGCAGCATTGTTGTAGATGATTGATGGAGACATCGAACCTTCTGGCGATGATGGAGCGGAACTCTCAATGAAAGCACCAATGTTGGTGTCAAAACCGGCGGATCTCGGGTAGGGGGTCCCGAACTGTACGTCTAAGGTCGATGGTACCAGGAGACAAGGGACACAGTGTTTACCCAGGTTCGGGCCCTCTTGATGGAGGTAATACCCTACGTCCTTCCTGATTGATCTTGATGAGTATGAGGATTACAAGAGTTGATCTACCGCGAGATCGTTGTAGCTAAACCCTAGAAGTCTAGCTTGTATGATTATGATTTCCCCTACAGACTAAATCCTCCGGTTTATATAAACACTGGAGGGGCCTAGGGTTGTACAGAGTCGGTTACAGAGAAATGAAATAATACATTCGGATGCCAAGCTTTCCATCCACGCAAAGGTGAGTCCCATCCGGACACCGGAAGAAGTCTTCTGTCATGTATCTCCATAGCCCATTAGTCCGACCCATGTTACATAGTCCGGACACCTGAGAAACCCTTAATCAAGGACTCCCTCAGTCACCAACTCATATAACTCATATAACACTATACAAAATAGGCTTGCGCCCCGCTATATTAAGATAACAACCACCCTATACAGCAAGAAGTTCGATGCTGGGGAAAACAACACAATCACGCCCAAAGAAAAACAATACAAAAGCAATTGAAAGAAATGCTGATAGCATCGGATCAATGAAAGCTAAAGCATCCCGCAACCGCTGCACCCACCGGAAACATCCACCACGCTCTAATGCCATCAGTCGCAGCGAACCAAGCAACACCTTCAAGAAGGACTGCGACGACGACAACGCTGTCGCCTGGACGAATCCTAGGATTTCTCCCGGTACACGGAGGGAAGCAGAGGAGAGGTACTCCCGACGCCCTTCAAGAAGGTTGATGGTGCCCGTAGGCGTCACCGCGTCGGTGCCGGGCAGACCTGGGAGGGATTTCGCCCTACACCTTCATAGCCATAACCCAAGACCAACCGGAGGCTCCACCATGCCAACCACCCACCAACCTACGTCACCATAGTCACGAGGACACCACCATAGTCTCTCCACTGCAAATGCTGCGAGGCCGGCCGAACCAAACGAGACCATTAACGATAGGGACCGGGAGAACCACAGCCATGTGGGAGGGGACAACCTCCACTAGCACAAGCAGTAGCAGATCGGACGCAGGCGTAGGAGCACGCTGGACCCCATGCCCAACTAGGCCCAGATTGGGCCTGTTAAGCTCCAGCCAAGCACTACAACCGATAAAGCGTAGAGCCACCGATCCCAATGTCCGCATCCCGCTAGTCCAACCGGAGGCCAGACCAACCCGCCCTGACCCAGATCGGGCCCAAAAGGGCCCAGATTTGGGCCTGCAGGGCTCCGCCAGCCAACCCCCGCCGTCAGCTGCCACCGCCGCTTACTTGTGGCCGATCTACACCAGAGCACCACACGTCGAGGCGCGCCGTCGCGGGAGACCGCCGCTCTTTCCGAGAAACCGCGAGGGAAAGAAGAAAAGGGCTGCCACCACCGGCCTCGCCACGGCGCCGCGCGGGCAACGCCCGACCATGCCAGCCAGCGGCAGCGGCGGGAGGAGTGCTGGGAGGTGGGGGCTGGGCGGCGCGGGGAGGGAGGGTCGCACCGTTCGCCCCACTCGGGGGGGGGGGGGGTTACGGGGAGGGAGGGAGTAGATCCCATATAACACTATATTCTCAATGAACATTAAGCGTGGGAACCCTATGGGTTTGAGAACTATGTAGACATGACCGAGACACCTCTCCGGTCAATAACCAATAGTGGAACCTGGATGCCCATATTGGATCCTACATATTCTACGTAGATCTTCATCGGTAGAACCTTATGACAACATACATAATTCCCTTTGTCCATCAGTAGTTCAATCTCGTTACCGACAAGTCTCTTTACTCATTTTGTAATACATCACCTCGTAACTAACTCCTTAGTCATTTGCTTACAAGCTTATGATGTGTATTACCGAGAGGTCCCAGAGATACCTCTCCGATACTCAGAGTGACAAATCCTAATCTTGATCTATGCCAACTCAAAAAACACCTTCAGAGATACCTGTAGAGCATCTTTATAATCACTCAGTTACGTTGTGATGTTTGATAGCACACAAGGTATTCCTTCTGTATCTGGGATTTGCATGATCTCATAGTTGAAGGAATATGTATTGTACATGAAGAAAGCAATAGCAATAAACTGAACGATCAATATGCTAAGCTAACAGATGGGTCTTGTCCATCACATCATTCTCCTAATGATGTGATCCCGTTATCAAATGACAACACATGTCTATGGTTAGGAAACCTTAACCATCTTTGATCAACGAGCTAGTCTAGTAGAGGCTCACTAGAGACACGATATTTGTTTATGTATTCACATGTGTATTTAAGTTTTCGATCAATACAATTCTAGCATGAATAATAAACCTTTATCATGATTAAGGAAATATAATAATAACCATCTTATTATTGCCTCTAGGGCATATTTCCATCACCATGACCCCAATCATATTTCTAGAAGAAATAGTATTGCCTTGTCCAACAATCCCTTGTGCCTACTGTTTGAATTCGGGAATGAGCTCGGAAATAGCTTTCCACCAGAAAGAGCCATATTGTTTGTGTAAGAGCTCCAGATCAAATTTACCCAGGGTAGATCAGAGCTGAAGAATTTGTGGATGTGTTTCATAAGGAGACATTTGTTGTGGATTGCCAAATTGAGAACTCCTAGACCCCCTATGTCTTTGGTAAGCAGACTTTATCCTAGGAAATGAGAGCATGACCTCTGTTGTCCATACCATATTTTCTCCAAAAGCATGATCTCATGTATTTATTGATCTTTTCCAAAATGCCAACAAGAGGGATAAAGTGCTCATGAAGAAAGTGGGGAGGCTTGTGAAGATAGCTTTAATAAGGATCAGTTTATCTCCATAAGAGAGTAGAGTTGAGCATCCCATCAGTCTTTTGTCAATCCTTTTCAAAACCGGAGAAAAATCCTCTAGCCTTGGTTTTGTAAGTGTCAAAGGAAGCCCCGGATAGCTAAAAGGGAAAGAGCCAATAGCACATCCCAGGCTATTGGTGCAAAAACGCTCCAATAAAGCCATATTTGATGTGTCCAGATAAAAGGAGGCATATCCTCCTCGGGATCTGCTCGGCAGCAGGGCAGCCAATCCACCTCAGGATCCACAATGCATGCAAGCACGTGTGATTCCCTGGTGACAGGTGCGGCAGGCGCCCGCGTGACCTCCTCCAACTCGGCACGCGACACACGGCTGCCCTCAACTAGTTGTGGTGCACCCACGGCTCTGCGCCAATCTCTGCTCACCACGCGGCCACCTGCCGCTGGCCTGGGCGGCTCCTGTTTCCGCGCCCAACCTGCATGATACAGGCGTCATGACCCGAGTCACCCGACCGGCATGGGGTCCGGGGCTGATGCGGGATTCGGTGCTGATTCCTGCGTGCACCCTTGCCCGGCCGGCGGGGGCGATGTTGATGCACCATTGATAACACACAAGTATAGGGGATCAGTTGTAGCCTTTTTTTGATAAGTAAGACTGTCGAACTCAACGAGGAGCTAAAGGTAGAACAAATATTCCCTCAAGTTCTATCGACCACCGATACAACTCTACGCACGCTTAACGTTCGCTTTACCTAGAACAAGTATGAAACTATAAGTACTTTGTAGGTGTTGTAGGATACATTTGCAAGATAATAAAGAGCACGTAAATAAAATATAGGGGCTGTTTATATAAAGACGCAACTAAGTTAGTTTGAGTAGAGAGCTTTTTGTCACAAGAAAGTTATTGGTCCCTAGGCAATCGATAACTAGACGGTAATCATTATTGCAATTTTATATGAGGGAGAGGTATAAGCTAATATACTTTCTCTTCTTGGATCATTTGCACTTATGGTTGGAACTCTAGCAAACATCCGTAACCACTAAAGATCATTAAGGTAAACCCAACCATAGCATTAAAGTATCAAGTCCTCTTTACTCCCATACGCAAACAACCTACTTACTCGGGTTTGTGGTTCTGTCACTCACGCCACCCACCATAAGCAAATCATGAACATATTGCAAACACTACAACGGGGATCCCTCGCGCTTGCGTGATATGGATAGCACCATACAACATCACCAATAATAAAACATGCAACTGAAACCAATCACGATCATCAATCAACCCATAGGACAAAACAGATCTACTCAAACATCATAGGATAGCCATACATCATTGGGAAATAATATATAGCGTTGAGCACCATGTTTAAGTAGAGATTATAGCAGGGAGAAGAGGTGTTACACCGCTGCATAGAGGGGGGAGAGTTGGTGATGACGGTGGCAAAGTTCTTGGTGCAGATTGCCGTCACGATGATGGACCCAGCGGTGTTCCGGTGCCACCGGGAGAGAGGGGGAGAAAGCCCCCTCCTCCTTCTTCTTCCTTGACCTTCCCCCTAAATGGGAGAAGGGTTTCCCCTCTGGTCGATGGCCTCCATGGCGGCGGAGGGAAGGGAGCCCCTCCGAGATTGGATCTCTCTCTGTTTCCTTCTGTTTCTGCGTTCCCAGATTCTGCCATTTCACTGTTTCCTAAATTCCCGGAGATCCGTAACTCCGATTGGGCTGAAATTTTAACACGATTTTTATCCGGATATTAGCTTTCTTGCCGCGAAAGAAGGGCACCAACTGCCTTACAGGGTGGCCACAAGGTCCCAGGGCGCGCCCTACCCACTGGGGCGTGATCCCTGCATTGTGGACTCCTCGGACATCTTCTCGCGTTGATTCTTTTTTTTCAAAAGTCACATATATCCCAAAAAAATCTCCGTAAGTTTTTATCGCGTTTGGACTTTGTTTGATATGGATTTTCTGTGAAATGAAAAACATGCAACAAACAGGAACTGACACTAGGCACTGGATGAATACGTCAGTACCAAAAATAGTATTAAAAGTTGCCAAAAGTATATGAAAGTTGTAGAATATTGGCATGAAACAATCAAAAGTTATAGATACGATGGAGATGTGTCAACCATCATTGCGCCATGATGGGCCAGTCTCCAAGATGAGATCCTCCGTGGATTCTGCAGTAGACATGCCGAGCTTTCTAGCCACAGAAAATCCACCAAGAGATGCACCTGATGACTCCAAATCTTCCTCGGGATCTCTAGCGACAGGAACCCTGTTCAGCCTATGGGGTCCTCTGCGGCCACAGATTTATCTGCACCACCATTACGATGCATACGACTACAAAAAGGGGTAATTGATACGTCCATTTTGCATCATGTTTCCTTACTGTTATTTATGATGTTTTTGTGCATAATAATGCTTTTTGGAGTAATTCTAATGCATTTTCTCTCATAATTTACAAGGTACACACAAAGAGGGAGAATTCCGGTAGTTGGAAATGTGGACCTGGAAAAGCTACGTCAGGTCACCTATTCTGCACAACTCCAAACAAGATGAAACTTTACGAAGATTTTTTTTATCAAATTTATGATGAATATTAGAGCAAATAACTACCAGAGGGGGCCCACCAGGTGGGCACAACCCACCTGGGCGTGCCAGGGAGCCCAATCGCGCCCTGGTGGGTTGTGCTCACCCAGGCCCACCTCCGGTGCCCATCTTCTGGTATACAGGCAATTTTGACCTAGAAAAAATAAGGAGAGGACTTTTGGGATGGAGCTCCACCGTCTCGAGGTGGAACTTGGGAAGGAGCACTTTTGCCCTCCGACGAAGCGATTCCACCGGGGGAACTCCCCTCTCGGATGGGGAAATCATCGTCATCATCATCACCAACAACTCTCCCATCTTGGGGAGGGCAATCTCCATCAACATCTTCAACAACACCATCTCATCTCAAACCCTAGTTCATCTCTTGTGTTCAATCTTGTTACCGGAACTATAGATTGGTGCTTGTGGGTGACTAGTAGTGTTGATTACATCTTGTAGTTGATTACTATATGGTTTATTTGGTGGAAGATTATATGTTCAGATCCAATATGCTGTTTAATACCCCTCTGATCTTGAGCATGATTATCATTTGTGAGTAGTTACTTTTGTTCTTGAGGTCATGGGAGAAATCATGTTGCAAGTAATCATGTGAACATGATATGTGTTCGATATTTTGATAGTATGTATGTTGTGATTCCCTTAGTGGTGTCATGTGAACGTAGACTACATGACACTTCACAACATTTGGGCCTAAGGGAATGCATTGTGGAGTAGTAACTAGATAGCTTAAACCCCAGTTTATGCGCTATTCCGTAAGGGACCGATTGGATCCAAAAGTTTAATGCTATGGTTAGAATTTATTCTTAATACTTTTCTCGTAATTGCGGATGCTTGCGGGAGGGTTAATAATAAGTAGGAGGTTTTTTCAAGTAAGAACAACACCTAAGCACCGGTCCACCCACATATCAAATTATCAAAGTAGTGAACACAAATCAAACCAACATGGTGAAAGTAACTAGATGAAATCCCGTGTACCCTCAAGAACGCTTTGCTTATCATAAGATACCGTTTTGGCCTGTCCTTTTCCTCAAAAGGAGTGGGCTACCTTGCTGCACTTTTATTGCTACTATCGTTACTTGCTCGTTACAAATTATCTTGTTATCATACTACTCTGCTACTTACAATTTCAGCACTTGCAGACATCACCTCACTGAAAACCACTTGTCATTTCCTTCTGCTCCTCGTTGGGTTCGACACTCTTACTTATCGAAAAGATCTACAATTGATCCCCTATACTTGTGGGTCATCAAGGCTATTTTCTGGCGCCGTTGTCGGGGAATGAAGCGCCTTTGGTAAGTGGAATTTGGTAAGGAAACATTTATATAGTGTGCTAAAACTTATTGTCACTTGTTACTATGGAAAACAATCCTTTGAGGGGTTTGTTCGGGGTATCTTCACCTCGATCAGAACCACAATTAGCTACCCCTCAACCTGCTGCACCTACTAAAAATATTGAATATGAAATTCCTTCGGTTATGATAGAACAACTGCCAGCTAATCCTTATGCAGGAGATGGAACCGAACATCCTGATATGCACTTGATATATGTAGAACAAATTTGTGGATGTTCAAGCTTGTAGGTTTACCCGGGGATGAAGTTATGAAAAAGGTTTTCCCTTTATATTTAAAGGGAAAAGCATTGGCATGGTATAGGCTATGCGATGATATTGGATCTTGGAACTGGGATCGTTTGAAATTGGAGTTCCACCAAAAAAATTATCCTATGCATCTAGTTCATCATGATCGGAATTATATATATAATTTTTGGCCTCGTGAAGGAGAAAGTATCGCTCTAGCTTGGGGGGGGGGCTTAAGTCAATGTTATATTCATGCCCCAATCATGAGCTCTCAAGAGAAATTATTATCCAGAACTTCTATGCTCGGCTTTCTTGTAATGATCAAACCATGCTTGATACTTCTTGTGTTGGTTCTTTTATGAAGAATACTATTGAATTCTGGTGGGATCTTTTGGAAAGAATTAAAGGCAACTCTGAATATTTGGAACTTGATGAAGGTATAGAGTCAGGTATTAAACTTAAGTATGATTATGTTAAATCTTTTATGAATACCAATGCTTTTCAAAAGTTTAGCACTAAATATGGACTTGACTCTAAGATATTAGCTTCCTTCTGTGAATCATTTGCTACTCATGTTGATCTCCCTAAAGAGAAATGGTTTAAATATCACCCACCTATTAAAGAAGAAATCAAAGAACCGGTACCAGTTAAGGAAGAAACTATACTTTACAATGTTGATCCAGTTGTCCCTTCTGCTTATATTGAGAAACCACCTTTCCTTGTTAGGATAAAGGAACATGCTAAAATTTCAACTTTGGTTAACAAGAGTTACATTAGAACACCTAAACCCGATGAACAAATTGAAGTGGAACCTAGTATTTCTATGGTTAAAGATCTGTTGGAAGAAAATGTGGATGGGCATGTAATTTACTTCTGTGAAGAAGCTGCTAGAATTGTGTAACGCCCCGTGACTGATGTGCCAGGTGTCTTCTAGTTATTCGCTGGTGTTGCCTTGTCATTGCTTGCATGTCATGCATCTCATATCATGTCATCATGTGTATTTCATTTGCATACATGTTCGTCTCATGCATCCGAGCATTTTTCCTGTTGTCCGTTTTGCATTCCGGCGCTCCTATGTTCCCCGGTGTCCCTTTCTACCTCTTTTCGTGTGCGGGTGTTAAACGTTTTCGGATTGGACCGAGACTTGTCATGCAGCCTTGGTTTACTACCGGTAGACCGCCTATCAAGTTTCGTGCCATTTGGACTTCGTTTGATACTCCAACGGTTAACCGAGGGACCGAAAAGGCCTTGTGTGTGTTGCAGCCCAACACCCTTCCAAAGTGCCCCGAAACCCACCTAAACCCCCTCCATCATCTCGGTCGTTTGATCACGATTGCGTGGCCGAAAACCGCACCTCATTTGGACTCTCGTAGCTCCCTCTACCTATACATATGTGCTCTCCTCCGAAAATTCCGCGCAGATGAAACCCTAGATCCAACTCCCTCCGCTCCGCCAGACGCGTCCACGTCGCGCCGGACATGTCCACCGGAGCCAGCCACCTCACCCCAACCAACCAGGGGATGCCACGCCAGCGTGCCGCCTCCTTCCTCCACTCACGTCATGCCACATGTCCTTCTCTCTCCTCCCATCGCGCCTCGGCCCGCCGCAACCCACGGCCAGCCCGCCCCGGGCCGCGCCGGGCCCGACCGTGCCTCGCCGCCCGCCCGCGCCTTGCCGCCCACGCGCCTCTGTTGCTGGCCGCCGCACGCCGCCATCGCCAGCCACCGCCGCGCTTGCATGTCGCCGGCCACCGCCGCGCCTGCATTCCGCCGCCCGCGCGTCGACCACACCCCGCCGCCATTGCGCACCACCTCTGCGCTCGCGGCGTCTTCCCGCGAGCTCACCGCCCTGCCATGGCAGCTCGTCGGCGGCCACCTCCACCGTGGGATCCGCTGGACCTCCGCGGCCTCATCCTGGCCGGTTCCGGCGCCGCCCTCCTCGGACCCACGGCCCCCTCCTCCGGCCTCCTCCTCGTTTCCGTCCTCCTCCATCCACTCCGGCGAGCTTCGAGAACTCCGACCACTTCTCCGGCGAGATCCAGGCTAGAGTGGATCAGATCCACCGGGAGACGAACCAAACAGCTCCTCCCCACGTCCCGGATATCCTCGCCCCGTTCACTTTTCGGGAGGTGAAATATGTCTAAGTCCCCAGATCTGTTTGTTTTTATGCAATCTTCATCGCATCACAACTCTGCACCCATTGCTTCGATTCGTGCGTGTAGCATATCAAAAAGTTTGTCTCGACGAGTACATCATTTCATCTCATTGCATCATTTGCATTTGAGCTCATCTTGATGCCCGAAATGCTGTTGGAAGAGGGCTATGTGATGATTATGTCAGATCTGTTTCAGCAAATGCACTTTTGTCATTTTTGCCATGATTAATGTGTGCATGCTATGATCCTGAGCACTACATGTGTTTTTGTAGAATGCCATGCCATCTTTACATGGGTGTATGCCATGTATTTTTGTGATCTTTGTGGTGACTAGCACAAGCATGCAAAGTAGCTTACTCAATGATGCTGATTTCAGGGACTTAGAATCTCACTAAGTCCTTGCCCTGTCTTTATTTTTATGCCATATGTTCATGTTGTTTCCTAGTGATCCGTGACTCTTTTGAGCATGATCAGTAAGGATGTTTTGTAGATATTGTGGTGCTCTATCCATCCATGTCTTTGTTTGCAATTTTGGAGCACCCTAGCTTAAGTTAATCGAGCTCTACTTTTGCTATAAAATGTTCCTGGCAGATTGTTAATCGACCTGTACTTTCCGGTGTTGCTTCTTCGGGTTGGTTCCGATCACGTCGCGTTTGTGAGGATCCATTTGGTTACATCCGTTTGCCTTCTTCATGGACTCGTTCTTCTTCCTTGCGGGATTTCAGGCAAGATGACCATACCCTCGAAATCAATTCTATATTTGCTTGCTAGTTGCTCGCTCTTTTGCTATGCCTATGCTGCGATAACTACCACTTGCTTATCATGCCTCCCATATTGTTAAGCCAAGCCTGTAACCCACCTTGTCCTAGCAAACCATTGTTTGGCTATGTTACCGCTTTGCTGAGCCCCTCTTATAGCGTTGTTAGTTGCAGGTGAAGATTGGAGTTTGTTCCTTGTTGGAACATGGATATTTTGTTGGGATATCACAATATCTCTTATTTAATTAATGCATCTATATACTTGGTAAAGGGTGGAAGGCTCGGCCTTATGCCTGGTGTTTTGTTCCACTCTTGCCGCCCTAGTTTCCGTCATATCGGTGTTATGTTCCTGGATTTTGCCTTCCTTACACGGTTGGGTTATAATGGGAACCCCTTGACAGTTCGCTTTGAATAAAACTCCTCCAGCAAGGCCCAACCTTGGTTTTACCATTTGAACTAACAACCTAGCCTTTTCCCTTGGGTTCCGCGGACTCAAGGGTCATCTTTATTTTAACCCCCCGGGCCAGTGCTTCTCTAAGTGTTGGTCCGAAGTGAGCTGCCTGCGGTGCCACCTCGGGGAAACTTGAGGGTTGGTTTTACTCGTATCTAGTCTCATCTGAGTGTGCCCTGAGAACAAGATATGTGCAGCTCCTATCGGGATTTGTCGGCAAATTCGGGCGGCTTTGTTGGACTTGTTTTACCATTGTCGAGGATGTCTTGTAACCGGGATGCCAAGTCTGATCGGATTGTCTTGGGAGAAAGAGTATCCTTCGTTGGCCGTGAGAGCTTGTCATGGGCTAAGTTGGGACACCCCTGCAAGGATTGATCTTTCGAAAGCTGTGCCCGCGGTTATGGGAAGATGGGAATTTGTTAATGTTCGGTTGTAGAAAACCTGAAGTTGACCTTAATTAAAATACATCTACCGCGTGTGTTACCGTGATGGTCTCTTCTCGGCAGGGTCCGGGAAGTGAACACGGTGTTGGAGTAATGCTTGACGTAGGTTGTTCTAGGATCACTTCTTGATCATAGTTGTTCGACCGTGCTCTTGCCTTCTCTTCTCACTCTCATTTGCGTATGTTAGCCACCAAATATGCTAGCCGCTTGCTGTAGCTCCACCTCATACCTTTTACCCTACCTATAAGCTTAAATAGTTTTGATCGCGAGGGTGTGAGATTGTTGAGTCCCGGTGACTCACAGTTACTTCCAAAACCAGTTTGCAGGTGCCGATATTATCCTGCAGGTGACGCAACCAAGCTCAAGGAGGAGCTCGATGAAGATCTCGTTCTTTGTGTTGTTTCCGTTTCCAGTTGATCAGTAGTGGAGCCTAGTTGGGACGATCGGGGATCTGTGTAGCATTTGGGGTAGTCTTCTTTTATTTTGGGTTCCGCAGTCGGACCTTGGTTGTATCTGGATGATGTAATGCTTTATTCATGTATTGTGTGAAGTGGCGAGTGTAAGCCAATTATGTATCCTTTTCCCTTATGTATTACATGGGTTGTTGTGAAGATTACCTCACTTGCGACATTGCTTTCAATGCGGTTATGCCTCTAAGTCGTGCTTCGACACGTGGGAGATATAGCTGCATCGAGGGCGTTACAAGTTGGTAATCAGAGCCTTCCCCGACCTTAGGAGCCCCCTGCTTGATCGAATCGCTCGCGTTGTTGAGTCTAGAAAAAATGTTTTGAGTCTTTTAGGATTATATATATCAGAGAGTAGGATTCTTTTTACTCCTCAGTCCCTTCGTCGCTCTGGTGAGGCATCCTGACGTAGAGTTTTGACTCTTCTTTTCTCAAATTTCACTAGAAAAAATTTAGGATCACGCGGGTATCTTGGAATCGTTCCGATGGTTTTGTGACAAGAATATTGTTCTTGGTGCCTCCTGACATTTAGGGGTTGTGGCAGTGTCCCGGGGAGTTGAGCTCCGAGGTGTTGTCGTCACAATTTTATCGTTGCAATTCTGGGATACCTGAGTTTTCGCCGACATCGAAAATCTCTTTTATGCAGTTGTTGGTGAGATAACCTCGACGTCATCGAGTACTGGGGCGGGAGTTCGGGAGTATTGCCATAACTCATATAACGGATGCTTTTTGAAGGTTGAGGTAAACGATTTCCGAAGGTTTCTTGGTTATGTGTTGAAGGATGGATATAGCTGGATGTAGGATTTGCTAGTTTTGGGTGAGATATTATGCTTCCCCTGTATCCCCAACACCTGATTGCACAACCGGAAAGTTTTGGGAGTTTATAAGTGGGAATTGAAGTAGCTCTTAGGATATCTTTCCGATAGATGTATGATATGAAATTGGAGTTCGACGTCTAGTGGTCCGCCTATCCACGGTTGGTTTTAGAGTGGTCTCGTTGTGTCTTAAAGAGTCCTTGGCTATGCCGCCTCGGGGACGCTTCGTCTATCATGTGCACTGCCTTGTACATGATGGTGTTGTATGATCGAGCCTGTGTAGGCCCCACCACGAAAACTTCGAACGAAATCTCTATCATATGTTTGTTCCGGCTTATTCTGCAAGCCAATCCTTTGTTTTGTTAGGAGTTGTGGTATTCAAGTTGCTTCAAAGTCAAATATTGATTCCATACCTTTCCTAAATGGTGTTCTCATATTCCTATGTGAATACTAATCCTTCTGGATTATTGAGATTGTCATGTCAATTCTTTTCAACCGGCGTGCTTCTCTTCTAGTGGATTCAATCTTGTCAACATCCGCAAGATCACCTCTTGATTTTTCCAACGGTGTTTGCTTCATTCGTCCCAAGTTGTCTTTGTTTTCCCTCCCTCCCACCCTTGTTTATTCAAGGACTCAGATTTCTTATTCAAGTATCCTTTTATTGATGGGAAGTCTCTCCATTCTTTTCTGTCAATATTCTTATCCGGCGATTCTCATGAAGATTCTAATGGAGCTTCAAGCTCATCATTCTCTGTTTTCTTTCTTCTCCGGTGGATTCAATTCAAGATTTGGTGTTAATCATCTCCTTTAACTCATTTCAAATGTTTTCCATGCCGGTGCACCTTATTATCTTTCCACTTCTCGCTATTCATTATTTCGGAGTGCTGAAGATACCTCGGAAGGCTCGTCTTGTCATTCAAGATCCATTCAAGCTCTTTTCGAGGATGTTATCTTGCTCAAGTCATTTAATTCAACCGATGGAATCTCTCTTTTCAACCAATCATT
The DNA here is from genome assembly GCF_018294505.1 of Triticum aestivum. Lineage (NCBI taxonomy): Eukaryota > Viridiplantae > Streptophyta > Magnoliopsida > Poales > Poaceae > Triticum > Triticum aestivum. Next base: position 215,227,724 of record NC_057809.1, read on the forward strand.
TCAACGGTGTTTCTTTTGAGTGGGCCCATAACCCACAGGTCTTTTCCCAGGATCTTACCTTAATCTTCTTATTTTACTGGAGATATTCTAAAATTCATTTCAAAGTTTGATGTAAGAATGAGTTATTATCAGACAAATGCCTTTTCTCCAAGATCTTTCAAATCCTATTCATTGTGAATTCAACCTTTATATTCTTCGTGATTCCGGAGTGCCTCTACAATTCATGGTGGTGTTTCTCATCATCATACTCTGCGTTTGAAGACCGAAGAAGAGTTTTACTTCCATATCTTATCCGTTCTCTCAGAGATTCGTGGTTCTAGTTCGAGGCCATCCTCTCTTAATTGTTTTGATTGTGAAAATTCTTTTCACCTATGCAATTCAAGAGTCTGCTCAGTTTGTTTATCCGGAGCCCATCAGCTAAGATTTATTCATTCCAGCCTTCTGGTCTCATACTCTAAATCTCACCAGTGCATCATTCAAGTATTCTCTTATCAGCTCGTAATCTCTTCGTTCTCATGGATCTAAATTCTCTCAAGCATCTTCGTTTATTTGCTAATTCTTAGCGGTGATTCTTCCTTTTACTTCATTCGTTGTTCAATTCTTAGGGTGGTTCTTCCAGGATTCTCTTCCATTGTTATCATATCAATTCATTCGTTGTTCCAATCCTACCGGCGGTTCATTAAAGACCTTCCCAAGTTGATGCTATATCTATCTTAATCCTTTCTACGAGAATAAGTAGTATGCCAAATCCATTGTTTATCATCAATTAAATTGATGAAGTACAAGCATAACATAATTCTTATCCTTGTTCATCCATGTGATTAATTCTTTATTCCGGAGCCTCATCAAAATTCTCGGTTTCACTTGTTTCATCTTTTCTTTTCCGGAGTTCCAAGTTTCCACTTTATCTCGTCGCAAAGCTTCATCTAGTCATTGGAAGGCTTCAACCTTACTCTCTTCATCTTTCTTTTCATTGGAACGTTCCTTTGTTTACCGGAGTTCTTCATGAAGGTTCTACATGATGGTTCATCAAGGATTAATTCCTTTTCGAAGTGTTCATCAACATTTTTTCTAAGGAGCTCAAGTTTCTTCATCTTGCAATCCGGAGTGCAATTCTTTCACGCATATCTTTTGAGGTTGTGCTATGTCATTCTTGATAATTTGAGTTCATGTTCCATGATTCACATGTTGTTAAGAATGAGATATTTTAAACCCATCAATCTCTTCATTGGAGTTATCTTGGGTTATAGTTCACCTAAAGCCTTCCCTAAGGATTGTTGCTATTGATGGTGCTTATAAGTGACCCAAGTTCTTCATTTATCCTCCTGGCGAAATAGTCTCGTCTCTTTGTTTATATCATTCCAATCTATCATTTTCCGTTAGTGGCAGAATTTCACCTCATAGTTTCGAGAAGTTTTCCATAAGCCCACAACAACCTTATTCTTTTATTGCTTAATTTTCAACTACTCCATTCAATCTTTCTTTCTAAGGACACTTTCTAATTCATTTGACGTAGAATATGTTGTTTTCTTCTTTGTTACTTTCAGTCCGTTCTATCATTTGTTCCGGAGGCATTGTGATGTTGCTCTCTTCAACCAATCTTCTTGTCTTGTCAGGATCATGTTTGATTCGTGCTTATCCTTTTAACCGGAGTGTGTGCCCGTTGCTCAAGTTCTTTCATTTTATCAAGCCTTGCATATCTTTCCAACCGGAGTGTTGTTCGAATTTGTTCTTCCTTGTTCCTTTTCCTAACGGAGCGCTTTCAACTTCATTCATTCTCGTTGCTTTCTTTATTTCAATTTGCTCAACCTCGCAAGGTTCCTTGGTTTCACTCTTTGGTCAAAGAAGCAACTTAGCCTTACCTCTTCTCTTTCTCTTCCGTTGTCCCTCCGGTGCCATTCTAGATCTCGGGACGAGATCCTCTCGTAGTGGTGGAGTGTTGTAACGCCCCGTGACCGATGTGCCTGGTGTCTTCCAGTTATTCGCTGTTGTTGCCTTGTCATTGCTTGCGTGTCATACATCTCATATCATGTCATCATGTGCATTTCATTTGCATACATGCTCGTCTCATGCATCCGAGCATTTTCCCTGTTGTCTATTTTGCATTCCGGCGCTCCTATGTTCCCAGTGTCCCTTTCTACCTCTTTTCATGTGCGGGTGTTAAACGTTTTCGGATTGGACCGAGACTTGTCATGCGGCCTTGGTTTACTACCGGTAGACCGCCTGTCAAGTTTCGTGCCATTTGGACTTCGTTTGATACTCCAACGGTTAACCGTGGGACCGAAAAGGCCTCATGGGTGTTGCAGCCCAACACCCTTCCAAAGTGGCCCAAAATTCTCCTAAACCCCCTCCATCAACTCGGTCGTTTGATCGCGATCACGTGGCCGAAAACCGCACCTCATTTGCACTCTCCTAGCTCCCTGTACCTATAAATATGTGCTCTCCTTCGAAAATTCCGCGCAGATGAAACCCTAGATCTAACTCCCTCCGCGACGCCGGACGCATCCACGCCGCGCCGGACATGTCCGCCGGAGCCGGCCACCTCACCCCGACCAACCAGGGGATGCCACGTCAGCGCGCCGGCTCCCTCCTCCACTCACGTCGCGCCACATGTCCCTCTCTCTCCTCACACCGCGCCTCGGCCCGCTGCTGCCCACGGCCGGCCCGCCCCGGGCCGCGTCGGGCCCGACCGCGCCTCGCCGCCCACCCGCGCCCGCGCCCTCCATCACCGGCCGCCGCACGCCGCCATCGTCGGCCACCGCCGCGCCTGCACTCTGCCGCCCGCGCACCGCCCGCACCCTGCCGCCGTTGCGCACCACCTCCGCGCCCGCGACGTCTTCCCACGAGCTCGCCGCCCTGCCATGGCAGCTCGTCGGCGGCCACCTCGACCGCAGGATCCGCCAGACCTCCGCGGCCTCATCCTGGCCGGTTCCGGCGCTGCCCTCCCCGGACCCGCGGTCCCCTCCTCCGGCCTCCTCCTCGTCTCTGGCCTCCTCCATCCACTCCGGCGAGCTTCGAGAACTCCGGCCACTTCTCCGGCGAGATCCGAGCTGGAGTGGATCAGATCCTCCGGAGACAAACCAAACGGCTCCTCCCCACGTCCCGGATATCCTCGCCCCGTTGACTTTTCGGGAGGTGAAATATGTCTAAGTCCCCAGATCTGTTTGTTTTTATGCAATCTTCATCGCATCACAACTCTGCACCCATTGCTTCGATTCGTGCGTGTATCATATCAAAAAGTTTGTCTCGACGAGTACATCATTTCATCTCATTGCATCTTTTGCATTTGAGCTCATCTTGATGCCTGAAATGCTGTTGGAAGAGGGCTATGTGATGATTATGTCAGATCTGTTTCAGCAAATGCACTTTTGTCATTTTTGCCATGATTAATGTGTGCATGCTATGATCCTGAGCACTACATGTGTTTTTGTAGAATGCCATGCCATCTTTACATGGGTGTATGCCATGTATTTTTGTGATCTTTGTGGTGACTAGCACAAGCATGCAAAGTAGCTTACTCAATGATGCTGATTTCAGGGACTTAGAATCTCACTAAGTCCTTGCCCTGTCTTTATTTTTATGCCATATGTTCATGTTGTTTCCTAGTGATCCGTGCCTCTTTTGAGCATGATCAGTAAGGATGTTTTGTAGATATTGTGGTGCTCTATCCATCCATGTCTTTTTTTGCAATTTTGGAGCACCCTAGCTTGAGTCAATCGAGCTCTACTTTTGCTATAAAATCTTCCTGGCAGATTGTTAACATGTTTAGCGATTTTGCCGAGCTTGTTGTTGTTGATCCATGCATGCTATGTTGTTGTTCTTGCCATGTCTAGCTTCTATGCCATGTCTATTTGCTTGGTGTATGCTTAGTTTGTCATGCAATGACTCGTAGTGAGTGCATCGAGCTCATAAACATGCCTACTCGTTATCTGTTTTGCCATGCTCCAGTTTTTCACTAAGTCTGAATCTGTTTATGTTTTTGCTATGTTCACATGCTTGCAATTGTATTTTCTGATCCCTTTTGGCTCATGGTCACTAAGGGACTTTTGTTATATGCTTAGAGTAGCTTCATGCCATGCCTTGACTTGCCATGATATGTTCCTGTAGCATGTAGTTTTCATGCTCTAAAGTTTGCTTCCTGCTGATAAATTCCTGACATGCTGTTAATTCCACTAAGTCTGAAACCTGTTATCTTTTGCACTTTTGCCATGCTTGTTTGAACCTATTAATGAGTGAATTAGCCATAGCTCAGTATTCTTCTTTTGTCAAGCATCATGAGTGGATTCCTGCCATCTATTTTGTTGCCATGATTGAGTGCAGTAGCTTATTTATCTTGATGCATTTAGAAGGCCTCGTGCTGCTTATCGCAGACCTGTGCCATATTTGTTTTGCTTGCCATTTCCAAACCGTGCATCCGATTCCGGTGATCTTTATATCGATTTCAACCAAAATCACCTCACCTTTCCAGTGGCACTCTTGGATTTCCATGTTGAGACCAGGTTCAATCATTCCTTTCCAAATCATGCATATGCATCACATACCGCATCCCGCATATCATGCCATGTTCATGTGTTGGTTGTCTACTATGTTGTGTGGTACTTTCCGGTGTTGCTTCTTCGGGTTGGTTCCGATCACGTCGCGTTTGTGAGGATCCATTTGGTTACATCCGTTTGTCTTCTTCATGGACTCGTTCTTCTTCCTTGCGGGATTTCAGGCAAGATGACCATACCCTCGAAATCACTTCTATCTTTGCTTGCTAGTTGCTCGCTCTTTTGCTATGCCTATGTTGCGATACCTACCACTTGCTTATCATGCCTCCCATATTGTTAAGCCAAGCCTGTAACCCACCTTGTCCTAGCAAACCATTGTTTGGCTATGTTACCGCTTTGCTCAGCCCCTCTTATAGCGTTGTTAGTTGCAGGTGAAGATTGGAGTTTGTTCCTTGTTGGAACATGGATATTTTGTTGGGATATCACAATATCTCTTATTTAATTAATGCATCTATATACTTGGTAAAGGGTGGAAGGCTCGGCCTTATGCCTGGTGTTTTGTTCCACTCTTGCCGCCCTAGTTTCCGTCATATCGGTGTTATGTTCCTGGATTTTGCGTTCCTTACACGGTTGGGTTATAATGGGAACCCCTTGACAGTTCGCTTTGAATAAAACTCCTCCAGCAAGGCCCAACCTTGGTTTTACCATTTGAACTAACAACCTAGCCTTTTCCCTTGGGTTCCGCGGACTCAAGGGTCATCTTTATTTTAACCCCCCCCCCCCGGGCCAGTGCTTCTCTAAGTGTTGGTCCGAAGTGAGCTTCCTGCGGTGCCACCTCGGGGAAACTTGAGGGTTGGTTTTACTCGTAGCTAGTCTCATCTGAGTGTACCCTGAGGACCAGATATGTGCAGCTCCTATCGGGATTTGTCGGCACATTCGGGTGGCTTTGTTGGACTTGTTTTACCATTGTCGAGGATGTCTTGTAACCGGGATGCCGAGTCTGATCGGATTGTCTTGGGAGAAGGAATATCCTTCGTTGATCGTGAGAGCTTGTGATGGGCTAAGTTGGGACACCCCTGCAGGGATTGATCTTTCGAAAGTCGTGCCCGCGGTTATGGGTAGATGGGAATTTGTTAATGTCCCGTTGTAGAAAACCTGAAGTTGGCCTTAATTAAAATACATCTATGGCGTGTGTTACCGTGATGGTCTCTTCTCGACGGGGTCCGGGAAGTGAACACGGTGTTGGAGTAATGCTTGACGTAGGTTGTTCTAGGATCACTTCTTGATCATAGTTGTTTGACCATGCTCTTGCCTTCTCTTTTCACTCTCATTTGCGTATGTTAGCCACCAAATATGCTAGCCGCTTGCTGCAGCTCCACCTCATACCTTTTATCCTACCTATAAGCTTAAATAGTCTTGATCGTGCGGGTGTGAGATTGCTGAGTCCCCGTGACTCACAGTTACTTCCAAAACTAGTTTGCAGGTGCCGATGTTATCCTGCAGGTGACGCAACCAAGCTCAAGGAGGAGCTCGATGAAGATCTTGTTCTTTCTATTGTTTCCATTTCCAGTTGATCAGTAGTGGAGCCCAGTTGGGACGATCGGGGATATTTTTAGCATTTGGGGTAGTCTTCTTTTATTTTTGGTTCCGTAGTCGGACCTTGGTTGTATCTGGATGATGTAATGCTTTATTCATGTATTGTATGAAGTGGGTAGTGTAAGCCAACTATGTATCCTTTTCCCTTATGTATTACATGGGTTGTTGTGAATATTACCTCACTTGCGACATTGCTTTCAATGCGGTTATGCCTCTAAGTCGTGCTTCGACACCTGGGAGATATAGCCGCATCGAGGGCATTACAAGTTGGTAATCAGAGCCTTCCCCGACCTTAGGAGCCCCCTGCTTGATCGAATCGCTGGCGTTGTTGAGTCTAGAAAAATGTTTGAGTCTTTTAGGATTATATATATCGGAGAGTTAGGATTCTTTTTACTCCTCAGTCCCTTCGTCGCTCTGGTGAGGCATCCTGACGTAGAGTTTTGACTCTTCTTTTCTCAAATTTCACTAAAAAAAATTTAGGACCACGCGGGTATCTTGGAATCGTTCTGTTGGTTTTGTGACGAGAACATTGTTCTTGGTGCCCCCTGACATTTAGGGGTTGTGGCAGTGTCCCGGGGAGTTAAGCTCCGAGGTGTTGTCGTCACAATTTTATCGTTGCAATTCTGGAATACCTGAGTTTTCGCCGACATCGAAAATCTCTTTTATGCAGTTGTTGGTGAGATAACCTCGACGCCACCCAGTACTGGGGCGGGAGTTCTGGAGTATTGCCATAACTCGTATAACGGATGCTTTTCGGAGGTTGAGGTAAACGGTTTCCGAAGGTTTCTTGGTTATGTGTTGAAGGATGGATACAACTGGATGTAGGATTTGCTAGTTTTGGGTGAGATATTATGCTTCCCCTGTATCCCCAACACCTGATTGCATAACCGGAAAGTTTTGGGAGTTTATAAGTGGGAATTCATGTATCTCTTAGGATATCTTTCCGACAGATGTATGATATGAAATTGGGGTTCGACGTCTAGTGGTCCGCCTATCCACAGTTGTTTTAACAGTGGTCTCGTTGTGTCTTAAAGAGTCCTTGGCTATGCCGACTTGGGGACGCTTCGTATGTCATGTGCACTGCCTTGTACATGATGGTGCTGTACGATCGAGCCTGAGTAGGCCCCACCACGAAAATTTCGGATGAAATCTCTATCATATGTTTGTTCCGGCTTATTCTGCAAGCCAATCCTTTGTTTTGTTAGGAGTTGTGGTATTCGAGTTGCTTCAAAGTCAAATGTTGATTCCATACCTTTCCTAAATGGTGTTCTCATATTCCTATGTGAATACTAATCCTTCTGGGTCATTGAGATTGTCATGTCAATTCTTTTCAACCGGTGTGCTTGTCTTCTAGTGGATCCAATCTTGTCAACATCCACAAGATCACCTCTTGATTTTTCCAACGGTGTTTGCTTCATCCGTCCCAAGTTGTCTTTGTTTTCCCTCCATCCCATCTTTGTTTCTTCAAGGACTCAGATTTCTTATTCAAGTATCCTTTTATTGATGGGAAGTCTCTCCATTCTTTTCTGTCAATATTCTTATCCGGCGATTCTCATGAAGATTCTAATGGAGCTTCAAGCTCTTCATTCTCGGTTTTCTTTCTTCTCCGGTGGATTCAATTCAAGATTTGGTGTTGATCATATCCTTTAACTCATTTCAAATGTTTTCCATGTAGGTGCACCTTATTATGTTTCCACTTCTCGCTATTCATTATTCCGGAGTGCTGAAGATACCTCAGAAGGCTCGTTTTGTCATTCAAGATCCATTCAAGCTCTTTTCGAGGATGTTATCTTGCTCAAGTCATTTAATTCAACCGGTGGAATCTCTATTTTCAAGCAATCATTTCAACGGTGTTTCTTTTGAGTGGGCCCATAACCCACAAGTCTTTTCCCAGGATCTTACCTGACTCTTCTTATTTTACCGGAGCTATTCTAAAATTCATTTCAATGTTTGATGTAAGAATGAGTTATTATCACACAAATGCCTTTTCTCCAAGATCTTTCAAATCCTATTCATTGTGAATTCAACCTTTATATTGTTCATGATTCCGGAGTGCCTCTACAATTCATGGTCGTGTTTGTCATCATCATTCTCTGTGTTTGAAGACCGAAGAAGAGTTTTACCTCCATATCTTAGCCGTTCTCTCAGAAATTCATGGTTCTAGTTCGAGGCCATCCTCTCTTAATTGTTTTGATTGTGAAAATTCTTTTCACCTATCCGGAGCAATTCAAGAGTCTGCTCAGTTTGTTTATCCAGAGCCCATCAGTTAAGATTTATTCATTCCAGCCTTCTGCTCTCATACTCGAAATCTCATCGGTGCATCATTCAAGTATTCTCTTATCAGCTCATAATCTCTTCGTTCTCATGGATCTAAATTCTCTCAAGCATCTTCATTTATTTTCTAATTCTTACCGGTGATTCATCCTTTTACTTCATTCGTTGTTCAATTCTTAGGGTGGTTCTTCCAGGATTCTCTTCCACTGTTATCATATCAATTCATTCGTTGTTCCAATCCTACCGGCGGTTCATTAAAGACCTTCCCAAGTTGACGCTATATCTATCTTAATCCTTTCTACGAGAATAAGTAGTATGCCAAATCCATTGTTTATCATCAATTAAATTGATGAAGTACAAGCATAACATAATTCTTATCCTTGTTCATCCAAGTGATTAATTCTTTATTCCGGAGCCTCATCAAAATTCTCGGTTTCACTTGTTTCATCTTTTCTTTTCGGAGTTTCCAAGTTTCCACTTTATCTCGTCGCAAAGCTTCATCTAGTCATTGCAAGGCTTCAACCTTACTCTCTTCATCTTTCTTTTCATTGGAACGTTCCTTTGTTTACCGGAGTTCTTCATGAAGGTTCTACATGATGGTTCATCAAGGATTAATTCCTTTTTGAAGTGTTCATCAACATTTTTTTGCTAAGGAGCTCAAGTTTCTTCACCTTGCAATCCGGAGCGCAATTCTTTCATGCATATCTTTTGAGGTGGTGCTATGTCATTCTTGATAATTTGAGTTCATGTTCCATGATTCACATGTTGTTAAGAATGAGATATTTTAAACCCATCAATCTCTTCATTGGAGTTATCTTGGGTTATAGTTCACCTAAAGCCTTCCCTAAGGATTGTTGCTATTTATGGTGCTTATAAGTGACCCAAGTTCTTCATTTATCCTCCCGGCAAAATAGTCTCGTCTCTTTGTTTATATCATTCCAATCTATCGTTTTCCGTTAGTGGCAGAATTTCACCTCATAGTTTCAAGAAGTTTTCCGTAAGCCCACAACAACCTTATTCTTTTGTTGTTTAATTTTCAACTACTCCATTCAGTCTTTCTTTCTAAGGACGCTTTCAAATTCATCCGACATAGAAGATGTTGTTTTCTTCTTTGTTACTTTCAGTCCGTTCTATCATTTGTTCCGGAGGCATTGTGATGTTGCTCTCTTCAACCAATCTTCTTGTCTTGTCAGGATCGTGTTTGATTCGTGCTTATCCTTTTAACCGGAGTGTGTGCCTACTGCTCAAGTTCTTTCATTTTATCAAGCCTTGCATATCTTTCCAACCGTAGTGTTGTTCGAATTTGTTCTACCTTGTTCCTTTTCCTAACGGAGCGCTTTCAACTTCGTTCATTCTCGTTGCTTTCTTTCTTTCAATTTTCTCAACCTCGCAAGGTTCCTTGGTTTCACTCTTTGGTCAAAGAAGCAACTTAGCCTTACCTCTTCTCTTTCTCTTCCGTTGTCCCTCCGGTGCCATTCTAGATCTCGGGACAAGATCCTCTCGTAGTGGTGGAGTGTTGTAACGCCCCATGACCGATGTGCCAGGTGTCTTCCAGTTATTCCCTGTTGTTGCCTTGTCATTGCTTGTGTGTCATGCATCTCATATCATGTCATCGTGTGCATTTCATTTGCATACATGTTTGTCTCATGCATCCGAGCATTTTCCCCGTTGTCCGTTTTGCATTCCGGCGCTCCTATGTTCCCCGGTGTCCCTTTCTACCTCTTTTCATGTGCGGGTATTAAACGTTTTCGGATTGGACCAAGACTTGTTATGCGGCCTTGGTTTACTACCGATAGACCGCCTGTCAAGTTTCGTGCCATTTGGACTTCGTTTGACACTCCAACGGTTAACCGAGGGACCGAAAAGGCCTCGTGTGTGTTGCAGCCCAACACCCTTCCAAAGTGGCCCAGAACCCTCCTAAACCCCCTCCATCATCTCGGTCGTTTGATCACGACCGCGTGGCCGAAAACCGCACCTCATTTGGATTCTCCTAGCTCCCTCTACCTATAAATATGTGCTCTCCTCCGAAAATTCCACGCAGATGAAACCCTAGATCCAACTCCCTCCGCGCCGCCGGACGCGTCCACGTCGCGCCGGACATCTCCACCGGACCCGGCCACCTCACCTCGACCAACCAGGGGATGCCACATCAGCGCGCCGGCTCACTCCTCCACTCACGTCGCACCACATGTCCCTCTCTCTCCTCCCACCGCGCCTCGGCCCGCCGCAGCCCACGGCCGGCCAGCCCAGGGCCGCGCCAGGCCCGACCGCGCCTCGCCGACCACCGCGCCTGCACTCGCCGGCCACCGCCGCACCTGCACGTCACCGGCCACCACTGCGCCTGCACGTCGCCGGCCACCGTCGCGCCTGCACTCCGCCACCCGCCGCCGTTGCGCACCACCTCCGCGCCCGCGGCGCCATCCCGCGAGCTCGCCGCCCCGCCATGGCAGCTCGCCGGCGGCCACCTCCACCGTGGGATCCGCCGGACCTCCGCGGCCTCATCCTGGCCGGTTCCGGTGCCGCCCTCCCCGGACCCGTGGCCCCCTCCTCCGACCTCCTCCTCGTCTCCGGCCTCCTCCATCCACTCCGGTGAGCTTCGAGAACTCCGGCCACTTCTCCGGCGAGATCCGGGCTGGAGTGGATCAGATCCACCGGGAGATAAACCAAACGGCTCCTCCCCACGTCCCAGATATCCTCGTCCCGTTGGCTTTTTAGGAGGTGAAATATGTCTAAGTCCCCAGATCTGCTATGTTTTTATGCAATCTTCATCGCATCATAACTCCGCACCCGTTGCTCTGATTCGTGCGTGTAGCATATCGAAATGTTCAATTCGACGAGTACATCATTTCATCTCATTGCATCATTTGCATTTGAGCTCATCTTGATGCCAAAAATGCTATTGGAAGAGGGCTATGTGATGATTATGTCAGACCTGTTTCAGCAAATGCACTTTTGTCATTTTTTCCATGATTAATGTGTGCATGCTATGATCCTGAGCTCTACATGTGTTTTGTAGAATGCCATGCCATCTTTACATGGGCGTATGCCATGTATTTTTGTGATCTTTGTGGTGACTAGCACAAGCATGCAAAGTAGCTTACTCAATGATGCTGATTTCAGGGACTTAGAATCTCACTAAGTCCTTGCCCTGTCTTTATTTTTATGCCATATGTTCATGTTGTTTCATAGTGATCCCCGCCTCTTTTGAGCATGATCAGTAAGGATGTTTTGTAGATATTGTGGTGCTCTATCCATCCATGTATTTGTTTGAAATTTTGGAGCACCCTAGCTTGAGTCAATCGAGCTCTACTTTTGATATAAAATGTTCCTGGCAGATTGTTAACATATTTAGCGATTTTGCCGAGCTTGTTGTTGTTGATCCATGCATGCTATGTTGTTGTTCTTGCCATGTCTAGCTTCTATGCCATGTCTATTTGCTTGCTGTATGCTTAGTTTGTCATGTAATGACTCGTAGTGAGTGCATCGAGCTTGTAAACATGCCTACTCGTTATCTGTTTTGCCATGCTCCAGTTTTTCACTAAGTCTAATTCTGTTTATGTTTTTGCTATGTTCACATGCTTGCAATTGTATTTTCTGATCCCTTTTGGCTCATGGTCACTAAGGGACTTTTGTTATATGCTTAGAGTAGCTTCATGCCATGCCTTCCTTTGCCATGATATGTTCCTGTAGCATGTAGTTTTCATGCTCTAAAGTTTGCTTCCTGATGATAAATTCCTGACATGCTGTTAATTCCACTAAGTCTGAAACCTGTTATCTTTTGCACTTTTGCCATGCTTGTTTGAACCTGTTAGTGAGTGAATTAGCCATAGCTCAGTGTTCTTCTTTTGTCAAGCATCATGAGTGGATTCCTGACATCTCTTTTGTTGCCATGATTGAGTGCAGTAGCTTATTTATCTTGATGCATTTAGAAGGCCACGTGGTGCTTATCGCAGACCGGTGCCATATTTGTTTTGCTTGCCATTTCCAAACCGTGCATCCGATTCCGGTGATCTTTATATCGATTTCGACCGAAATCACCTCACATTTCCAGTGGCACTCTTGGATTTCCATGTTGAGGCCAGGTTCAATCATTCCTTTCCAAATCATGCATATGCATCACATACCGCATCCCGCATATCATGCCATGTTCATGTGTTGGTTGTTTACTATGTTGTGTGCTTCTTTCCGATGTTGCTTCTTTGGGTTGGTTCCGATCACGTCGCGTTTGTGAGGATCCGTTCGGCTACGTTTTTTTGCCGTCTTCATGGACTCGTTCTTCTTCCTTGCGGGATTTCAGGCAAGATGACCATACCCTCGAAATCACTTCTATCTCTGCTTGCTAGTTGCTCGCTCTTTTGCTATGCCGATGCTGCGATACCTACCACTTTCTTATCATGCCTCCCATATTGTTAAGCCAAGACTCTAACCCACCTTCTCCTAGCAAACCATTGTTTGGCTATGTTACCGCTTTGCTCAGCCTCTCTTATAGCGTTGTTATTTGCAGGTGAAGATTGAAGTTTGTTCCTTGTTGGAAGATGGATATTTTGTTGGGATATCACAATATCTCTTATTTAATTAATGCATCTATATACTTGGTAAAGGGGGGAAGGCTCGGCCTTATGCCTGGTGTTTTGTTCCACTCTTTCCGCCCTAGTTTCCGTCATATCGGTGTTATGTTCCCCGATTTTGCAGTCCTTACACGGTTGGGTTATAAAAGGAACCCCTTGACAACTTTCTTTGGATAAAACTCCTCCAGCAAGGCCCAACCTTGGTTTTACCATTTGAACTAACAACCTAGCCTTTCCCTTGGGTTTCGCGGACTCAAGGGTCATCTTTATTTTAACCCCCCCGGGGCTAATGCTTCTCTAAGTGTTGGTCCGAACTGAGCTGCCTACGGGGCCACCTCGGGGAAACTTGAGGGTTGTTTTACTTGTAGCTAGTCTCATCTGAGTGTGCCCTGAGAACGAGATATGTGCAGCTCCTATCGGGATTTGTCGGCACATTCGGGCGGCTTTGCTGGACTTGTTTTACCATTGTCGAGGATGTCTGTAACCGGGATGCCGAGTTTGATCGGATTGTCTTGGTAGAAGGAATATCCTTCGTTGACCGTGAGAGCTTGTGATGGGCTAAGTTGGGACACCCCTGCAGGGATTGATCTTTCAAAAGCCGTGCCCACGGTTATGGGTAGATGGGAATTTATTAATGTCCGGTTGTAGAAAACCTGAAGTTGACCTTAATTAAAATACATCTACCGCGTGTGTCACCATGATGGTCTCTTCTCAGCAGGGTCCGGGAAGTGAACACGGTGTTGGAGTAATGGTTGACGTAGGTTGTTCTAGGATCACTTCTTGATCATAGTTGTTCGACCGTGCTTTGCCTTCTCTTCTCGCTCTCATTTGCGTATGTTAGCCACCATATATGCTAGTCGCTTGCTGCAGCTCCACCTCATACCTTTTACCCTTACCTATAAGCTTAAATAGTCTTGATCGCGAGGGTGTGAGATTGCTGAGTCCCCGTGACTCACAGATACTTCCAAAACCAGTTTGCAGGTGCCGATGTTACCGTGCAGGTGACGCAACCAAGCTCAAGGAGGAGCTCGATGAAGATCTCGTTCTTTGTGTTGTTTCCGTTTCCAGTTGATCAGTAGTGGAGCCCAGTTGGGACGATCGGGGATCTGTGTAGCATTTGGGGTAGTCTTCTTTTATTTTGGGTTCCGTAGTCGGACCTTGATTGTATCTGGATGATGTAATGCTTTATTCATGTATTGTGTGAAGTGGCGATTGTAAGCCAACTATGTATCTCTTTCCCTTATGTATTACATGGGTTGTGTGAAGATTACCTCACTTGCGACATTGCTTTCAATGCGGTTATGCCTCTAAGTCGTGCTTCGACACGTGGGAGATATAGCCGCATCGAGGGCGTTACAAGTTGGTAATCAGAGCCTTCCCCGACCTTAGGAGCCCCCTGCTTGATCGAATCGCTGGCGTTGTTGAGTCTAGAAAAATGTTTTGAGTCATTTAGGATTATATATATCGGAGAGTAGGATTCTTTTTACTCCTCAGTCCCTTCGTCGCTCTGGTGAGGCATCCTGACGTAGAGTTTTGACTCTTCTCTTCTCAAATTTCACTAAAAAATTTAGGATCACGCGGGTATCTTGGAATCGTTCCGATGGTTTTGTGACGAGAACATTGTTCTTGGTGCCTCCTGACATTTAGGGATTATGGAAGTGTCCCGGGGAGTTGAGCTCCAAGGTGTTGTCGTCACAATTTTATCGTTGCAATTCTGGAATACCTGAGTTTTTGCCGACATAGAAAATCTCTTTTATGTAGTTGTTGGTGAGATGACCTCGACGCCACCCAGTACTGGGGCGGGAGTTCGGGAGTATTGCCATAACTCGTATAACGGATGCTTTTCGAAGGTTGAGGTAAACGATTTCCGAAGGTTTCTTGGTTATGTGTTGAAGGATGGATACAGCTGGATGTAGGATTTGCTAGTTTTGGGTGAGATATTATGCTTCCCCGGTATCCCCAACACCTGATTGCATAATCGGAAAGTTTTGGGAGTTTATAAGTGGGAATTGAAGTAGCTCTTAGGATATCTTTCCGACAGATGTATGATATGAAATTGGGGTTCGACGTCTAGTGGTCCGCCTATCCACGGTTGGTTTTACAGTGGTCTCGTTGTGTCTTAAAGAGTCCTTGGCTATGCCGACTTGGGGACGCTTCGTATGACATGTGCACTGCCTTGTACATGATGGTGTTGTACGATCGAGCCCGTGTAGGCCCCACCACGAAAACTTCGGACGAAATCTCTATCATATGTTTGTTCTGGCTTATTCTGCAAGCCAATCCTTTGTTTTGTTAGGAGTTGTGGTATTAGAGTTGCTTCGAAGTCAAATGTTGATTCCATACCTTTCCTAAACGGTGTTCTCATATTCCTATGTGAATACTAATCCTTCTGGATCATTGAGATTGTCAGGTCAATTCTTTTCAACCGGTGTCCTTCTCTTCTAGTGGATCCAATCTTGTCAACATCCACAAGATCACCTCTTGATTTTTCCAATGGTGTTTGCTTCATCCGTCCCAAGTTGTCTTCGTTTTCCCTCCCTCCCACCCTTGTTTCTTCAAGGACTCATATTTCTTATTCAAGCATCCTTTTATTGATGGGAAGTCTCTCCATTCTGTTCTGTCAATATTCTTATCCGACGATTCTCATGAAGATTCTAATGGAGCTTCAAGCTCATCATTCTCGGTTTTCTTTCTTTGCCGACGGATTCAATTCAAGATTTGGTGTTGATCACCTCCTTCAACTCGTTTCAAATGTTTTCCATGCCGGTGCACCTTATTATCTTTCCACTTCTCGCTATTCATTATTCCGAAGTGCTGAAGATACCTCGGAAGGCTCGTCTTGTCATTCAAGATCCATTGAAGCTCTTTTCGAGGATGTTATTTTGCTCAAGTCATTTAATTCAACCGGTGGAATCTCTCTTTTCAAGAAATCATTTCAACGGTGTTTCTTTTGAGTGGGCCCATAACCCACAGGTCTTTTCCCAGGATCTTACCTGACTCTTCTTATTTTACCAGAGCTATTCTAAAAATCAGTTCAAAGTTTGACGTAAGAATGAGTTATTATCAGACAAATGCCTTTTCTCCAAGATCTTTCAAATCCTATTCATTGTGAATTCAACCTTTATATTCTTCGTGATTCCGGAGTGCCTCTACAATTCATGGTGGTCTTTCTCATCATCATTCTCTGCATTTGAAGACCGAAGAAGAGTTTTACCTCCATATCTTTTCCGTTCTCTCAGAGATTCATGGTTCTAGCTCGAGGCCATACTCTCTTAATTGTTTTGATTCTGAAAATTATTTTCACCTATCCGGAGCAATTCAAGAGTCTGCTCAGTTTGTTTATCCGGAGCCCATCAGCTAAGATTTATTCATTCTAGCCTTCTGCTCTCATACTCTAAATCTCACCGGTGCATCATTCAAGTATTCTCTTATCAGCTCGTAATCTCTTCATTCTCATGGATCTAAATTCTCTCAAGCATCTTCGTTTATTTGGTAATTCTTACCGGTGATTCATCCTTTTACATCATTCGTTGTTCAATTCTTAGGGTGGTTCTTCCAGGATTCTCTTCCGCCATTATCATATCAATTCATTCATTGTTCCAATCCTACCGGCGGTTCATTAAAGACCTTCCCAAGTTGACGCTATATCTATCTTAATCCTTTCTACAAGAATAAGTAGTATGCCAAATCCATTGTTTATCATCAATTAAATTGATGAAGGACAAGCATAACATAATTCTTATCCTTGTTCATCCAAGTGATTAATTCTTTATTCGGGAGCCTCGTCAAAATTCTCGGTTTCACTTGTTTCATCTTTTCTTTTCCGGAGTTCCAAGTTTCCACTTTATCTCGTCGCAAAGCTTCATCTAGTCATTGCAAGGCTTCAACCTTACTCTCTTCATCTTTCTTTTCATTGGAACATTCCTTTGTTTACCGGAGTTCTTCATGAAGGTTCTACATGATGGTTCATCAAGGATTAATTCCTTTTCGAAGTGTTCATCAACATTTTTTCTAAGGAGCTCAAGTTTCTTCATCTTGCAATCCGGAGTGCAATTCTTTCACGCATATCTTTTGAGGTTGTGCTATGTCATTCTTGATAATTTGAGTTCATGTTCCATGATTCACATGTTGTTAAGAATGAGATATTTTAAACCCATCAATCTCTTCATTGGAGTTATCTTGGGTTATAGTTCACCTAAAGCCTTCCCTAAGGATTGTTGCTATTTATGGTGCTTATAAGTGACCCAAGTTCTTCATTTATCCTCCTGGCGAAATAGTCTCGTCTCTTTGTTTATATCATTCCAATCTATCGTTTTCCGTTAGTGGCAGAATTTCACCTCATAGTTTCGAGAAGTTTTCCATAAGCCCACAACAACCTTATTCTTTTATTGCTTAATTTTCAACTACTCCATTCAATCTTTCTTTCTAAGGACACTTTCAAATTCATTTGACGTAGAACATGTTGTTTTCTTCTTTGTTACTTTCAGTCCGTTCTATCATTTGTACCGGAGGCATTGTGATGTTGCTCTCTTCAACCAATCTTCTTGTCTTGTCAGGATCGTGTTTGATTTGTGCTTATCCTTTTAACCGGAGTGTGTGCCCGTTGCTGCTCGTTCTTTCATTTTATCAAGCCTTCCATATCTTTCCAACCGAGTGTTTGTCGAATTTGTTCTTCCTTGTTCCTTTTCCTAACGGAGCGCTTTCAACTTTGTTCATTCTCGTTGCTTTCTTTCTTTCAATTTGCTCAACCTCTCAAGGTTCCTTGGTTTCACTCTTTGATCAAAGAAGCAACTTAGCCTTACCTCTTCTCTTTCTCTTCCGTTTTCCCTCCGGTGCCATTCTAGATCTCGGGACGAGATCCTCTCGTAGTGGTGGAGTGTTGTAACGCCCCGAGACCGATGTGCCAGGTGTCTTCCAGTTATTCGATGTTGTTGCCTTGTCATTGCTTGCATGTCATGCATCTCATATCATGTCATCATGTGCATTTCATTTGCATACATGTTCGTCTCATGCATCCGAGCATTTTCCCCGTTGTCCGTTTTGCATTCCGGCGCTCCTATGTTCCCCGGTGTCCCTTTCTACCTCTTTTCGTGTGCGGGTGTTAAACATTTTCAGACCGGACCGATACTTGTTATGCGGCCTTGGTTTACTACCGGTAGACCGTCTGTCAAGTTTCGTGCCATTTGGACTTCGTTTGATACTCCAACGGTTAACCGATGGACCGAAAAGGCCTCGTGTGTGTTGCTGCCCAACACCCTTCCAAAGTGGCCCAAAACCCTCCTAAACCCCCTCCATCATGTCGGTCGTTCGATCACGATCGCGTGGCCGAAAACCGCACCTCATTTGGACTCTCCTAGCTCCCTCTACCTATAAATATGTGCTCTCCTCCGAAAATTCCGCGCAGATGAAACCCTAGATCCAACTCCCTCCGCGCCGCCGGACTCATCCACGCCGCGCCGGACATGTCCACCGGAGCCGGCCACCTCACCCCGACCAACCAGGGGATGCCACGTAAGCGCGCCGGCTCCCTCCTCCACTCACGTCGCGCACATGTCCCTCTCTCTCCTCCACCGCGCCTCGGCCCGCCGCCACCCACGGCCGGCCCGCCGGGCACGCGCGGGCCCGACGCGCCTCGCCGCACCCGCGGCGCCTCTCCGCGGCCGCCGCACGTCCCGCCATCCGGCCGGCCACACGCGCCTGCACTTCCGCCGCCCCGCACGCCCGCCGCCGTTGCGCACCACCTCCGCGCCCGCGGACATCTTCCGCGAGCTCGCCGCCCCGCCATGGCAGCTCGTCGGTGGCCACCTCCACCTCGGGATCCGCCGGACCTCCGCGGCCTCATCCTGGCCGGTTCCGGCGCCGCCCTCCCCAGACCCGCGGCCCCCTCCTCCGGCCTCCTCCATCCACTCCGGCGAGCTTCGAGAACTCCGACCACTTCTCCGGCGATATCCGGGCTGCAGGGGATCAGATCCACCGGGAGACGAACCAAACGACTCCTCCCCACGTCCTGGATATCCTTGTCCCGTTGACTTTTCAGGAGGTGAAATATGTCTAAGTCCCCAGATCTTCTATGTTTTTATGCAATCTTCATCGCATCATAACTCTGCACCCGTTACTCCGATTCGTGCGTGTAGCATCTCCAAATGTTCGTCTCGACGAGTACATCATTTCATCTCATTGCATCATTTGCATTTGAGCTCATCTTGATGCCTGAAATGCTGTTGGAAGAGGGCTATATGATGATTATGTCAGATCTGTTTCAGCAAATGCACTTTTATCATTTTTGCCATGATTAATGTGTGCATGCTATGATCCTGAGCTCTACATGTGTTTTGTAGAATGACATGCCATCTTTACATGGGGGTATGCCATGTATTTTTGTGATCTTTGTGGTGACTAGCACAACCATGCAAAGTAGCTTACTCAATGATGCTGATTTCAGGGACTTAGAATCTCACTAAGTCCTTGCCCTGTCTTTATTTTTATGCCATATGTTCATGTTGTTTCCTAGTGATCCGTGCCTCTTTTGAGCATGATCATTAAGGATGTTTTGTAGATATTGTGGTTCTCTATCCATCCATGTCTTTGTTTGAAATTTTGGAGCACCCTAACTTGTGTCAATCAATCTCTACTTTTGCTATAAAATGTTCCTAGCAGATTGTTAACATGTTTAGCGATTTTGCCGAGCTTGTTGTTGTTGATCCATGCATGCTATGTTGTTGTTCTTGCCATGCCTATCTTCTATGCCATGTCTATTTGCTGGGTGTATGCTTAGTTTGTCATGCAATGACTCGTAGTGAGTGCATCGAGCTCGTAAATATGCCTACTCGTTATCTGTTTTGCCATGCTCCAGTTTTTCACTAAGTCTGAATCTGTTTATGTTTTTGCTATGTTCACATGCTTGCAATTGTATTTTCTGATCCCTTTTGGCTCATGGTCACTAAGGGACTTTTGTTATATGCTTGAGTAGCTTCATGCCATGCCTTGCTTTGCCATGATATGTTCCTGTAGCATGTAGTTTTCATGCTCTAAAGTTGCTTCCTGATGATAAATTCCTGACATGTTGTTAATTCCACTAAGTCTGAAACCTGTTATCTTTTGCACTTTTGCCATGCTTGTTTGAACCTGTTAATGAGTGAATTAGCCGTAGCTCAGTGTTCTTCTTTTATCAAGCATCATGAGTGGATTCCTGCCATGTATTTTGTTGCCATGTTTGAGTGCAGTAGCTTATTTATCTTGATGCATTTAGAGGCTACTTGCTGTTATCGCAGACCGGTGCCATATTTGTTTTGCTTGCCATTTCCAAACCGTGCATCCGATTCCGGTGATCTTTGTATCGATTTCAACCAAAATCACCTCACCTTTCCAGTGGCAATCTTGGATTTCCAAGTTCAGGCCAGGTTCAATCATTCCTTTCCAAGTCATGCATATGCATCACATACCGCATCCCGCATATCATGCCATGTTCATGTGTTGGTTGTTTACTATGTTGTGTGCTTATTTTCGGTGTTGCTTCTTCGGGTTGGTTCCGATCATGTCGTGTTTGTGAGGATTTGTTCGGCTACGTCCGTTTGCCTTCTTCATGGACTCGTTCTTCTTCCTTGCGGGATTTCAGGCAAGATGACCATACCCTCGAAATCACTTCTATCTTTGCTTGCTAGTTGCTCGCTCTTTTGCTATGCCTACGCCGCGATACCTACCACTTGCTTATCATGCCTCCCATATTGTTAAGCCAAGCCTGTAACCCACCTTGTCCTAGCAAACCATTGTTTGGCTATGTTACCACTTTGCTCAGCCCCTCTTATAGCGTTGCTAGTTGCAGGTGAAGATTGGAGTTTATTCCTTGTTGGAACATGGATATTTTGTTGGGATATCATAATATCTCTTATTTAATTAATGCATCTATATACTTGGTAAAGGGTGGAAGGCTCGGCCTTATGCCTGGTGTTTTGTTCCACTCTTGCCGCCCTAGTTTCCGTCATATCGGTGTTATGTTCCCGGATTTTGCGTTCCTTACACGGTTGGGTTATAATGGGAAACCCTTGATAGTTCGCTTTGAATAAAACTCCTCCAGCAAGGCCCAACCTTGGTTTTACCATTTGAACTAACTACCTAGCCTTTTCCCTTGGGTTCCACGGACTCAAGGGTCATCTTTATTTTAACCCCCCTGGGCCAGTGCTTCTCTAAGTGTTGGTCCGAACTGAGCTGCCTGCGGGGCCACCTCGGGGAAACTTGAGGGTTGGTTTTACTCGTAGCTAGTCTCATCTGAGTGTGCCCTGAGAATGAGATATGTGCAGCTCCTATCAGGATTTGTTGGCACATTCGGGCGGCTTTGCTGGACTTGTTTTACCATTGTCGAGGATGTCTTGTAACCGGGATGCCGAGTCTGATCGGATTGTCTTGGGAGAGGGAATATCCTTCGTTGACCGTGAGAGCTTGTGATGGGCTAAGTTGGGACACCCCTGCAGGGATTGATCTTTTGAAAGCCATGCCTGCGGTTATGGGCAGATGGGAATTTGTTAATGTCCGGTTGTAGAAAACCTGAAGTTGACCTTAATTAAAATACATCTACCGCGTGTGTTACCGTGATGGTCTCTTCTCGGCAGGGTCTGGGAAGTGAACACAGTGTTGGAGTAATGCTTGACATAGGTTGTTCTAGGATCACTTCTTGATCATAGTTGTCCGACCGTGCTCTTGCCTTCTCTTCTCGCTCTCATTTGCGTATGTTAGCCACCAAATATGCTAGCCGCTTGCTGCAGCTCCACCTCATACCTTTTACCCTACCTATAAGCGTAAATAGTCTTGATCGTGAGAGTGTGAGATTGCTGAGTCCCCGTGACTCACAGTTACTTCCAAACCAGTTTGCAGGTGCCGATGTTATCCTGCAGGTGACACAACCAAGCTCAAGGAGGAGCTCGATGAAGATCTCGTTCTTTGTGTTGTTTCCGTTTCCAGTTGATCAATAGTGGAGCCCAGTTGGGACGATCGGGGATCTGTGTAGCATTTGGGGTAGTCTTCTTTTATTTTGGGTTCCGTAGTCGGACCTTGGTTGTATCTAGATGATGTAATGCTTTATTCATGTATTGTGTGAAGTGGCGAGTGTAAGCCAACTATGTATCCTTTTCCCTTATGTATTACATGGGTTGTTGTGAAGATTACCTCACTTGCGACATTGCTTTCAATGCGGTTATGCCTCTAAGTCGTGCTTCGACACGTGGGAGATATAGCCGCATCGAGGGCGTTACAAATTTCCAAATCTGATAAAAAGGATAAACATAGACCTGTTGTTCGCATGCCTATTGTCTCAGTTAAAATAGGATATCACTGTTATCATGGTTTATGTGACATAGGTGCTAGTGTGAGTGCTATTCCTTATATCAAGAAAATATAAATGACATAGCACCCGCAGAGATAGAATACATAGATGTTACTATTAAACTTGCTAACAGAGACACTATATCACCAATTGGGATTGTTAGAGATATTGAAGTCTTGTGTGGGAAAATAAAATACCCTACTGTTTTTCTTGTTCTTGGTTCCCCACAAGATGACTTTTCCCCCATAATATTTGGTAGACCTTTCTTGAACACCGTTTAATGCTAGAATACACTGTGAGAAACAAATTGTCGATGTTAGTTTTGGTGATGAATCTCATGAGTTTAATTTTTCCAAGTTTAGTAGAAAGCTTCATGAAAAAGAATTTCCTAGTGAGGATGAAATGATTGGTCTTGCTTCTATTGCTATACCACCTACTGATCCTTTAGAACAATATTTGCTAGACCATGAAAATGATTTATATATGCATGAAAGAAATGAAATAGATAAGATATTCTTTGAACAACGTCCTCTGCTTAAAACACAACTTGCCTATTGAAACTCTAGGAGGTCCTCCTCCACCTAAAGGCGATCATGTGTTTGAATTAGAACAATTGCCAGACACTTTGAAATATGCTTATCTTGATGAAAAGAAGATATATCATGTTATTATTAGTGCTAACCTTTCAGAACATGAAGAAGAAAGATTATTAAAAGTTCCAAGGAAGCACTAAGATGCTATTGGATATACTCTTGATGATTTAAAGGGCATTAGTCCCACTCTATGTTAGCACAAAATTAATATGGAACCTAATGCTAAACCCGTTGTTGATCACCAACATCGGTTAAATCCAAAAATGAAGGTAGTGGTAAGAACGGAAATCTTAAAACTTCTGGATGCAGGTATAATCTGTCCCATAGCTAATAATAGATGGGTAAGTCATGTTCATTGTGTTCCTAAGAAAGGAGGTATAATTGTTGTTCCTAATGATAAGAATGAACTTATTGCACAAAGAATTGTTACAGGCTATAGAATGGTAATTGATTTTAGAAAATTAAACAAAGCAACTAGAAAAGATCATTACCCTCTGCCTTTTATTGATCAAATGCTTGAAAGATTATCTAAGCACACACATTTTTGCTTCCTTGATGGATATTCTTGTTTTTCACAAATACATGTCTCTCAACATGATCAAGAAAAGACCACTTTTACTTGTCCTTAGAACCTATGCTTATAGACATATGCCTTTCGGTTTATATAATGCACATGCTACCTTTCAAAGATGTATGAATGCTATATTCTCCGACTTTTGTGAAAAGATTGTTGAGGTTTTCATGGATGACTTCTCTGTTTATGGGAAGTCTTTTCATGATTATTTAAGCAATCTTGATCGAGTTTTGCAAAGATGTGAACAAACAAATCTTGTCTTGAATTGGGAGAAGTGCCACTTTATGGTTATTGAAGGCATTGTCTTGGGTCATAAAATTTCTGAAAGAGGTATTGAACTGGACAAAGCTAAGGTTGATGCAATTGACAAAATGCCATGCCCTAAAGATATAAAAGGTATTCGTAGTTTTTTAGGTCATCCTGGTTTCTATAGGAGATTTATCAAAGACTTTTCTAAAATTTCTACGCCTCTTATGAACCTTTTGCAAAAGGATATTCCTTTTGTTTTTTATGATGATTGTTTAGAAGCCTTTAAAACACTCAAGAAAGCCTGAATTTCTACACCTATTGTTCAACCACCTGATTGGGACTTGCCT
Organism: Triticum aestivum; assembly: GCF_018294505.1. Classification (NCBI taxonomy): domain Eukaryota; kingdom Viridiplantae; phylum Streptophyta; class Magnoliopsida; order Poales; family Poaceae; genus Triticum; species Triticum aestivum. Next base: position 215,251,731 of record NC_057809.1, read on the forward strand.
TTTGAAATTATGTTGTCGGTGTTGTTCTAGGATAAAGAGTTGATAACAAACTAAATGTTATTCATTATGCTAGTAAAACTTTAGACAGTGCTCAACGAAACTATGCTACTACTGAAAAAGAATTCTTAGCCGTGGTGTTTGCTTGTGATAAATTTAGACCTTATATTGTTGTTTCCAAAGTAATTTTTCGCACGGACCATGCTGCTATCAAATATCTTATGGAAAAGAAAGATGCTAAACCTAGACTTACTCGATGGGTTCTCTTGTTACAAGAATTTGATTTACATATCATTGATAGAAAAGGAGCTGAGAACCCCATAGCTGATAATTTATCTAGGCTTGAAAATGTGCCTGATGACCCACTACCTATTGATGATAGTTTCCTGATGAGCAGTTAGCTGCAATAAATGTTGCTCATAGTACTCCTTAGTATGCTGACTATGCTAATTACATTGATGCTAAATATTTACCACCTATCTTTACATACCAATGAAAGAAAAAAATTCTTCTATGGTTTAAGACATTACTTTTGGGATGAACCACATCTTTATAAGGAAGGAGTAGATGGTATTATTAGACATTTTGTACCTGAGTATGAACAGGGACAAATCCTACGGAAATGTCACTCCGAAGCTTATGGAGGGCATCATGCTGGAGATAGAACTGCTCACAAGGTATTACAATCTGGATTTTATTGGCCTACTCTCTTCAAGGATGCCTGTAAGTTTGACTTATCTTGTGATGAATGTCAAAGAATAGGTAATATCAGTAAGCGTCAAGAAATGCCTATGAACTATTCACTTGCTGTTGAGCTATTTGATGTTTGGGGATTTGATTACATGGGACCTTTTCCTTCCTCTAATGGGTATACACATATTTTGGTTGCTGTTCATTATGTAACTAAATGGGTAGAAGCTATTCCAACCAGTAGTGCTGATCACAACACCTCTATTAAAATGCTTAAGGAAGTTATTTTCCCAAGGTATGGAGTCCCTAGACATTTAATGACTGATGGTGGTTCACACTTTATTCATGGTGCTTTCCGTAAAATGCTTGCCAAGTATGATGTTAACCATAGAATTGCATCATCTTCTAATCCTCAGTCTAGTGGTCAAGTTGAACTTAGCAATAGATAAATAAAATTAATTTGCAAAAGACTGTCAATAGGCCCAGGAAGAATTGGCCTAAGATTTTAGATGATGCACTTTGGGCTTATAGAATAGCATATAAAATCCTATGGGTATGTCTCCTTATAAAATGGTTTATGGAAAAACTTGTCATTTGCCTCTTGAGTTAGAACATAAAGCATATTGGGCCAACAAAGAACTCAATTATGATTTCAAACTTCCTGGTGAAAAGAGGTCATTTGATGTTAGCTCATTAGATGAATGGAGAACCCAAGCTTATGAAAATGCAAAATTATTTAAAGAAAAATTTAAAAGATGGCATGACAAAAGAATCCAAAAGTGTGAGTTTAAAGTCGGAGAATATTTTCTTTTGTACAACTCTCGTTTTAGATTCTTTGCAGGAAAACTCCTATCAAAATGGGAAGGCCCTACGTTATCGAGGAGGTTTATCGGTCTGGAGCCATGAAAATAAATAATGCCGAAGCTACTAACTCGAAGGTTGTCAATGGTCAACGAATAAAACATTATATCTCAGGTACGCCCATTAATGTTGAAAGTAATATTATCCAAACTTTGACACCGGAAGAACACATAAAAGAGTCCTTCCGGAACACTCCAGAATCGTGAAAATAAGGAGGTACATGATACGGTAAGTAAATAGACTCTGAAAAATCCGCAAAAATATTTTTTGTCAGTTTTGGAATATTTAGAAAAATAGGAAAATAAGAAACTTCCAGGAAGCGTACCATGGTTATGCCCGCCTGGGACACGTTCCGGACTCCGTTTTTCTACGGCTTGCTTGTTTCCCAAGATAAAAAATCTATATATACTCCCCGAACATGTTGATCACCATATCGCGAAGAAATCTTCTGTTTTCTTTTCCTTGCTGTTTTCTGTCAGATCCCATCTACCATGGCCACCTCCAGCTCCTCCAAGGACAAGTTCTTCAAGAACGTCATCAGCCCATATCTGCGGGAGGTGGTGCAGCACCCTCAGGTCATCCAAATTCATGAGGGGTTGCTCCACATACACGATGTGCAAGGTCCCAAAGGGACAGGAACTGTGGAGGCTAGGCTCAAAGCTATGGAGCAGGACGTTGATACGTCTCCAACGTATCTATAATTTTCTATTGTTCCCTGCTATTATATTATCAACCTTGGATGTTTTATATGCATTTATATGCTATTTTATATGATTTTTGGGACTAACCTATTAACCTAGAGCCCTGTGCCAATTTCTGTTTTTCCTTGCTTTTGAGTATCGCAGAAAAGGAAAACCAAAGAGAGTACAATTGACCTGAAATTTCACGGAGATTATTTTTGGACCAGAAGAAGCCCACGGAGTACCGAAGATGGACCATAGGAGTCCCGAGGCCACCACGAGGGTTGGGGGCGCCCTACCCCCTAGGCACGCCCCCTAGTTCGTGGTCGCCTTGGGGACCCCTAACTTGTTCCCAACTCCAACACCTCTTATATATACCAAAACTTCCAGAAAGAAACCTAGATCAGGAGTTCCGCCGCCGCAAGCCTATGTAGCCACCGAAAACCAATCTAAACCCGTTCCGGCACCCTGCCGGAGGGGGGAATCCCTCTCTGGTGTCCATCTTCATCATCCCGGCGCTCCCCATGACTAGGAGGGAGTAGTTTTCCCTCGGGGCTAAGGGTATGTACCAGTAGCTATGTGTTAGATCTCTCTCTATCTCTCTCTCGTGTTCTTGATTCGGCCCGATCTTGATGTATCGCGAGCTTTGCTATTATAGTTGGATCTTATGATGTTTCTCCCCCTCTACTCTCTTGTAATGGATTGAGTTTTCCCTTTGAAGTTATTTTATCGGATTGAGTCTTTAAGGATTTGAGAACACTTGATGTATGTCTTGCATGTGCTTATTTGTGGTGACACTGGGATATCACGTGATCCTCTTGATGTATGTTTTGGTGATCAACTTGAGAGTTCCGTGACCTCATGAACTTATGCATAGGGGTTGGCACATGTTTTCGTCTTTACTCTCCGGTAGAAACTTTGGGGCACTCTTTCAAGTTCTTTGTGTTGGATGAATAGATGAATCTGAGATTGTGTGATGCATATCGTATAATCATACCCACGATAATTGAGGTGACATTGTAGTATCTAGGTGACATTAGGGTTTTGGTTGATTTGTGTCTTAAGGTGTTATTCTAGTACAAACTCTAGGATAGACTGAACGGAAAGAATAGCTTCATGTTATTTTACTACGGACTCTTGAATAGATCGATCAGAAAGGATAACTTTGAGGTGGTTTCGTACCCTACCATAATCTCTTCGTTTGTTCTTCACTATTAGTGACTTTGGAGTGACTCTTTGTTGCATGTTGAGGGATTGTTATATGATCCAGTTATGTTATTATTGTTGAGATAACTTGCACTAGTGAAAGTATGAACCCTAGGCCTTGTTTCCTAGCATTGCAATGTCGTTTATGCTCACTTTTACCACTTGCTACATTGCTGTTTTTATATTTTCATATTACAAAAATCTATATCCACCATCCATATTGCACTTGTATCACCATCTCTTCGCCGAACTAGTGCACCTATACAATTTACCATTGTATTGGGTGTGTTGGGGACACAAGAGACTCTTTGTTATTTGGTTGCAGGGTTGTTTGAGAGAGACCATCTTCATCCTACGCCTCCCACGGGTTGATAAACCTTAGGTCATCCACTTGAAGGAAATTTGCTGCTGTCCTACAAACCTCTGCACTTGGAGGCGCAACAACATCTACAAGAAGAAGGTTGTGTAGTCGACATCAAGCTCTTTTCTGGCGCCGTTGCCGGGGAGGTTAGCACTTGAAGGTATATCTTTAGATCTTGCAATAGAAACTTTTAGTTTCTTGTTTTATCACTAGTTTAGTCTATAAAAGAAAAATAAAAAAATTGGAATTGAGGGTACCTCATATGCTTCATCTTTTTAATGTCTTTCATGAAAATAAGGATTCCGATAATTATGCCAAAGTGTTAGAAGAAGAATGCATTAAAATGTTTGGCACCAAATATTTGGATGATGAGCATGATTGCAATGTTGTTAGTATGAATTCTTTGAATATCCATGATGCTAATGATATGCAAAGCTACAAGATTGGGGAAGCTATGTTTGATGAAGATGATATTTTTTGTCTCCCAAGTTTTGATGAGCAAATTTATTTTGATGATACCATGCCTCCTATTTATGATGATTATATTGATGAAAGTGGGTTTGGAAGAGTGTCAACTTTAGGAATTAATGATCCCACTATTTTGTAGGGTGTTGAATCTTATTGTGATAATTATGAAAGTGGGTTTGGAGAGGTCATGACTTTACTTAATGTTAATCCCACTATTTTGGAAGAGTGTCAACTTTGCGTACATGTGGATCGTGTTAAGAATATGTTTTGTGATAGCTATATTGTTGAATTTGCTTATGATCCTACATGTAATTATTATGAGAGAGGAACATATGCTTGCACGAATTGCAATAATATCAAGTTTCCTCTCTATGTGTTGAAAATCTTGAAGATTTGCTTATTTTACCTTCCTATGCAAGTTGATCCTTGTTCCCACAAGTTGTTTGCTCACAAAATCCCTATGCATAGGAAGTGGGTTAGACTTAAATGTGCTAGTCATATTCTTCATGATGCTCTCTTTATGTTTCAATTCTTATCTTTTATGTGAGCATCATTGAAATCATCATGCCTAGCTAGGGGCGATAAACGATAGTGCTTGTTGGGAGGCAACCCAACTTCATTTTTGTTCTTTGCTTTTTGTTCCTGTTTAGTAATAAATAATTAATCTAGCCTTTGTTTAGATGTGGTTTTATGTTTTAATTAGTGTTTGTGCCAAGTACAACCTTTGGGAAGACTTGGGTGAAGTCTTTGCGATCTTGCTGTAAAAAATACAAACTTTTGCACTCACGAGATTAGTTGTCATTTTTACTAGAGAGTGCGTTTAGGTTCATTATTTTTGTAGATGATTAACAGACAAATTTCTCAGGTACACCAGTTTATTTCAGAATTTTTGGAGTGACAGAAGTATTCAAATGATACAGATTACTACAGACTATTCTGTTTTTGACAGATTCTGTTTTCATTGTGTTGTTTTCTTATTTTGATGAATCTACGAGTAGTATCGGAGGGCATGAACCATACAGAAGTTGGAATACAGTAGATATTACACCAATATGAATTTATAATGAGTTCACAACAGTACCTAAGTGGTGATTTATTTTCTTATACTAACGGAGCTTACAAGTTTTCTGTTAAATTTTGTGTTGTGAAGTTTTCAAGTTTTGGGTAAAGTTTTGATGGACTATGGAATAAAGAGTGGCAAGAGCCTAAGCTTGGGCATGCCCAAGGCACCCCAAGGTAATATTCAAGGACAACCAAGAGCCTAATCTTGGGGATGCCCCGGATGGCATCCCCTCTTTCGTCTTCGTTCATCGGTAACTTTACTTGGAGCTATATTTTTATTCACCACATGATATGTGTTTTGCTTGGAGAGTCATTTTATTTTATTTTGTTTTACTTGGAGCAATACCGTTTACGCTCACTTTTACCACTTGCTACCTTGCTGTTTTTATATTTTCAGATTACGAAAACCTATATCCACCATCCATATTGCACTTGTATCACCATCTCTTCGCCGAACTAGTGCACCTATACAATTTACCATTGTATTGGGTGTGTTGGGGACACAAGAGACTCTTTGTTATTTGGTTGCAGGGCTGTTCGAGAGAGACCATCTCCATCCTACGCCTCCCACGGATTGATAAACCTTAGGTCATCCACTTGAGGGAAATTTGTTGCTGTCCTACAAACCTCTGCACTTGGAGGCCCAACAACGTCTACAAGAAGGTTGTGTAGTAGATATCAGACGTCTTCCGGTGCAAGGGGATGGTGGAGCGTGGACTCGACGCCAATCACCTCATGATCACGGACCTCTCCCATGATCTCAAGGTGGATGGCAAGCCCATGAAGAACATTGTCTTCACCCTCAACGAGCAAATCAACTTCCTCCAAATCCAGATCTATGATCTCCAAAACCAAGTCTTTGAATATGAGGCGAGGTTTAAAGGTATGAGTTTGGCTGCTAGTTGTAGGACCCGTGAGACTCACTCCTCCTCTTATGATGGTGGACCCTTGCCATGGAAATTCGAGGACAAGATTTCATCACCACCACCACCTTCTTTTCATCACCAAAAGAGAATTGAGTATCGGGTATGGGCACTCCCCTTGGCTTCCGCAAAGCTTGGGGGAGGTGCCCCGGTATCGTACCATCCCACTATATTTTTGCCTTTACTTATTTTAGTTCGATCTTTTTCTTTAGATGAATAAAAGTTTAGTTTGATCCTTTCTTCTTTGAGAGTTTGCTTAGTGATCTATCCTTGTAATCATGTGCAAGATATATAATAAAGTTTAGTTTGAGTTTTTGCTTTCTTTACTTTCATGTTGAAAATAAAAGAAAAGAAATAAGAAAAAAAGAGAAAGGAAATAAATCAAGAAGATCATATACTAATCTTATGGTAGGTGATGACACCACATAAGGAAAAGTATAAGTAGAAATTTTTATTAGAGATTGACAAACATAGCATTAGTTAATGATACAACTCATGAAAGAATTAATAAGGGAAGTGAAGATATACTATCCTAGAAATCTTTTCTGATTGTGAGCCCTCATCAAAATATGATATGCCAAAATTGTTGACGTTGGACAAGGAAGACAACTTAATGGTTTATGTTTGTTTATATTCACATAGAAGTCATATTGTCATGGATCCTTTAACATGTGTTGCTTGCCCCCTATCTTCACCAGACAAAAATTCTGCACTAAGTAGAGATACTACTTGTGCATCCAAAAACCCTTAAACAAAAATATTATTTCAAGAGTCCACCATACTACCTCGGGATTGAGCAAGATCCCTCAAGTAAGTTGTAATCGGTGCAAAAAAGGCAATAAAAATTCTTCTAAAAGTGTGAAATCATTTAGTGTAAGAGAAAATTGAGCGTTGTACGAACTTGTGATGCTGAAGAATAAAAGCGACAGACTGCATAATAAAGGTCACTATCACAAGGGGCAATGCAAAGTGAAGTTCTTTTGCACTAAGGGGTTGAGCATACAAACTAATAAGTGCATGGAAACCTCTGCTTCCCTCCGCGAATGGCCTATCTTTTACTTTTATGTATTTACTTTAATGCAAAGAGTCAAAGTTTTCCTTCTATTCCTTTTTATTTTTCTCCTTTGGTAAGCATCATGTTGTGAGGAAAGATCTAGGCACATATGTCCAGCTGAATATAGATAGCGTGAGTTATTATTATTGACATCACCCTTGAGGTGAATACGTTGGGAGGCGAAACTATAAGCCCCTATCTTTCTATGTGTCTGGTTGAAATGTTTTGCTCATGTGTACGCGGTGAGTGTTAGCAATCATAGAAGACTATATGATGGTTGAGTATGTGGACTTGCCTAAAGGCTCCGATACGTGACCCTTCCTCAAAGATGATGAATTGTAGTTGCCTAGTTGACCGAGACCATAGTTTGTTGGTTTTTTATAGAGTTTTTGCTTTATACTTCAATAGTGTGATGAATTGTCACTTATTCATGAGAAGTCTATGATAAGAGCTTTATGATAAGAGTCTTATGTTTAAGTTTGTTGCTATTGTAATAATGAACATGACGCTTCTGTCTGTATTTTGTTTTTATCGACACCTCTCTCTCTCTCCCTCTCTCTAAGCATGTGGACATGTTTTTCGATTTTGGTTTTTCGCTTGAGGACATGCGAGGTCTAAGCTTGGGGGAGTTGATACATCCATTTTGCATCATGTTTCCTTACTGTTATTTATGATGTTTTTATGCATAATAATGCTTTTTGCAGTAATTCTAATGCCTTTTCTCTCATAATTTACAAGGTACGCACAAAGAGGGAGAATTCCGGCAGCTGGAAATCTGGACCTCAAAAAGCTACGTCAGACCACCTATTCTACACAACTCCAAACAAGCTGAACTTTCACGGAGATTTTTTATCAAATATATGATGAATATTGGAGCAAATAACTACAAGAGGGGGCCCACCAGATGGGCACAACCCACCTTGGCGCGTCCTGGTGGGTTGTGCTCACCCAGGCCCACTTCTGGTATATAGTTCATTTTGACCTAGAAAAAAAAGGAAAGGACTTTCAGGACGGAGCGCCGCCGTCTCGAGGCGGAACTTGTGCAGGAGCACTTTTGCCCTACAGCGGAGCGATTCCGCTAGGGGAACTTCTTTCCCGGAGGGGGAAATCATCGTCATCATCATCACCAACAACTCTCCCATCTTGGGAGGGTAATCTCCATCAACAGCTTCAACAGCACCATCTCATATCAAACCCTAGTTCATATCTTGTGTTCAATCTTGTTACCAGATATAAGGGCATATTTATCCCTTAGTGGTTTTGGTGATTGATGACAATGCATTTGCGGACTAATCATGTGCATTGAGTATTTCAAATATCTCATGTTTAGGCACAAGATGATTCGTTGCCCCTCGGAGTCTAGTGAAGACGAAGTTTTCCCTACGTTTCTTTTCGGTGGATTTGAGTCGTAGGAAAGCCGTACTATTAAGAGGGGGTCCGTTGTGGAAAGGTTTGGGTGGAATCATCACGTACATGTCTGTTCCTTTTGGACCACCTTTACTTTGGCTCTTTGGAGCATCCTCCGTTTTTCCGTGTCTCTACAAAATGAACGACTCTTAGTGTTGTTGTGCTGGGGCGTGCGGTAGTACTGCTCATGGGAGCAGTAGTACCGCAGGCCCTTGCGATAGTACTGACCAGGGACATGGTAGTACCACAGGCCCTTGCGGTAGGACCGCCCCACGGGTGCGGTAGTACCATGGCCTCAGGCCGGGCACAGCAGCATGAGCAGAAGTAGGGGCAGATGTAATTTTTTACATCCGTGCCCTACGCGGTAGTACCTCTCAAGGTTCGCGGTAGTATCGTGTCAGATTTTTGCACAGATCGAAACTCAGCGGAAGTAGCCACAGATGTATTTTTATATGTCTGTGCCTTCCCAGCCTAGACAAATCCTGCCTTGCGGTAGTACCGCAAGGGGGAGCGGTAGTACCGCTCTTTGCTTCAACGCATCAGGGCCAGTCTAGCTCCTGCCGCGCATGCGGTAGTACCACAATGCCTCGTGGTAGTACCGCATGGCTGGTGCGATAGTACCGTGCGTCGCAAGCTGGGTAAGTGGATAATGGTTGGATTTGTCCTACCACTATATAAGGGGAGTCTTCTTCTCCGAGTTGACTACCTATTCCCTCCCTACACTCCATTGTTACTCTAAGCTCCATTTTCGCCCGATCTCTCTCCCTAGCCATTCAAACTTATTGATTTTCTAGGGATTGGTTGAGAAGGCTCCGATCTACACTTCCACTAAGAGAAATTTGATTCCCCCCACTAATCCCATGTAGATCTTGTTACTCTTGGGTGTTTGAGCACCCTAGACGATTGAGGTCACCGCGGAGCCATATTCCATTGTGGTGAAGCTTCGTGGTGTCGTTGGGAGCCTCCAATTAAGTTGTGGAGATTTCCCCAACCTTGTTTGTAAAGGTCCGGTCACCGCCTCCAAGGGCAAGAATAGTGGAATCATGGCCTCTCGCATTGTGTGAGGGCGTGAGGAGAATACGGTGGCCCTAGTGGCTTCTTGGGGAGCATTGTGCCTCCACACCGCTCCAACGGAGACGTACTTCCTCTCAAAGGGAAGGAACTTCAGTAACACATCCTCGTCTCCACCGGCTCCACTCTTAGTTATCTCATACCTTTACTTGTGCAAGCTTACTTTGTGTTGCATCCCTTGCTTGCTTGTGTGCTTGTTGTTGTTGCATCATATAGGTTGCTCACCTTGTTACATATCTAGACAACCTACTTTGATGCAAAGTTTAAACTGTTAAAGAAAAGCTAAAAATTGTTAGTTGCCTATTCACCCCCCCCCTCTAGTCAACTATATCGATCCTTTCAATTGGTATCAGAGCCTCGTCTCTTTATTAAGGACTTTGCCATCCGAAGAGTATGATTGACACCGTAGACGATGAGGAGGAGCACCCGAGTGTGATTCTGTCCTCGTCTACGGCTGATGGGGGAAACTCGGTCTCATGTGAGGAGTTCAGTGTGACCTTGGACACATTGAAAACCTCCATGATGGCCGAGGTCAAAGGCATTCTTAAGAACTTTCTTGATGGTCTTAAATTATCCACCACACCGTTGGAAGTGGTCGATCCCACTAACATGGTGACGGATGCTAACCCCGACAAGAGGGAAGCTATGAGTGACAAAGTTCCTACTTCGAGTGGTAGAAGTGGAAATGGCATCTACGCTCATGTTGAACCTCCACTTACTTATGGAGGATAGGTTCCCTCCACTCATTTGAATCATGCCTGTTCTCCCCTAAGATTGTGAAAAATGAGGATTTTGACTCTTGGGTTTGTCGCTTTAAACGTCAATTAAATCATGTCAATACTAATCTCTGGAAAATCATTGAGCAAGGTTTCTATCCGCATGACCCAAGAAACTTCACCCCTCAAGAAGCTGTGGATCATCAATTCAACGAGAATGCTCTCTTCATCATCCAAGATGCAATTCCACCCAAAGATATTGCGCATCTCCGACCTTTCACCATGGCAAAGGAACCATGGCACCATGTTGTTTCCCTTTAAAAGGGAAGTGCAAGCATTCAACACCCAAACTATGAAGTGGTGCAAGATGAAGCCAATGAATTTGCAATGAATGAAGGTGAAGAACCTCGTGAGCTTTACTGGAGATTAACCACTCTCGCGGTCTCACTCTGAGATCATGGGAGCAAGGACACAAATGACAATTAGATCAAGCGCAAGTTTCTCAAAGCCATGATGCCTTATCATAAGGCCATGTCCTCCGTCATCCGTCAAAGGCCGTGAGAGAGTCCTGGAGTAGGGGGTCTCCGCACAGCCGCACTATATTCTTTGGCCGGACTATTGGACTATGAAGATACACGGTTGAAGACTTCATCCTGTGTCCGTATGGGACTCTCCTTGGCATGGAAGGCAAGCTAGGCAATACGGATAAGAAGATCTCCTCCCTTGTAACTGACTCTATGTAACCCTAGCCCCCTCCGGTGTCTATATAAACCGGAGGGTTTAGTCCATAGGACAACATATACAATCATACCATAGGCTAGCTTCTAGGGTTTAGCCTCTACGATCTCGTGGTAGATCAACTCTTGGAATACTCATATCATCAAGAACAATCAAGCATGACGTAGGGTATTACCTCCATCAAGAGGGCCCGAACCTGGGTAAACATCGTGTCCCCTGCTTCCTGTTACCATCCTCCTTAGACGCACAGTTCGGGACCTCCTACCCGAGATCCGCCAGTTTTTACACCGACATTAGTGCTTTCATTGAGAGTTCCACTATGTCGTCACCATAAGGCTTGATGGCTCCTTCGATCATCGGTAGCGATGCGGTCTAGGGTGAGGTTTTCCTCCCCGGACAGATCTTTGTATTCGGCGGCTTCGCACTGCGGGCCAATTTGCTTGGCCATCTGGAGCAAATCGAGAGCTACGCCCCTGGCCATCAGGTCAGATTCGGAGCGCCACTGCCGACGTCCATGGAGACTTTATCTTCGACGGATTCGAGCCCGTGTTAGGTGCGCCGCACAGTCACGACGAGCACGACGTACCACTGCTGTCGGACAGTGTTTGGGAGATTGCATCTGCAACTACTCCGGCCATCAATCTGGAGAAAATCGCGCCATTCGAGAGCGGAGGGATAGACCCCGCCATGGAGACCGCACTCTCAGTGGTGATGGAGCCGGATACTAACTGCACCCCTTAGAAGAGCCGTGTCGCCGAGCCACTGGATTCACCTCCGGCCACGGACTCCGAGCCGCTTACATCCATGCCCGTCGAATCCGACTAGGCGCCGATCATGGAGTTCACCTCCGCGGATATCTTTCACCACTCGCCCTTCGGTGATGTGCTAAATTCATTGAGGTCCCTCTCCCTGTCAGGAGAACCTTGGCCGAACTATGTCCAGCTAGAATGGGATGCCGACGACGAAGAAATTCGCTGCCCACCCACCACCCACTTAGTAGCCACTGTCGACGATTTAACCGACATGCTCGACTTCGACTCCGAAGACATCGATGGTACGGACGACGATGCAGGAGACAAGCAGGAACCACCGCCCACAGGGCGCTGGACCGCCACATCATCATACGACATATATATGGTGGACACCCCTAAAGAAGGCAATGGCGATGAGACAACAGAGGATGACCCCTCCAAGAAGCAACCCAAGCACCGACGTTAGCGGTGCCGCTCTAAGTCCCGCCACAGCAAAAGTAGTGATACCGGCATAGGAGATAATAACACTCCGGACAGTGCTGAAGACAATCACAATCTGCTCCAGCACGATGTAGAGCCCGAGGATGAACAAGCCAGCCCTCTAGAGCAGGCAGCAGATGGAGAACCGGAGGAGGACAATTACATGCCTCTCTCCGAAGACGAGGCGAGCCTCGGCAACGAAGAATTTATCGTGCCTGAGGACCCCGTCGAGCAAGAGCGCTTCAAGCGCCGTCTTATGGCCACGGCAAATAGCCTAAAGAAAAAGCAGCAACAGCTTCAAGCTGATCAAGACTTGCTAGCAGACAGATGGACCGAAGTCCTTGCGGCCGAGGAGTACGAATTCGAGCGCCCCACAAAGAGTTACCCAAAACGCAGGTTGCTACCTCACCTCGAGGAGGAAGCATTGAAACCTCATTCACCAGTGTACGATGCGGCTAACCGGCCACTACGTGGCCAAGCCAGAGAGGCGTTTCAGCCTGAAGTTCAGCCTCCACCCCACCGCCACTCAATCAAAAATACTAAGGCGCGGGGCAACACAGGGGACCTGCGAGACGTATTGGACAGTAAGGCAAAAATCGCAAGGTCAATATACGGGTCACGGGCACGCGCGCCAACACGGGACGATGATCGTCGCATCGGATACACCAAGAGTAAATCCGGCCGGGCCGAATACAGCAGACAAGACTCATACGAACTGCGTCGGGATATAGCCCGGCACAGAGGCGCCGCACACCCCATATACTTCACTGATGAAGTTATAAATCATGAATTCCCGGAGGGTTTCAAACCCGTAAATATCGAATCATACGATGGCACAACAGATCCCGCTGTATGGATTGAGGATTTCCACCTCCACACCCACATGGCTCACGGTGATGATCTACATGCCATCAAGTACCTCCCACTAAAACTCAAAGGGCCAGCTCGGCATTGGCTGAACAGCTTGCCAGCAGACTCCGTAGGCAGTTGGGAGGATCTGGAAGACGCATTCCTGGACAACTTCTAGGGCACTTACATGCGGCCACCAGATGCTGACGACTTCAGCCATATAACCCAGCAGCCAGGGGAATCGGCCAGACAATTCTGGACACAGTTCCTGACTAAGAAAAACCAAATTGTCGACTGTCCGGACGCAGAGGCCCTAGCAGCATTCAAGCATAACATCTGTGATGAATGGCTGGCTCGCCACCTTGTCCAGGAGAAGCCGAAATCTATGGAAGCCCTCACAACACTCATGACCCGCTTTTGCATGGGCGAGGATAGCTGGCTGGCTCGCAGCAACAACAGATCAAGGAATTCGGGCACTTCGGATACGAAAGATGCCAACGGTAGGCAACATCGTAACAGACCAAAGCGCCGCAATAACGGTGATAACACACAAGATACGGCAGTCAATGCCGGATTCAGAGGCTCTACATCCGGTCAGCGAAAAAAGCCATTTAAAAGAAGTACTCCGGCTCCGTCCAGTTTGGATCGCATACTGGATCGCTCGTGTCAAATCCACGGCACCCCCAACAAGCCAGCCAATCACACCAACAGAGAATGTTGGGTGTTCAAGTAGGCCGGCAAGTTAAACGCCAAAAACAAGGACAAGGGGTTGCATAGTGATGACGAGGAGGAGCCCCGGCCGCCGAACATAGGAGGACAAAACGGGTTCCCCCCACAAGTGAAGACGGTGAACATGATATACGCAACCCACATTCCCAAGAGGGAGCGGAAGCATGCACTAAGGGACGTCTATGCGATGGAGCCCGTCACCCCAAAGTTCAACCCATGGTCAGCTTGCCCGATCACCTTTGATTGCAGGGACCACCCCACTAGCATCTGTCATGGCGGATCTGCCGCACTGGTCCTAGACCCCATCATCGACGGATTTCACCTCACTCGAGTCCTTATGGACGGCGGCAGCAACCTGAACCTGCTCTATCAAGATACAGTGCGAAAAATGGGTATCGATCCCTCGAGGGTCAAACCCAGCAAAACCACCTTTAAAGGCGTCATCCCGGGTGTAGAGGCCCATTGCATAGGCTCAATCACACTGGAAGTGGTCTTCGGATCACCGGACAACTTCCGAAGCAAAAGTTAATCTTCGATATCGTCCCGTTTCGCAGTGGCTATCATGCACTGGTCGGACGAACAACATTCACAAAATTTAATGCAGTGCCGCATTATGCATACCTCAAGCTCAAGATGCCAGGACCTAGGGGGGTCATAACAGTAAATGGAAACACAGAACACTTGCTCCGCATGGAAGAGCACACTGCAGCCCTTGCAGCAGAAGCAGAAAGCAGCCTTTTAAGGCAGACCACTAATTCGGCGTCACAGCCCCCGGACACCTTCAAGCAAGTCCGGAACAAGCTGCAACAGGATCACCTGGCACGTTCAGAGCTCACCTAGCAATTCGGCCCCCGTCCCAGTCCCAGTCAAGCGACGAAATCCGTGTCGCGCATACATAACTACGCACTGAAAATACCATGGACATAGGCGGGGGCACGATCAGGGCACATCCGGCAATGCGGCTTATCCGCCCTAGGGGTTGTATACCTTTATCATTTCTTTTCTCTTTCAGGGCCTAACTCTCTGGAAGCCCTTTCCGGCAGTACGATTGCCGGACACATTTCGGAAGCAACAACCAAGGCGGCAAGAAGCTAAGTTGAACACAGGAACCCAGAGGTGGTCTCTAATAATAATTGATATACCCGTTTTCACTATCTATGCACAGCTTGCCCTGGGATAGGACATTTCGAATTGTCCTACTTTCTGCTTATTGCACTACTTGTACCAGTACCCTTCGATGTATTATTTAAATAACAATGCATATCATTAGTCTATCATTGCATTATTTAAGCTTTTTTTCTCTCTCTTATATGTCCATTTACGACAATCTGCACCCGCACGTTCGGGTACGGTCAGTACGCAAGGGGCTTTCGTTTACCCCATAATACGGCGCAAGAAGTCCGAACACTTTCGACAGTGCAGCACCCCGAACTTATAGCATTATATGCATCAGCCCCGAATCATGTCTTTGGTCAAATGTTGGGTTTGCCCGCCTCCCATGCTTTGGTACCTTACGTTCCGCTATATCGGCTAAGGTAGCGGTTGGAGAACTACTGCGATTGTGTCTCGGTTCTTCCAGACGAGCACCTCAGTAGAGAAAGCCGAAAACTGACTGTCATGATAAGGCGAGAGACTGGTCGCTGTTCGAGAGGTCTCAAGTCCTTAAATACTTTTTCCGCTTCGGGCGAGGAGTCGGCCTTGTCCGGCTTAGGCATGTATAGTGCCCCAAATTCGGCCTTCCGAATACCAGGGGCTTCGCAAAAATTTAAAATTATAGACTTCTATGGCTAAGTGAGAGTGATAAAGCATTATAGTCCGATTGCCTGGTTCGTTGCGTTGAACACCTCCCTTGAAGGACCCAAAATTGGGGTAAAGAGTGCTCAGGTTTATCCCGAACACCCCAGTACTAGTTACATGGGGGCAGAAGCCGACGACTGGCCAACTCTCAGATTTTATAAACGGCCGCACAGAAGGTAATATTTTAAATTAAAAAAGTGCCACATGGCGCAAATGAACTCATTTCATATTACAGGATCACATGAGCATGTTCATTCAAAAATTACATCCTTGCCACACTCATCCGCCACAAGGCGGGAACCCTTCAGGACACTCTCATAGTACATCTCGGGGTGGCGATGCTCCTTGCCCTCCGACGGCCTCTCCTTCATCAGCTTCACGGCGTCCAGCTTCGCCCAGTGCACCTTCGCCCGGGCAAAAGCCCTGCGCGCACCCTCGATGCAGACGGACCGCTTTATGACTTCAAGTCATTGGCAGGCTTCCACAAGCCGCCTCACCGGACAGGGGCTCGCCAGGCCACATCCGGACTATAAGGCCCCTCATGGCATGTTCGGCTGCCTTGTGAAGCTCGACCAATTGCTTCAGCTGGTCGCTCAAAGGCATCGGGTGTTTGGTCCCAGTATACTGAGACTAGAACAACTTCTCCGTTGAGCTTCCCTCCTCAGCCCGGTAAAACTCCGCGGCATCCAGTACACTGCGGGGAAGATTTGCGAACGCTCCTGGAGAGCTGCGAACTCGGGTAAGAAAAAGGAAAGTTTCCTTCACATGCTTGCTTTGCATAATGAATGCCTAACCCGCTGCTATTTTCTTTGCCGCCTCAATTTCCTGGAGGGCCTTGTGGGCTTCAGCCTTGGTGCTCCGGGTGCTTTCTAGCGCCTGTGCGAGCTCGGACTCTTGCGTCTTAGAGTCAAGCTCCAAGGACTCGTGTTTTTTGGCGAGAGCCTCGAGCTCTTGTTGCACCTCGCCCACTCCGGCTTCTTGCTTCTCCCGCTCGATGCGCTCCTTTGCCGCTTTGTCTTCAGCCTCGAACAGCGCCTTCTTCAGGGTCGCCACCTCGGTCATGGCCCCTGCCAAATTCATGATGATCCTATTATTTTGCAACCGAACTTCTTTTCCAAAGCGTAGACAAGGTATTGCTTACCTTTGCTCTCCTCGAGCTGCCTCTTGGTTAGGCCAAGCTCGTTCTCGGACCGCTCCAGGTCCTGACTCAGTGCAGAAACCTCCGCAGTACGTGCGGCAGCGGCCAGCAGGGAAGCCTGTACTTACACATAGACATATTATTATTAGACTCCTGACTCATCATTTGATCCTCTATTCGGTCTTTCTTCTCGAACACTAAACAGAGCATCAGGGGCTACTATCTATGCGGTAACATTTTCTTATATATATGTTTTGATTGCTTACCTCAAAGCCTGTTAGGAGGCTGGTGCAAGCTTCGGTCAGCCTGTTTTTAGCGGACTGAACCTTCTCGACCACCGCACTCATGATAGTGCAGTGCTCTTCGTCGATGGAAGCACTGCGAAGCGCTTCCAGCAAGTTGTCCGGTGCCTCTGGATGGACAGAGGACACCGGCATAGGTGGTTGGCCCCACTTAACGGGGGACCGCCTACCGGAGTCCGGAACCATCGGAAGTTCCGGCGCAGTGTCCGATTGAGGGCCGAACTCGAAGCCTGTAGGAGCCTCGCTCCCTTGGTACCCAGGGTCCGGGAAGTCGCCTCGAGGCGTGCTACCTCTTGAGCACTGCGTTGGATTTCCACGAAGAGGAGAGGATGATGCAGCAAAGTAGCGTAAGTATTTCCCTCAGTTTTTGACAACCAAGGTATCAATCCAGTAGGAGGCTACGCGCGAGTCCCTTGTACCTATACAAAAACAATAGCTCAACACAACCAACGCGCTTAGGGGTTGTCAATCCCTTCAGGTCACTTACGAAAGTGAGATCTGATAGAGATGATAAATAATATTTTTGGTATTTTTGGTATAGAGATGCAAAGTAAAAAAGTAAAAGCAAAGTAAAAAGAAATGCAATGATAAAGTGATGGAGATTGATATGATGAGAAAGAGACCCGGGGGCCATAGGTTTCACTAGTGGCTTCTCTCAAGAGCATAAGTATTCTACGGTGGGTGAACAAATTACTGTTGAGCAATTGACAGAATTGAGCATAGTTATGAGAATATCTAGGTATGATCATGTATATAGGCATCACGTTCGAGACAAGTAGACCGACTCCTGCCTGCATCTACTACTATTAATCCACTCATCGTCCGCTATCCATCATGCATCTAGAGTGTTAAGTTAAAAACATAGTAACGCCTTAAGCAAGATGACATGATGTAGAGGGATAGTTTCATGCAATATAATAAAAACCCCGTCTTGGTATCCTCAATGGCAACAATACAATATGTGCCTTGCTGCCCCTTATGTCACTGGGAAAGGACACCGCAAGATCGAACCCAAAGCTAAGCACTTCTCCCATGGCAAGAACAACCAATCTAGTAGGCCAAACCAAACTGATAATCCGAATAGACTTGCAAAGATAACCAATCATACATAAAAGAATTCAGAGAAGATTCAAATATTATTCATAGATAGACTTTATCATAAACCCACAATTCATCGATCTCAACAAACACACCGCAAAAAGAAGATTACATCGAATAGATCTCCACGAGAGAGGGGGAGAACATTGTATTGAGATCCAAAAAGAGAGAAGAAGCCATCTAGCTACTAACTATGGACCCGTAGGTCTGAAGTAAACTACTCACACTTCATCGGAGGGGCTTGGATGATGATGTAGAAGCCCTCCGTAATCGATGCCCCCTCCGGCGGAGCTCCGGAACAGGCCCCAAGATGGGATCTCGTGGATACAGAAAGTTGCGGCGGTGGAATTAGGTTTTTGGCTCCGTAGATCATTTGGGGGTACGTGGATATATGTAGGAGGAAGAAGTATGTCGGTGGAGCTTCGAGGGGCCCACGAGGCAGGGGGACGCGCCCTCCACCCTCGTGAATGCCTCATGGCTTTCTTGATGGAGGGTCCAAGTCTCATGGATCTTATCTGATGAGAAAATCACGTTTCCAAAGGATTCATTCCGTTTGGACTCCATTTGATATTCCTTTTCTTCGAAACCCTAAAACAGGCAAAAAACAGTAATTCTGGGCTAGGCCTTCGGTTAATAGGTTAGTCCCAAAAATAATATAAAAGTGGATTATAAAGCCCAATAATGTCCAAAACAGTAGATAATATAGCATGGAGCAATCCAAAATTATAGATACATTGGAGACGTATCAAGCATCCCCAAGCTTAATTCCTGCTCGTCCTCGAGTAGGTAAATGATAAAAAAGGAATTTTTGATGCGGAGTGCTACTTGGCATAATTTCAATGTAAATCTTATTAATTGTGGTATGAATATTCAGATTCAAAAGATTCAAGACAAAAGTTCATATTGACATAAAAATAATAATACTTCAAGCATACTAACAAAGCAATTATGTCTTCTCAAAATAACATGGCCAAAGAAAGCTATCCCTACAAAATCATATAGTCTGGCTATGCTCTATGTTCACCACACAAAGTATTTAAATCATGCACAACCCCGATGACAAGCCAAGCAATTGTTTCATACTTTTGACATTTTCAAAACTTTTTCGATCTTCACGCAATACATGAGCGTGAGCCATGGATATAGCACTATATGTGGAATAGAATGGTGGTTGTGGAGAAGACAAAAAGAGGGGAAGATAGTCTCACATCAACTAGGCGTATCAACGAGCTATGGAGATGCCCATCAATAGATATCAATGTGAGTGAGTAGGAATTGCCATGCAACGGATGCACTAGAGCTATAAGTATATGAAAGCTCAACAAAAGAAACTAAGTGGGTGTGCATCCAACTTGCTTGCTCATGAAGACCTAGGGCATTTTGAGGAAGCCCATCATTGGAATATACAAGCCAAGTTCTATAATGAAAAAGTTCCCACTAGTATATGAAAGTGACAAAATGAGAGACTCTCTATCATGAAGATCATGGTGCTACTTTGAAGCACAAGTGTGGTAAAAGGATAGTAACATTGTCCCTTCACTCTTTTTCTCTCATTTTTCTGGGCCTTCTCTTTTTTTATGGCCTCTTTTTTTTAATTTTTCGTCTGGAGTCTCATCCCGACTTGTGGGGGAATCATAGTCTCTATCATCCTTTCCTCACTTGGGACAATGCTCTAAAAATGATGATCATCACACTTTTTATTTTTCTTACAACTGAAAAATTACAACTCAATACTTAGAACAAAATATGACTCTATATGAATGCCTCCGGCGGTGTACCAGGATATGCAATGAATCAAGAGTGACATGTATGAAAGAATTATGAATGGTGGCGTTGCCACAAATACGATGTCAACTACATGATCATGCTAGCAATATGACAATGATGGAGCATGTCATAATGAACGGAACAGTGGAAAGTTGCATGGCAATATATCTCGGAGTGGCTATGGAAATGCCATGATAGGTAGGTATGGTGGCTGTTTTGAGGAAGGTATTTGGTGGGTGTATGATACCGGCGAAAAGTGTGCGGTATTAGAGAGGCTAGCAATGGTGGAAGGAAGGGAAGTGCGTATAATCCATGGACTCAACATTAGTCATAAAGAACTCATATACTTATTGCAAAAATCTAGAAGTTATCAAAGCAAAGTATTACGCGCATGCTCCTAGGGGGATAGATTGGTAGGAAAATACCATCGCTCGTCCCCGACCGCCACTCATAAGGAATATAATCAATAAATAAATCATGCTCCGACTTCATCACATAACGGTTCACCATACATGCATGCTATGGGAATCACAAACTTTAACACAAGCATTTCTCAAATTCACAACTACTCAACTAGCATGACTCTAATATCACCATCCTCATATCTCAAAACAATTATCAAGCATCAATTTTTTTCTTAGTATTCAATGCACTCAAAAGAAGGTTTTACAAATCTTGAATACCAAGCATATTTATTATTAAGAAAATTACCATGCTATTAAGACTCTAAAACTAATCTAAGTGAAGCATGAGAGATCAATAGTTTCTATAAAACAAATCCACCACCGTGCTCTAAAAGATATAAGTGAAGCACTAGAGCAAAATTATATAACTCAAAAGATATAAGTGAAGCACATAGAGTATTCTATCAAATTCCAAATTATGTATGGCTCTCTCAAAAGGTGTGTACAGCAAGGATGATTGTGGTAAACTAATAAGCAAAGACTCAAATCATAAAAGACGCTCCAAGCAAAACACATATCATGTGGTGAATAAATATATAGCTCCAAGTAAAGTTACCGATAGAAGTAGACGAAAGAGGGGATGCCTTCCGGGGCATCCCCAAGATTTGGCTTTTATGTGTCCTTAGATTATCTTGATGGTGCCATGGGCATCCCCAAGCTTAGGCTCTTGCCACTCCTTGTTCCGTAATCCATCAAATCTTTACCCAAAACTTGAAAACTTCACAACACAAAACTTAAAGTAGAAAATCTCGTGAGCTCCGTTAGCGAAAGAAAACAAAAGACCACTTCAAGGTACTGTAATGAACTTATTCTTTATTTATATGGGTGTTATACCTACTGTATTCCAACTTCTCTATGGATTATAAACTATTTTACTAGCCATAGATTCATCAAAATAAGCGAACAACACACGAAAAACAGAATCTGTCAAAAACAGAACAGTCTGTAGTAATCTGTAGCTAGCGCAAGATCTGGAACCCCAAAAATTCTAAAATAAATTGATGGAAGTGAGGAATTTATCTATTAATCATCTTCAAAAAAGAATTAACTAAATAGAACTCTCCAAATAAAAATGACACCAGTTCTCGTGAGCACTAAAGTTTCTGTTTTTTACAGCAAGTTCAACAAGACTTTCCCCAAGTCTTCCCAATGGTTCTACTTGGCACAAACACTAATTAAACACAAAAAACACAACCAAAACAGAGTCTAAATAATTTATTTATTAAATAATAGCAAGGATAAATATTTGGTTGTCTCCCAACAAGCGCTTTTCTTTAAATCCTTAAAGCTAGGCATTGATAATTTTAATGATGCTCACATGAAAGACAAGAATTGAAGCACAAAAGGAGCATCATAAAGCATGTGACAAACACATCTAAGTCTAACATACATCCTATGCATAGGCATCTTATAGGAAAACAAATTATCAAGGCAAGCAAAAACTAGCATATGC
This sequence comes from Triticum aestivum, assembly GCF_018294505.1. Classification (NCBI taxonomy): domain Eukaryota; kingdom Viridiplantae; phylum Streptophyta; class Magnoliopsida; order Poales; family Poaceae; genus Triticum; species Triticum aestivum. Next base: position 215,273,794 of record NC_057809.1, read on the forward strand.
AAGGAAGAGGAAAGAAACAATAGCAATCTCAACATAACGAGAGGTAATTTAGTAACATGAAAATTTCTACAACCATATTTTCCTCTCTCATAGTAATTACATGTAGGATCATAAGAAAATTCAACAAAATAGCTATCACATAAAATATTTTCAACATGATCTACATGCATGCAAAGTTGACACTCTTCCAAAATAGTGGGATTAACATTAACTAAAGTCATGACTTCTCCAAACCCACTTTTATCAAGATTTTCATAAGATTGAACATTCTCCAAATATGTGGGATCTAAAGTTAACACTCTTCCAAACCCACTTTCAATAATATTGCAAACAATATTATCAATCTCATATTCATCATGGGGCTTAAATAAATTTTCAAGATCATAAGAAGAATCACCCCAATCATGATCATTGCAACAAGTAGAGGACATAGCGAAACTAGCATCCCAAGCTTAGGGTTTTGCATATTATTAGCATAATTGACATTAATAGAATTTATAATAACATCATTGCAATCATGCTTTTTATTCAAAGATCTATCATGAATCACTTCATAAAATACTTCATCGCAATTTTCAGATTCACGAATTTCGAGCAAAACTTCATAAAGATAATCTAGTGCACAAAACTCACTAGCAATTGGTTCAACATAACTGGATCTCTTAAAAGATTAGCAAGCGGATGAGGATCCATAAATCTTAGGTTCTCTGTTTAGTAATAAATAAACGACTATTCCAACCATACGAGCAAACAAGAAATGGGCAAAAAGAGGCAAATAGAGAGGGAGGATAGAGAGAGAGGGGAAATAAAATGGCAAGGCTGAATTGGGGGGAGAGGAAAACGAGAGGCAAATAGAAAATAATGTAATGCAGGAGATAGGGATTGTGATGGGTACTTGGTATGTTGACTTTTGCGCAGACTCCCCGGCAATGGCACCAGAAATTCTTCTTGCTACCTCTTGAGCACTGCGTTGGATTTCCCCAAAGAGGAGAGGATGATGCAGCAAAGTAGCGTAAGTATTTCCCTCAGTTTTTGAGAACCAAGGTATCAATCCAGTAGGAGGCTATGCGCGAGTCCCTCGTACCTACACAAAAACAATATGTCAACACAACCAACGCGCTTAGGGGTTGTCAATCCCTTCACGATCACTTACGAAAGTGAGATCTGATAGAGATGATAAATAATATTTTTGGTATTTTTGGTATTTTTGGTATAGAGATGCAAAGTAAAAAGTAAAATCAAAGTAAAAGCAAAGCAATAATAAAGTGATGGAGATTGATATGATGAGAAAGTGACCCGGGGGCCATAGGTTTCACTAGTGGCTTCTCTCAAGAGCATAAGTATTCTACGGTGGGTGAACAAATTACTGTTGAGCAATTGACAGAATTGAGCATAGTTATGAGAATATCTATATATGATCATGTATATAGGCATCATATCCGAGACAAGTAGACCGACTCATGCCTGCATCTACTACTATTACTCCACTCATCAACCGCTATCCAGCATGCATCTAGAGTATTAAGTTAAAAACAGAGTAATGCCTTAAGAAAGATAACATGATATAGAGGGATAGTTTCATGGAGTATGATAAAAAAACCATCTTGTTATCCTCGATGACAACAATACAATACGTGCCTTGCTGCCCCTTCTGTCACTGGGAAAGGACACTGCAAGATCGAACCCAAAGCTAAGCACTTCTCCCATGGCAAGAACAATCAATCTAGTAGGCCAAACCAAACTGATAATTCAAAGAGACTTGCAAAGATAACCAATCATACATAAAAGAATTCAGAGAAGATTCAAATATTATTCATAGATAGACTTGATCATAAACCCACAATTCATCAGTCTCAACAAACACACCGCAAAAAGAAGATTACATCGAATAGATCTCCACGAGGGAGGGGGAGAACATTGTATTGAGATCCAAAAAGACAGAAGAAGCCATCTAGCTACTAACTATGGACCCGTAGGTCTGAAGTAAACTACTCACACTTCATCGGAGGGGCTTGGATGATGATGTAGAAGCCATCCGTGATCGATGCCCCCTCCGGCGGAGCTCTGGAATAGGCCCCAAGATGGGATCTCGTGGATACAGAAAGTTGCGGTGGTGGAATTAGGTTTTTGGCTCCGTATCTGATCGTTTGGGGGTACGTGGATATATATAGAAGGAAGAAGTACGTCGGTGGAGCTTCGAGGGGCCCACGAGGCAGGGGGCGCGCCCTAGTGGGGGCGCATCCTCCACCCTCGTGACCGCCTCGTGGCTTTCTTGACGGCGGGTCCAAGTCTCATGGATCTTATCTGATGAGAAAATCACGTTCCGAAGGTTTTATTCCGTCTGGACTCCGTTTGATATTCCTTTTCTTCAAAACCCTAAAACAGGCAAAAAATAGTAATTCTGGGCTGGGCCTCCGGTTAATAGGTTAGTCCCAAAAACAATATAAAAGTGGATAATAAAGCCCAATAATGTCCAAAACAGTAGATAATATAGCATGGAGCAATCAAAAATTATAGATACGTTGGAGACGTATCAAGGCGCTCCCAGGACCACCTCCCCTTGGCTTGGTGCCTTTTGAGACAACACCTCGCCGTTGTCCGTAGGGCGAGGGGTGGAAGCGGTCGGAAGAGAACTACTGTTCATATCCGACGAGTCCAATGAGCCGCTCGATGAGGATGCGTCAAGATGAGCTCGGGGCGGACTGTATAATCATGTTTGGCATGAGGAGAAGTAGTGCAATAAAACATACCATGAAGTACTAGAGTGTCCGGACACTTACGACTTCGCCAGGGGCTTGACCCTGGGTAGCCACTCGTCGCCGCTATCGGCGGCCATCATGGAACAGTCCGAAGCACGGGTCCTTCCCTTCTTCGACCCTTCGGCCTCCCCGGATGGGTTGGCCTTCCTTTTCTTGTCTCCCCCATCCGGGGGAGAGAACTTTCCTCCTCCTCCTCGTTTTTATGGGAGGAGGGCGCGTCAGAGTGGTTGGACGACGAGCCCGATACAACCTTGCGTCGGAGACCCTTTCGGGTCCCCGTGGCCTTCTTCGCCGGCACCTCGTAAGGTGTCGGAGTCAGCATCTCCGTCAGGAGAGCAACTGTGGGATCTTCAGGAAGAGGGGCTGGGCAATCGAGCTACTCCATTGTCTTTATCCAGTCCTGTTAATGGCATGAGAGCTTAGATCCCGCACAACATTTAACAGGGGAAATAAGCGCCCTGCAAGATACGAAAACTTACCGGATTAGCACGGCGCTTTGCGCTAAGTCTGCGGTCCTCGGTGAGAGAAGGGGGAACCTCGGCGCCTTTAAACAGCACCGTCCAGATGTCCTCGTGCGTCATATCGAAGAGCTCTCGCAGCGTTTGGTGCTGGGCCGGTCGAACTCCCACAAATTGAATGCCCATCGTTGACATGGGAGAATCTGGCGGAAGAGCATGACCTGGACCACGTTGACGAGCTTGATTTTCTTGCTCATCATGTTCCTGATGCAGGTCTGGAGTCCTGTCAGCTCTACCAAAGAACCCCAGGACAGGCCCTTCTCTTTCCAGGAAGTGAGCCGCGTGGGGATTCCGGGTCGGAATTTGGGGGCCGCCACCCAGTTGGTGTCGCGCGGCTCGGTGATGTAGAACCACCCCGATTTCCACCCCTTTATGGTCTCCACATAGGAGCCTTCTAGTCAGGTGACGTTGGGCATTTTGCCCACCATGGCGCCTCCGCACTCTGCTTGCTGGCCTACCACCACCTTCGGTTTGACATTGAAGGTTTTTAGCCACAGGCCGAAGTGGGGCCTGATGCGTAGGAAGGCCTCGCACATGACGATAAACGCCGAGATGTTGAGGATGAAATTGGGGGCCAGATCAAGAAAATCCAGCTCGTAGTAGAACATGAGCCCGCGGACAAATGGGTGGAGAGGAAATCCCAGTCAGCGGACAAAGTGGGTAAGAAAAACTACCTTCTCATGGGGTTCGGGCGTTGGGATGATCTGCCCTGTGTCTGGCAGCCGGTGCGCGATATCCACGGCCAGATATCCAGCTTCCCGTAACTTTATGATGTTCTCCTCCGTGACAAAGGAGACCATCCACTTCCCTCCTGCTCCGGACATGCTTGGAGTGGTTTGAGAAGAAGAACGCGAGCTTGGGCCCTAGAGCTCGAGAGTGCGTGAGAATGGATAAGCGAGGAGGTATAAAGCATGGCTAAAAGGGGGTAAATCCTTGTCCCTTTATAAGGGTGAAAGAGGTGATGCGTCTCCCCAATTGCCTAGTAAAACCGCTTATTCCCCAGGCGCCATAATTGATGGTGCGGTTCGGTTACCCACGTCCGTATTGATGAGAATCCCGTAATAAGGGGGACACGATCTTTGCTTTGACAAGACGTGTCAAGAAACCGCCCCATGTTATGTGTGGTGCTGGTTGAGAAAAACGATTCGAATAATGACCAAGCCATGACATAACATTGTGATGTCAGAACGCGTCAGCAGATTAGATTTGTGCAAATATTATTCTCTCTGCGGTAGTATGTGGAACTTGTTTTGCAGAGTCAGACACTATTCTGGTGTTCAAAATCTTCTGTGGAGTATTCGGAGGAGGAACCCACCTTGCAATGCCGAAGACAATACTGCGTGCCGGACTCATCATCATTGAAGCCTGGTTTAGGGGCTACTGAGGGAGTCCTGGATTAGGGGGTCTCCGGACAACTGGACTATATCGTTTGGCCCGACTATTGGACTATGAAGATACAAGATTGAAGACTTCGCCCCATGTCCGGATGGGACTCTCCTTGGCGTAGAATGCAAGCTAGGCAATACAGATAAGAAGATCTCCTCCCTTGTAACCGACTCTGTGTAACCCTAGCCCCCTCCAGTGTCCATATAAACTGGAGGGTTTAGTCCGTAGGACAACATATACAATCATACCATAGGCTAGCTTCTAGGGTTTAGCCTCTATGATTTCGTGGTAGATCAAATCTTGTAATACTCATATCATCAAGAACAATCAAGCAGGACGTAGGGTATTACCTCCCTTAAGAGGGCCCGAACCTGGGTAAACATCATGTCCCCTGCTTCCTGTTACCATCCGCCTTAGACGCACAGTTTGGCACCTCCTACCCGAGATCCGCCGGTTTTGACACCGACAGGCCGGACTTCCACACCTTGTCCTCAAGTGAAGTGTTGGATGAGTTTGTGGCAATGAGTATCTTGGACAAGACCGCCGACAATGCGGTGTTGCATTATCAAAGAGCAAAGAAGACCAACCTTGCCTTGAAGGCCAAGGCTAGTGTGGAAGAAGAGGATGAAGAGTAAGAAGAGGAGAGCAACCCCGAAGATACAAATATCCTTATCATGAGCACATGGCTCTCGCTTCAAGGCAATTTTGGAGCAAGAAGAACACAAGGCCCAACTTCAACAAGAACAACTCAAGTGGAACGAAGGGCAAGCAACATGTTAGGACTTGCTATAATTGTGGCAATGTGGGCCACTTTGTTGCAGAGTGCCCATATGAGAAGAGGGAAGACAATGGTGGCAAACTCATCCGAAAAGACAAGGCCAAGTCCTTCCCCAACAAGAGAAACTTCACCAAGAAGACTCCTCCCAAGGGGTTGGTGGCACAAGAAGAGTAAAATGAGGATGACGATGATGAAGAAAGTGAGTCGGTTGCTATGGCCTCCGTTGCCATTGCGACGACTCCATGGGTGTCCCTCTTCGACTCACCCAATGAGAACATCACCGCCAAGTGCCTCATGGCTAAAGCCACCAACAAGGTAACCCCCAACATCAGAACTACCATCATTACTAATCCTACTTTGACGGATTGCATTGATGAAAGTGAGGGGTCTAATGAGGAGGAAAATGAATTTGAGTCTTTTATGAGTAAGCTCAAGGGTATATCCAAGAAGCAATTTGTTGCTCTCTTGGAACAACTTGGTGAAGCCAATGACATGATCGAGGCTCACGAAGAAGCCATCTATAAGATGGAGGGGCATAGTCATGATTATGCCGATGAGATGTCAGATCTCTCTAATGCGCTTGAGGAACAACGCAGTCATCGTTTGGCTCTTGGGGAGTCACACAATGATGACCATGCTAAATTAAAGAAAGATCTTGATCATGCTCTTGTTGTATCTCGTGTGCAAAATTCCGAGAAGGGAAAACTTGGGGTTGATCTTGCTAGACTCAAGGAGGAGTTTGATATACTCGAAAAGGCTCACAAGGCCTTGTAGGGTGCTCATGCTAGCCTCAAAGAGTCTCATGATCAACTCCAAGTGAAGCTAACTAAGGAAAAATCCACTTTTCCTCATATGGTCTTAATTGATAATGCAAATGCTACTAACCCTTATTGTGAGCATGTGCATCTTGTGGAGGAGAATGCAAAGTTGAAGGAGAAACTTGAGAAAGGCCGTGTGTCTTGCATAGAAGGTGATAAGAATCTCGACAACCTTTTGAGCAATCAAAAGGAAGTTGTGGCCAAGGAGGGAATTGGGTTCGCACCCAAGTCCAAGAACAAGAAGAAGAATGACAAGGCCAAACGACCTCCTCCTCTCAAGCAAACTTTTGTGAAGGATGGAGAGGGTGCTTACAAGGAGAATAAGAACAATGTGAAGGGTGGTGATGTCAAGAAGGACAATGCCACTCCTTCCAACAAAGTCGGCGACTTTAACCCCTCTTATGTGTTATGATGTGCTAGTGATGGGCATGTTTATGCTAAATTTGTTGGTTCTCCTTATGAGTACATTGAATGGTCTATTTGAGTTCATAAGACCCTTGTTACTAACATCAAAGGACCCATTACAAAATGGGTACCTAAAACCAAGCATTGATCTCTTGTAGGTGTTTGCTTCCGTTGGGGGATCATGGTTGATTGGTAGTGGAGCCACTAATCATATGACTGGAAGCAAGGACTTGGTGGTGGACGTGCACAAGATTCCATCTATGCCCACCAATATCGAGTGGGTGACACCTCGTCTTCTAAGGTATTGGGGCTTGGCAAGGTTGTCATTTCTGATGATCTCACGATCGAGAAAGTCATGCTTGTTGAGTCCCTTGCATAAAATTTACTTTCCGTTCATTAACTTGCACTCATGGGCTTTGCCACTTTCCTTGATATTGATATAGTAGCTCTCTTGTGGAGCAAGACTCTTAAAGTAGACATTGTTGGGCATGTCGAGAATGATATATATGTGATTAACTTTTCAGAGCGACCCACTAAGACCGCGACATGCTTAATGGCTAAAGTTGACGTGGGATGGCTTTGGCATCGTCGCTTAGCCCATGTCAATATGATATCTTTGCAAAGTCTTCTCAAGGGGGACCATGTCCATGGACTAACAAATGTTAGTTTTGCCAAAGATCATGCTTGAAGTGCTTGTATCGAAGGAAAGCTACATGAGAAGGCTCACCCTCCCATGACTATCATTTACTCGAAGAGGCCTTTGGAGCTCCTTCACTTGGATCTCTTTGGGCCTCCATCCTTTCATAGTCTTGGGGTAGAAAGTATTTCCTGGTGATTGTGGATGATTATTCAAGATACACTTGGGTATACTTCTTCAAGAGGAAGAGTGAGACCCAACAAACCGTCATTGACTTTGCAAACAAAGCTCAATGCCAACACAATGCAAAGATCTTGACAATAAGAAGTGACAACGGCACCAAGTTCAAGAACTATACCTTGGATGAGTTTCTTAGTGATGAGGGGATGAAGCATCAATATTCCGCACCTTACACCCCTCAACAAAATTGTGTAGCAAAGAGGAAGAACCGGACGTTGATGGATGCAGCAAGGACCATGATGGCGAAGTTCAAGTCTCCATATAACTTTTGGGCTGAAGCCATCAACATCGCATGCCATGCATCCAATCGGCTCTATCTCTGCAAAGGCTTGAACAAAAATCCATATGAGATATTCACCTTTAACAAGCCCAACCTCAAGTACTTTCGGGTATTTAGGTGTAAGTGTTTCATTCTCAAGAAAGGTGTTCATTTGTCTAAATTTGAGGCTAGAGCTTATGAGGGCATATTTGTTGGTTATACTACAAACTCTAATGCTTACCGTGTCCTCAATAAATCCACATGACTTACTGAGGAGACGTGTAACATGGAGTTTGATGAGAATAACGGCTCCCATGTGGAGCAAAGTGGTACTTGTGATGTAGGTGATGAAATTCCTTCCCAAGCCATAAGAAGAATGGTGTTGGTTTTATCCTACCCATTGAGGAACCCCTTGTGGCCGAAGGAGAAGGACAATATTCCACTCAAGTGGAACCATCACCAACCCAATACCCACACGCTTCCGATGAACAAAGTGAAGGCCCTCAACCAAATGAACAAGATCAAGGGCAAGATCAACCTCAAGATGGTGTTGAACCACCAAGTGATTCCCAAGGTCAAATTCTCTCTTCTGAGCGAGTTCAAGATCAAGATCAAGCTCAAGATCAAGAACAAGCTCAAGACGACGCTCAAGATGATCAAGTTACCGCTCCTCAACTCACTTCTAAGGAGGAATTGGAGCATCGTGCCGCCAAGATTGCTTCCAAGCTCACTACCAAGGGTCATATCATGAAGAATATGCTTGGAAGCTTAATAAAGGGGATAAGCACTCGTAGACAATTCGAAAACTATTGTGAACATCACGTGTTTGTTTCTTCTGTTGAACCCCAAAAGGTCTATGAGGTGCTCGAGGATCCGGATTGGCTTAATGCCATGCATGAAGAACTCAACAACTTCGAGCACAACAAGGCGTGGAGATTGGTTCCAAGGCTAATAGGGAATCATAATGTCATTGGAACCAAGTGGATATTCAAGAACAATAAAGATACTCATGGGATTATCGTTCGCAACAAGGCTCGGTTGGTAGCACAAGGCTACTCCAAAATCGAGGGTATCGACTACGGTGAAACGTTTACTCCCATTGCTCGCCTTAAATCCATCCATTTGTTGATTTCTTATGCTTCTCATCATAACTAAGTTACAACAAATCGATGTGAAGAGTGATTTTCTTAATGTTCCTATTAATGAGTTGGTGTATGTCAAACAACCCCCCGGGTTCGAGGATCCCTATTTCCCCAATGATGTGTACCAACTCGATAAGGCAATCTATGGCCTTAAACAAGCCCCACATGTGTGGTATGACCACCTTACCAAGTTGTTGCAAGATCGTGGGTTTGAAATTGGGAAAATCGACCCCACTCTTTTTACCAATAAGGTCAAAGGGGAGTTGTTTGTCTGCCAACTATATGTTGATGATATTATCTTTGGCTCCCCTAACAAAGCTTTAAATGAGGAGTTTGCTGCTCTCATGACCTCAAAGTTCAAGATGTCCATGATGGGAGAGTTGAAGTTCTTTCTCGGGTTCGAAATCAAGCAAAGAAGAGAAGTAACCTTCATCAACCAAGCCAAATACACTCAAGAGATTCATGCTAAGTGATGTCAAGCCGGCTTCCACTCCAATGCCCGTCAAATGCCAACTTGACATAGATCGCAATGGTAAAGCGGTGGATCAAAAGGTATGTCGCTCCATGATTGGCTCCTTGCTTTACCTTTGTGCACCTAGACCAGATATCATGTTGAGTGTGGGAATTTGTGCACGATTTCAAGCTGCGCCTAAGGAAATCCACTTTGTGGCGGTCAAGCTAATCTTTCAATATTTGGCTCATACCCCAAACTTTGGCTTATGGTACCCAAGAGGAGCAAAATTCAACCTTGTAGGCTACTCGGACTTTGATTGGGTGGGAGACAAAGTGGATAGGAAGTCAACTTCTGGTGGGTGCCAATTCCTTGGTTGCTCTTTGGTGAGTTGGTCTTCTAAGAAGCAAAGTTGTGTGTGTCTCTCATCCACCGAAGCAGAGTATCTGGCCACCGGTAGTTGTTGTGCACAACTTCTATGGATGAGGCAAACTTTAAAGGATTATGGTGCCATTTGTGACAAAGTGCCTCTTTGGTGTGACAATGAAAGTGCCATCAAGATTTCTCTCAACCCGGTGCAACATTTCAAGACGAAGCATATTGAGATTCGGTATCATTTCATCCGGGATCATATTAGGCGAGGGGAGATCGAGCTCAACTATGCCAACACTCATGATAACCTTGCAGATATCTTCACGAAGCCCTTGGATGAAGCAAGATTTCGCGAGTTATGGCATGAGCTAAATATAATTGATTCGAGCAATGTGGCTTGAACCCTTGCACACCACACCATACTCATCTTGATATCTTGTTTAGGTGTAGGCATGGACATAGGGGGAGTGTTGTTCTCTCAATGAACTCTCCCTCCCCCATTATGCATAAATTGATTAACTCTTTCACATTAGCCATTTTTATGGTACTTGTGATGTAAAGACGAGTTTTGGTCATGGGCCCAAGGATAATTCTTCGCAGTGCCATACCAATTGACTCAAACATAGGTGGCTCCGGCGACTGCCCTCTCCTTGGAGAGGTTGTGTTTCGCATTTGGTCCTTGTTGTCTTTTGCCTTCTTCTTTGTGTCGTGCGTGTGTCTGAGTTGCCTCGTGTGTGTGTGTGTGTATGTGTGTGTGTGTGTGTTTGCGTGTCCGGTCGCTTGAAGGCTGCTGTGCAAAGGACATGTTTTTCTCTTTGTCGAAACATGCACTTTCTTGGGTCTACGGTACTACCGTGGCTAGCCACAGTACTACCACAGGGGATGAGCACCGTACTACCGCAACCCACACGGCGGTAATTTTTTTACTGCCGCTGGATGAGCGGTACTACTGCCCTGCGTGTGGTACTTCCGCCGGGGCGGTACTATCGCGATGACCCGTGATACTACCGCACCGTCCAAGCGGGTGGGGGTTAAGAGCGGGCAGGGGGAGTTCCAACTCCCCCATACCCATTCAACTCCGTCTCCCCACTTCGTCTCTCTCTCTCTCTCCTACCCAAGAACGACGCTGGAGGACCTCGCCGGATCTCCATCTCCATCCGCTCTCCTCGCATTCCGACCGGTGGGATCGATCCCCACCCCATCCTCTTGCCATGGAACAAGGTTTCTCACCAAATCCCTCTCTCTTTGCTTTGTTGTTTTGCCTCTAGGTTTTGGGGACATGCATGTTGTTCTTGAGATTTTAGGCCAAATCTTTGCAAGAGTAGGATGTAGGAGAGTTGTAGTGTAGTAGAAATGCTATTTGGTATGTTGCCACTCGATATTTTTGATCAACCATAGTACCTCTCCAATGTTGTGGATATGCCTAGATCTGTTCATCTCGGATCTGACCCTGAGCAGTACTACCTATTGGGGAATGCAGTAATTTCAAAATTTCCTACGCACACGCAAGATCCATCTACGTGATGCATAGCAATGAGAGGCGAAGAGTATGTCTACGTACCCTCGTAGAACGAAAGCGGAAGCGTTATGAAATGCGGTTGATGTAGTCGAACGTCTTCGCGATCCAACCGATCAAGTACCGAACGCATGGCACCTCCGGGATCTGCACACGTTCATCTCAGTGACATCCCTCGTACTCTTGATCCAGTTGAGGCCGAGGGAGAGTTTTGTCCGCATGATAGCGTGATGACGGTGATGATGAAGTTACCAGCGCAGGGCTTGTCCTAAGCACTACAACGATATGACCAAGGTGGAATTCTGTGGAGGGGGCACCGCACACGGCTAAACAATCAACTTGTGTGTCTATGGGGTGCCCCCTCTCCCGTATATAAAGGGGAGAAGGAGAGGGCCGTCCTAGGAGGAGGCGCACCCAAGGGGGGCAATCCTACTCCAAGTAGGTTTGCCCCCCCCTTCCTATTCCTACTAGGAGAAGGAGGAAGGAGGAGGAGAGGAGAAGGAAAGGGGGGGCGGCCCCCCAAACCCTAAACCAATTTGGTTTGGGCTGCCCTCTTTCTCCACTAGGGCCCATTAAGGCCCATTGACTCCCCGGGGGGTTCCGGTAACCTCCCGGTACTCCGGAAAATGCCCGAACTCATCTGGAACCATTCTGATGTCCAAACATAACCTTCCAATATATCGATCTTTTTGTCTCGACCATTTTGAGACTTCTCTTCATGTCCGTGATCACATCCAGGACTCCGAACTACCTTCGATACATCAAAACACATAAACTCATAATACCGATCGTCATCGAACGTTAAGCGTGTGGACCCTATGGGTTCGAGAACTATGTAGACATGACCGAGACTCACTTCCAGTCAATAACCAATAGAGGAACCTGGATGCTCATATTGGTTCCTACATATTCTACGAAGATCTTTATCAGTCAAACCGCATAACAGCATACGTTGTTCCCTTTGTCATCGGTATGTTACTTGCCCGAGATTCGATCGTCCGTACACTAGTGCGCGTCCGTCATAAACAAACGGCTTAAAACCCCTTTCCGCGATGGCATTTGGAACCATCGCCAAGTGAGTGTGGGTGATAGGGGGGTCCTTCCCACACAACCCAGAAACTGTCGGGATAGGGCACCTACAATACTCCTACTCGTTTCTACTCTCATTGCCATCGCAGTCTTTATTCTGTGGTGCTATGTTTACGATGCGCAGCCCATCACAAACGGTTCACTACTATAGAACGTGTATGATGCGCGGCCCATCACAAACAGTTCAACGTTAAGAAGATTAGCTAATCACCGTACGAGTGTCAGACAGGATTACAAAACGTTAGACTGTCGTAACATCATCGTACACGACAACTATCACACACGCTATTCTGTGGTGCAACGTTTACGATGCATACTTCATCAGAAACAGTTCATGGTTGCAAATCGTGTACGATAAGGCAACTAACACAAACGTTTAGTTTGCTCGCACCGTTTGTGATATTGTCTGACATCGCACACGCTTTGCAAACGGCAACTGTGTGCATGCTTGCACACGTTTCCTCTTTGTGAACCGTCTCCAATTATGGTGCATATCGCAAATGTTTGTGTTTTACCAACCATGTGTGCCGTAACAACCTAGAGAGCGTAATTTGACCATAATTTAATTGCTGCTTTACCAAATTGTACTAGATTTGGATTTGAATTTGAATGTATGCTACACTTTATTCATATCCATCATGTTCAAACAACCAATGCATTATTTGATTCATAGGTACATATGTTTAAGAATTACATAAGAACCAAATAAAGAATGATGAACCACAGTTGTATACTTGTACTATTAAAGACGGTAAAGAAAGAGGCGAAATATATTCTGGTTCCTGAACAAGGTGAAGCGGAATGCTCATATTGTGCCCTCCTCCATGCAGAAGGCACGCACAACTCTAGTCCAACCCCTTGTGATGGCCGACCACCCATCCTTCACGGTCTTCATGAAAACATCTAGATAATCATCATGTTCTGGTAGAAATACTTTAACCTTTGCATGCCCACCAATCATGTAGTTGGAGAGGTAATCTTGAGTAAACTGCTTTGGCAACCACTGCAAAGGAAAAAGATTCACACATTGTCATCTAACACAACTCATTATGGGCAGTAAAAAGAAGGCTGCGGAGTTCTTACTTACCATCATGTAGTTTGTTGTTGTCTTGGATAAAGTGTAAACAAATAGTTTAATTGCCATCTTTGGACCCATTTTACTAACAATCTTTATCAGCTTCCTCACTTGATGCTGGTTCATTGATATCTCCTTGCCCCATATGCAGAAAGGGTCGAAACGCGGATCTTTACCAATGACATATGTACCTAAAAGCACCAAGTTAATATTAGAAGCTAAATAACAATTGCACAATGATGTAGTACAACACTCTTTTATAATATGTCTATATATATCCGTATGTGGTAGTCCATTTGAAATCTCTAAAAAGACAAATATTTAGGAATGGAGGGAGTATCTTATAACATCCAATATACTTAGATGAATTAACATCTTATATTATGGGCCGAAGGGATTTAGTTCATTCTTACAAATTATCTGCTATTGTATCCACGGGTTACAGTTAGTTTGAGCTAGTTCGGGCTCAAATAACCCTAAAGTATATCTAAACATGAGGGATAGTTTGAGCTAGTTGCATCTATAACCCACCCAAAAAAACTACTATCCAAACCAAGATGTGCTAACTGGAGCTAGTTCTCCTAGTGCATTTATTGTCAATCTAACCCTGCCATCCAAACAACTCTTTGGATGGAGTTAGTTCAGGGTTAGTAATGAGCTAGAAACTAACTCTAACCTCTAGCTAAGTTGAATATCTAAACAAGGTTGTGTTGTTGCTGTTGCTGCTGCTGCTCTTCTACGTATACCTAGACATCAATAGAACATTAATGTAACACTCTTCCTTGTTGCTATGTAGCCTAGGATTGCATATTTAGACATTAAGTACAGTGCATGTTGCTATGTAGCCTCAGATATATTACATATGGCCCTAGTTAACCTAAGGAAAAATGGATTGCAGATATATTCAGTTAAAAGTCTGATTCACCGATTAGTCCCTTATCAGTCGCCGGCCTATATGGTACCAGCTACCGATATCCTGAACAGTGAGCAGATATAAGCCATGGGATAAAACTAACCTCAATGGAAAACAGCAGTCGTTCCCAAAATTGTCCTGTGTAGGTACATCAAGAAGCATGTTAAGCACAACAGGCTAAACATCAACTAAAATTACACATGGCAGACAAAATAATCTCCAAAAGATAGCTTCAGTGTGCAGGTTTAAGCATGCTAGTAAAGCAAAACAAGTGGAAAGGTGTGCTAACTGCAACAGGCCAAACATTTAAAAACAAGCAAACATGGTCATTCAAACTGGTATTGTGCCAGTCTAAGTACATTGGTTATGGTTAAATAAAAATGGAAACGCGTGTTAACTACAAGATGCAGCAATCAAATGTAGTCACTCATAGTGGTATTGTTGAAACTGGTACTGATTAAATTGAACCGCACAGTTCATACTTGCACATATAGAACATCACGTTGTGAATAACTGCAATAAACAAGGCATACTATGAACAACCAAAGATAGCATTTGAAATTGAACATATGCTAACTACAAACAACCGAACAATCAAAAAAACTTTAAAAGAGGCATATGCTAGCTATAACAGGATTAACTACAAGCAAATATATGCATTCCTATTGGTATGTTTAAAACCGGATTGATGAAATGTACTGCACAGTAAATAATTGCACATATAGAGCATAAAATTGTGAACAACTGAAATAAACAAGGCATACTGCAAACAACCAGATATAGCAATTAAAACTGGACATATTCTCACAACACTACAAAAGGGACTCGACAAAACAAATCATGGGTTTCCCCTTGTGAAGAGGCATGGCAAAACAAATCATGGGTTTCCTCACTTGTCACGGATGGGCTCGTTCCCATGGGAAGAGCACAGACCCGGGATGCGCTCCATGTTGTCGCAGATGGACTCCTTCCCCTTGGAAGAGCACGGCTGTAGGATGCCCTCCCTGATGTCGCCGACAGGCGCTTACCCCTTGGAAGAGCAGATGGGCTCTTTCCCCTTGGAAGAGCCAGAGAGGGTGTCCTCCTCGTGGTCGCTGTCGATGAGGTCTGACTTGGATGCTGTGGATCCCAAGCCAGCGTCGCAGAACGTGTCCTTCAAAAATGACAAAAGGGGCTCGATGGCGATGTAGAATGGCAAATTGTTGACAGCAAGCCAGAGGAGATCAGCGGCGGGCCCATGGATGAGATCGATGGCGGTTGAACCCGAGGGGTTGGGGGTGGGCCACATAACCTGTGACACAGCCCGCCTCAGGACGTCGCTGTCAATGACCTCGATGTCGTAGTCGGTGGACGAGACATGCCCGCATACTCTAGCCCACTGCTTGAGTGCCTGCCGCCAGTAATGGTCATCAGCTTCCTCGGCGATGTCGGGCGAAGAGACGGCTATACACCTCTTTTGGGCCAGTCGCTCCTCGAGCTCCACGGGAAGCTTAGCCGGGCTTAGGCCGCGACGCTCTGGAGTGGGGGATGGGGATCTGTGGGAAAGGGGGTGTTTGGCAGACGTCATCTAAGAAACTCAGGGAGGCCTATGTATGGAGATTGGTGGGTAAGCGGCACAGGCAAACCGGCAGATGTTGACAATGGAGGCCTTGCGGCGGCAGCGGCGGCGGGGGGGACTTTGCTAGGGTTTCGAGCGAGGGAGGGTGTGTGTGTGTGTGTGCCGCACGGGCATGCCCGAGGAGGTTTTGGTGTGTGTGTGTGGAGGGAGTGCGGGGTGTTTGAGGAAATGACGCGGGTACTGAAAATTTTACTATGAAGGAGTCAAAGGCGGGAGTGAAATTCCGGGCTATTGAAAATTTTGATGATAGTGCATCGCACACGGTCCAGAGATAACAACCGTGTGTTATGAAATAGAAAAACCCTCGAGGCGGGCAGATATTTTCTAGGGATGCATGCGGGATTGGGAACAAGAAACATCGCACACGGTCTGGAGATAACAACCGTGTGTTATGAAATAGGAAAACCCTCGAGGCGGGCAGATATTTTTGAGAGGGGGAGCCACATGGAGCCCAATATACTGTGCGGATGTGTGCATGATAGGTGCATCAGCGTGGCACATGGTTAGTTTGAGTGAACCATGTCTGTTGAGTCATCCGACTTGTCTAATGTTCATAAATTTGGTGAAAAATGATGAGAGGGAGGGTCAGAACATGAACACACTTGCATGTGGACCAAATTTATGTATCAAAGGGGTGGTTTGCTTTTCAAATACCAAATGCAACTTCGATGTGGCACCTCTCTCGCAAAGCGCACGGTATTGCTTGCCCGCCCCCCCCCCCCCTCGTGTCGGCACGAAGGGAATCCTAAGCTATGAATGCATGCCCCCTCCCCCTCAACCAAGGTTCACCTATCAAAGTGCGAAGTAGCTAGCAGCCTGCCTCCTCCCTCGTGTCAGCACGAAGGGAATCCTAAGCTATGAATGCATGCCCCCCCAACCGAGGTTTACCGTAGCAAAGTGCGAAGTAGCTAGCAACTCCCCTCCCTCGTGTCGGCACGAAGGGATTCCTAAGCTATGAATGCACCCCCCAACCGAGGTTCACCTAGCAAAGTGCGAAGTAGCTAGTAGCCCCCTCCCTCGTGTCGGCACGAAGGGAATCCTAGCTAAGCTATGAATCCATGCCCTCCCCCCCCCAACCGAGGTTCACCTAGCAAAGTGCGAAGTAGCTAGCAGCCACCCCTCCCTCATGTCGGCACAAAGGGAATCCTAATCTATGAATGCACATGCCCCCCCCCCCCAAACGAGGTTCACCTAGCAAAGTGCGAAGTAGATAGCAGACCCCCTCCCTCGTGTTGGCACGAAGGGAATCCTAAGCTATGAATGCATGCCCTCCCCCCAACCGAGGTTCACCCCAGCAAAGTGCGAAGTAGCTAGTAGCCACCCCTCCCTCGTGTCGGCACGAAGGGAATCCTAAGCTATGAATGCACATGCCCCCCCCCAACCAAGGTTCACCAAGCTAGCAAAGTGCAAAGTAGCTAGCAGCCCCCCCTTGTGTCGGCACGAAGGGAATCCTAATCTATGAGCATGCCCCCCTCCCCCCAACCGAGGTTCACCTAGCAAAGTACGAAGTAGCTAGTAGCCCCCACCCCCCCTCGTGTCGCCACAAAGGGAATCCTAATTAAGCTATGAATGCATGCCCCCCCAACCGAGGTTCACCTAGCGAAGTGCGACGTAGCAACCCCCCCCCCCACACACACACGCGCGCGCGCGCACACACTTTCAGCCGGCGGGCCAGAGAGGCATATATCTCACCAAGATGGAGCATAAAACGGACCAAGAATAATCCACCTTGGTCTTACAACCTCTCTCTTGTTGTTGGTTAAAGTGATGGCCGTCCATGCGACCCCGGAGATGGACTAGCTCGCCAATAATCACGAAGTAGCTAGTCCCCGAAGACAACCACTGCATGCGTGTGGCACAAACATATGTATGGAGAGGTGTGTTTTTGAGTAACAATGGAACAACTTTGATGTGGCACCGTGATTTCGAATTAGAAATCCCCACACCGAGTGAGGGTTAGGTTGACGATGCATATGTATGTTACACCACACTTCAAGCCAACGATGGGGGTTCATATATGCATGCATGCATTCATAGTATATGCGCTCAAACGTAATGAGGTTTGAATCTCACCATGACCTATACTACGATAACACGAACCAAATGAAGAATCCGCCATGGTAACCTATCTTGTTGTTGGT
Organism: Triticum aestivum; assembly: GCF_018294505.1. Classification (NCBI taxonomy): domain Eukaryota; kingdom Viridiplantae; phylum Streptophyta; class Magnoliopsida; order Poales; family Poaceae; genus Triticum; species Triticum aestivum. The sequence continues at coordinate 215,291,911 of NC_057809.1, forward strand.
CAAGGTGATCATGGATGTCCAAGCAGGCCCATTAATATATAGGCTTGTCGCCGATAACCACGCGAGGGAGTGTATCGTTCGAAGGCAACCACTACATGCATATGTATGGAGGTGATGCGTGCATGCATGTTTGAATACACAACATTGATCTGGCGCGTGTGTCAAAAATCGTACACTAGCTCCCCACACAGAGCGAGATCAGTTCATGATGGTGTCGTTGTACTAGCCACTTCGACACGGTGGGAGGGATTCATGCGTACACATGCATGTGTGTGTGCTCAAAGTGTATCATGCATGTCATCCGAGAGCAAAAATAATAATCCCCTCCTAAGTCAAATTAACCTCTCTTGTTGTCAGGCAAAAAGAAGTGATGGACCAAGTGGGCCCATAGATGGAAAGCATCGATATCGCTCATAACCGCTTAAGTGGGTGCGAGAGGACAACCACCACCGCTTTGAATGTGGGACAAACATATATATGTTGAATACCCAAAATGCACAACTTTGATGTGCCACATGCCTAAAAACCGTAAACCATGCACGCACACAGAGCGAGGTTCATATCAAGCGTACTACATATGATGGTCCCCTTCCCCCCTCTTCACCGCATACCATATGCTCCTGCCGTAATATATGTACAACCCAAAAGAATCCTCATTGATGGTGAAATTAATTAACCTCTCCCAATGTAGGTCAAAGTGATGCATGCATGCATGCATCGATGATGGCCTCGTGGGCCCACAGATGGAAGCGTCACATGTGAGTGTCCTAGCTAGGATATATATGCATGTGGCCCAAAAGGGTGTTGTGTGATGTTTGAATAACCAATTTCACAATTTTGATGTGGCATGTGCCTCAGTAACCAAAAAGTCCCGACACTGAGTGAGGTGTACTTGTTCATGGACGCATACGTATAGTATATATGCTAGTCCCCTCCCACCTCTTCGACGCGTACTATATACCACCATAACACAAACAAAAAAGATTCTACCTTGCTGGTCAAATTAACCTCACTAACGGTTGTTCATCAAAGTGATGGACGACGACCTCGCAGGCCCACAGAAAGCATCACACGTGAGTATCGAGTGTCGTTTAGGACAACCATCGACTGCCTGTGGCCAAAACATTTATGTATGAAAGGGTTGTGTAATGTTTTAAATAACGATTTCACGACTCTGGTGTGCCACCAGCTTGCCTAACAAAACGGCCAACCCACACGGTGGCTCACAACTCGTAGTGTACTACGAGCCACCCGCCACCCCCAGACGCACACACCCACACACACACCGCGAATCCACTGCAACTACGATGCATGTTTAATTAATTATCCCGCAGTGAACATACATGTTACCAAAGGAGGGATGTTTTAATTTCAAAAAAATCACAGAGATCATTAAGACGTTTTAGTACATTGATTGATTGATTTTCTATGGGTATAATGTGCAAAAATCAAATTTGAGCTACATGCACACGTGACAGTGCACCTAAATGGATTGCAAAAACACATGTGTCTCACTGGGTGCATGTTTACTCCCCGTGCAACAAATTTCAAACATTGAGAATCTTGATTTTTAAATTCTAGTACATCAAAAACTTATTTTAAGTTCATGAAACTTATCGTTTTGTCAAATGGACTCCAATACAAAGTGGCATTGTACTTTTTTGTCAAATTTGAGACCAGTTTTGATGTAATCTTTATCTAATTACAGACGGGAGATTATTAATAATTGGGAACCAATATCCCAAACGGATTATTTATTCGAACCATGAGTGTTAGACCAACAATGGATATGTGCCATGCTTCGATTAAGCAATAAAGCGGCAACATTAATCATCCAAATAGAAAAACAATATACGTGCCGCCGCGCGACCCATGTGGCATGCGAGCAGGCGTGAGTTGACGGGACGCATGCTAGCAGTCCGCCGCGCAAGCAGACGGGGAGGCGTGCGTGCAGGTGTGTGAATTGACGGGGGCATGCTCGCTGCGCAGTGTCATCGGGAGGTGTGCGAGTAGCTGTGTGAAACTTTGGTAGGCATGCCAGCAGTCCGATGCGCAGGCTCACCGGGAGGCGAGCCATCAGTTTGACCGCCACCCGCCTCTCTCACACAACTCCCACTACTCCATATTAATGGTGCGCCCGAGCGGCCGCACCCCCCATCCTCGCTACGCACACACAATCCTCTCTCTCCGCTTGCATCCTCGACGCCGCTCTCTCAGTCCTCAAAGTCGTCAGTGTATGAGGATGCCGCCGAAGCGCCCCATCGGAGGGAGTGGCGACGTTGGGGCTACTAAAGCACCATAGCATGGCGTGGAGATGGAGACAGAGGTTGCCGTCACCGCCGGCGAGTTATCGCTGCACCCTGACGTCGTCGACGGCGTCGAGCTTCCACAGCTGGAGGCGGAGTTCCACACCGACTCCGACGACCACTCCGACGACGACTCCGATGACCACTCCTGCGACGACTCCGATGACGACGGACAGCTGGTTAGTCATCTATATCCATTTATGTGTCAAATAGATCATAGGGTTTCTTTGGTTACTCCTGCCTCCCACTTTAATAGAAATCGTGTGGTTATGTTCTCCCAATCCATGAAAACTGAGTAAGTTTCGTTAGATCCGCGTAGTTTATTGATTGTTCGAATGGTACACGTGATAAGTGATTAGTTGTTTCATCTGTGCAAATGATTTCTGCTAGTAATCCGACTAGGGTTAGTGTTCTTGCTAATAATTCCTAGCCAGGACATGACAATTGATTTTGAATGACCTACCTATGTTTGTGCCATTATTTTCTTCAAGATTGGTCTGTACGTAGACGACTGTGCTTAAAAATCGAACTATAATCTCTGGATATGTATAAATAAATAGCCATAAATTCCTAATCCTACATTCCTACTTCACGGCATGTAATTAGTGATTTGAAGCCAAATTTGTTTTACTATTTGTATAGGTGCTATCTAAGGATGTGGACAGCCAGGATAAAGATGCCCAGAGGAGGTACAAGAGGCGAATCCTGAGGGAGCTTTATGCGGGAATGCATAACAGGTGTATTAGGACCTGGAACAACGGCTATGGATGCCCATTTTGCAACCACAAGATTCATGACGCATATCTAAGTGTTCTGGCGCATGCAAGAGGACGGGTCGTTGGCTCCTTGAACCAGAAGTATTCTCGCCGGGTGGCGCACGGCGCGTACGCTGAGTACCTGGAGAAGCTTCAGGATCGTGTCGGTCGCATGTGAGATGAAATGTGGGATGGATGAACTATGTACGCTTGAGTATGCTTAATGACAATTGATGAAGGAAATATTCCCTAGAGGCAATAATAAAGTTATTATTTATTTCCTTATTTCATGATAAATGTTTATTATTCATACTAGAATTGTATTAACCGGAAACATAATACATGTGTGAATACATAGACAAACAGAGTGTCACTAGTATGCCTCTACTTGACTAGCTCATTGAATCAAAGATGGTTAAGTTTCCTAGCCATAGACATGAGTTGTCATTTGATTAACGGGGTCACATCATTAGAGAATGATGTGATTGACTTGACCCATTTCGTTAGCATAGCACTTGCTCGTTTGGTTTGTTGCTATTGCTTTCTTCATGACTTATACATGTTCCTATGACTATGAGATTATGCAACTCCCGTTTACCGGAGGAACACTTTGTGTGCTACCAAATGTCACAACATAACTGGGTGATTATAAAGGTGCTCTACAGGTGTCTCCAAAGGCACTTGTTGGGTTGGCGTATTTCGAGATTAGGATTTGTCACTCCGATTGTCGGAGAGGTATCTCTGGGCCCTCTCGGTAATGCACATCACTATAAGACTTGAAAGCATTGCAACTAATGAGTTAGTTGCGGGATGATGTGTTACGGAACGAGTAAAGAGACTTGTCGGTAACGAGATTGAACTAGGTATTGAGATACCGACGATCGAATCTCGGGCAAGTAACATACCGATGACAAAGGGATCAACGTATGTTGTTATGCGGTTTGACCAATAAAGATCTTCGTAGAATATGTAGGAGCCAATATGAGCATCCAGGTTCCGCTATTGGTTATTGACCGGAGACATGTCTCGGTCATGTCTGCATAGTTCTCGAACCCGTAGGGTCCGCACGCTTAACGCTAAGATGACAGTTATATTATGAGTTTATATGTTTTGATGTACCGAAGGAGTTCGGAGTCCCGGATGAGATCGTGGACATGACGAGGAGTCTTGAAATGGTCGAGACGTAAAGATCGATATATTGGACGACTATATTCGTACATCGGAAAGGTTCCAAGTGATTCGGGTATTTTTTTTGAAGTACCGGAGAGTTACGGGAATTCGCCAGGGAGTATATGGGCCTTATTGGGCCATATGGGAATAGAGGAGATAGGCCGAAAGGAAGGAGGCGCCCCCCCCCCTCTGGTCCGAATTGGACAATGGGTGCAGCCCCCTTTTCCTTCTCCCTCTCCTCCTCTTTCCTTCACTCCTACTCCAACAAGGAAAGGAGGAGTCCTACTCCTGGTGGGAGTAGGACTCCCCCTTGGCGCGCCCTCCTCCTAGGCCGGCCGCCTCCCCCTTGCTCCTTTATATACAGGGGCAGGGGGCACCTCTAGACACACAAGTTGATCAAGTTGATCGTCTCTTAGCCGTGTGTGGTGCCCCCCTCCACCATAGTCCACCTCGATAATACTATAGCGGTGCTTAGGCGAAGCCCTGCGTCGGTAGAACATCAACATCGTCACCACGCCATCGTGCTAACGAAACTCTCCCTCAACACTCGACTGGATCGGAGTTCGAGGGACGTCATCGGGCTGAACGTGTGCTGAACTCGGAGGTGCCGTACGTTCGGTACTTGATCGGTCGGATCGTGAAGACGTACAACTACATCAACCACGTTGTGCTAAAGCTTCCGCTTTAGGTCTATGAGGGTACGTAAACATTACTCTCCCCTCTCGTTGCTATGCATCACCATGATCTTGCGTGTGCGTAGGAATTTTTTTGAAATTACTAGTTCCCCAACAGTGGCATCCGAGCCTGGTTTTATGCGTTGATGTTATATGCACGAGTAGAACACAAGTGAGTTGTGGGCGATATAAGTCATACTACTTACCAGCATGTCATACTTTGGTTCAGCGGTATTGTTGGATGAAGCGGCCCGGACCGACATTACGCGTACGCTTATGCGAGACTGGTTTTACCGTCGTGCTATGCACACAGGTGACTAGCTGTGACGCCCGGGTAATTAAGCTACAGTGATCCTCTGCTAATGATGCGACGTGACCTCGTTTATAGTTGCTAATCTCCAGTTAGTTCGAAACCGATTCAAATTCAAATTCAAAATTAGGCAAACAATAAAAGTTTTCAAATATTAAAACTAAGATGTTCGAAGTGAACCAAATATTGCATAGATAATTATGGGGGAAAACCACACATTTATAAAATGTTTAAATACTATGAGATGAATAAAATAGTAGTAAAAATGATTATTTGAATAACTTCGATAATTAATAAAATGTCAAACTAAGTTATTTGGGGTCTAAACTTTTTGTGACTATGGACTAGGTTGTAATACTAATTTAGATACTAAGTGTATGTTTTACTAAAATAGAATGCAACTACAATAAAGCAGGAAAGAATAAATAAAAGGAAAAGAAAACACAAAAACAGAAAGGAAAACTAACCAAAAAAAGAGGTAAAAGGAGACCGCCCCCCCACTGGACCCCTTGGTCCAACTGGGCCATGGCCCAGCCGGCCATCCCCTGGCCTATAGGCCACCCCCACCCCCTGCCCCGAAACCCTAACACCCCCACTCCCCATGTCCGCAACCACCTCCCCACTCCCTCGTCTCCCCCTCTCATCCGATCCAGATTGGATCGGGCCGTCCCCGTCGCTCCGCCGCCGTTCACCATCGCCACCGCCGCCCAGCGCCCTCCTCCTCAACCCTCCTTCCCGGCGCCCCCACGCTCAGCTGGTTCTGGATCGGGGAGGGGCCCGATCCCACGTCGCCCTGCACCCCCGATCCCGTCACCCGTTGCCGCGACGACCTCGTCGTCCCGCGCCAGGACACCGCGCCCGGAGCCCGCGCCTCCTCGCCGGCCTGCACCTCGTCTCCGCCACGCACGTCGTCGCCGTCGTCCTCCCCAACCCCACTGCCCCGTTCCCTACGCCCCAATGTGAGCCCGCTGCCGCGCTCGTCTCCGCGCTCCTCTCTCTCGCGCCTCTGCTCACCGCGGCCTCGCCGTGACCGGCGTGCCTCCGCACGCGCCGTGGCCGCGCCCTCTCCCCCCCGCTGCTGCCTCATCCAGCGCACGCACGCGCCAGCTCGCCTTTCGCCACGGCCCCCTTCCCGCACCGCGCTGCATCGCTGGCCGCCGGTGCTCGACCCCACACGCGCACCTCCTCGGGCGCCTGGGGATGGCGCCTGTCGCCGGAGCCCCTGGATCACTTGCCGTGCCCCGCTGCATCTGCTCGCCGCGGCGCCCCCCCTACTTCGCGTGAACTCAGCCGCCGGAGCTCCAGGTAGGCGCGCTGCCCTGCCCCTACTCCCCGTGGCCGCGCTCGGCGCCCCTTGGCCGCACCGGCCGGCGCCCGGGGACAACCGGGATACGCCCGTATCCCCAGTTCCCGCATGCCCATGCCCGTTAAGGCCCCCTGGGCCATTGACATGTGAGGCTCGCCCCTATTAAACGTGAAAAAAATGATGAAAAAAAATAAAATAATAAATAAAACTAAAGATATATTAATTAATTAATTAAAAGATTAACTAGCAAAAATGTCTGTGCGTTGCTACGGAAGACGCAATTAATGTGTATTTAAATTTGGTTAGAATTAAATGGGCAAAACACAATGATACGGGAGTAGCAAGTTTTCTACCGATTCCAAATGGACTTTAATTTTCTATATAGAGCTATAATTCATCATCGTATTGTAAGTTAAAATAGAACTGGTTATCTCCTATCCCAGCTTGAAATATATTCCATGATGGTTGTAGATATGGTGTTGGGATGTGCTAGGTGGCTGGTGAGCACCAGTTGTCAGTGATCCGTGCCGTTTTCACACAATATTAACAAAATAAAAAGTGGAAATACATGCATTTTACACAAACAATTCTAAAAAATAAAAATAGTAGGTATCAAGTTCTAGAGGTCCTAAAACATGTTTTCAATTGTAATAATGAGAAGACGTACGTACTGCCTTATCTCTCTAAATAACATTAATATTAATAAAAAAGCTTTGATAATGAGATCACACGGTTGATTGACATATTAATACTATTTATGGAAGACTTTATTTGACTCTATAGCATGCTATTTTCTTTTATTATTGGGCACGTAGAGATCGGTAGGGGAAAAAATGTTGTTAGCGCCGATACAACCGGCCATAAAAAAATTATACATTTCTAGAGACACATTATTGTTACTAATTCTTCTTTTCGTCACCATTGTCAATGGTGGTCACGTTTGTTCGGATCACACACTCCTCCTCGACCGTCTTCAAATATTCGGACGAGACTTGCCTGCTCCCTTCTCATGCTCCCATCTGTGCTCCTGCGTACGTGGCTTGATTTGATTGGAAGAAAATAAGACCCGGCCTCACCCCCTGAAAATCAGGGGGGAGATGGTTAGATTAGAAAAAAAAGGAAAAAGGACAGTCATAGGATGAAGTGGGAGCACGGATGGGAGCATGGGAAGGGAGCAGGCAAGTTGGATCCCAAATATTCAGCCCACAATCAAATCCTCCCTTTTAATTATTTAGGCTCTCCTCGACCATCTTCAAATATTCAGCCCACAATCAAATCCTCCCTTTTAATTATTAGCCTCACATAAATCCCAGTCATTTAAATATTCTGGCAATCCCATCACAATCCTTCCTTGCCTTATTAAGGATCCCATAAATTTAAATATTCTGCCACACCATCCTTCCTTTATATTCTTCCGAGCCCACACCATCCTTCCTTTGAATTAGCCGCGCACAATAATTACCCCATCCACTTAATTAGCTGCCCCTTTTTCACGGCTGTTTGTTAATTACTGCGGCGGCTGGTATTTTAACTGGTTTGACTATGTTTGAAATTGCGAGGTGGGACTATTCTGCACGTAATATGTTTATCTCAGTTGGTTGTCCTGATTGAAAGAATTATAATAGATCTCAGGTTCGATTCTGTATTGTAGCGGTTTCTTTTTTCTTTCTCTAAGACCTAAGATAAGAAAGCCCACTCACGTGCACGTGGCCCATAAGGAGGCCCATGTTTTTTGCGGTTAGTTAGATGGGCTGGCGTGGCTCTCCGTACCTGTACGTACGATTCTTTTAAAATTCCATTGAGGAGAGGAGACGTGGAGCAAGGTAGAATAGAAAATAGTACCACCTCGTAGGGACCAGCAAAAGAGACCACGTACGGAAAGTAAAAAAAATATGACGATGAACCCGGAGACCCAATCCGTGCTTTATTATTAGGGAGAGATTAAATTAATTAATTGTATTTAATTAACCCAATCATTTAACTAAACTAATTAACTTTGTTTAATTAAATTGTTAACAAACAGCCAATGACAGTGGGACCCTCCAGTCAGTTTGACTAAGTCAATTGACTGGTTGACTGATGACATCATGCTGACATCATAATGGCATTTTCTAAATCAAATTAATTCTGTTAATTCTAAAAATGCTTTAAAACTTTAGAAAATCATATAAAATAAACCGTAGCTCGGATGGAAAAACTTTGTACATGAAAGTTGCTCAAAATGACGAGATGAATCCGAATACGCGGTCCGTTTGTCCGCCACACATCCCTAGCATAGCGAACACGCAACTTTTCCTCGCCGGTTCATCTGTCCGAAAACGCAAAACACCGGGAATACTTTTCCGGATGTTCCCCCCCTTCACCGGTACCCCCTCGTACCGCGTTAGGGCACACCTAGCATCATGTTTTGTCATGTCATGCATCATTATGCATCTGTTTGCATTATATTTATTGTTTCTTCCCCATCTTCTCTCGCTAGACACCGAGACCGACGCCGCTGCTACCCAGTACGACTACGGTGTTGACGACCCCTCTCTCTTGCCAGAGCAACCAGGCAAGCCCCCCCCCCTTGATCACCAGATATCGCCTACTCTCCTCTATACTGCTTGCATTAGAGTAGTGTAGTATGTTACTGCTTTTCGTTATTCCTATCCTGATGCATAGCCTGTCCTTGCTACTACTGTTGTTACCATTACCTGCTATCCTACTGCTTAGTATAGGATGCTAGTGTTCCATCAGTGGCCCTACACTCTTGTCCGTCTACCATGCTATACTACTGGGCCGTGATCACTTCGGGAGGTGATCACGGGCATATGCTATATACTTTACACTGTTACATTACTTGTGGTACTATTCGGAGATGGGGGCTGAAGGGGCAGGTGGTTCCACCCAGGTAGTGGTGGGCCTGGGTTCCCGACGGCCCCCGACTATTACCTTGTGGCGGAGCGACAGGGCAGGTTGAGACCACCTAGGAGAGAGGTGACCTGGCCCTGGTTGGCGTTCGCGAACACTTAACACGCTTAACGAGATCTGGGTATTTGATTTGAGTCTGGCCATTTGGTCTATACGCACTAACCATCTACGCGGGAGTAGTTATGGGTATCCCGGCGTCGTGGTATCAGCCGAAGCCTTCGTGACGTCACCGACTGAGTGGCGCGCGCTAGATTGGACCATAAGCCTGCTCTTGTATTAAGGGGGCTAGTTCTGCTTCCGGCCGCGTTCGCAACATGCAGGTGTGCTATGGGCGATGGGCCCAAACCCCTGTGCGCTTAGGTTTAGACCGGCGTGCTGACCTCTCTATTGTGCCTACGTGGGGCTGCGACGTGTTGATCTTCCACGGTCGGGCATGACCCAGGAAAGTGTGTCCGGCCAAATGGGATCAAGTGTGTTGGGGTATGTGGTGCACCCCTGCAGGGAAGTTAATCTATTCAAATAGCTGTGATCTTCGGTAACAGGACGACTTGGAGTTGTACCTTGACCTTATGACAACTAGAACCGGATACTAATTAAAACACACCCTTCCAAGTGCCAGATACAACCGGTGATCGCTCTCTCACAGGGCGACGAGGGGAGGATCATCGGTTAGGATTATGCTACGTGATGATACTTGGAGGACTTCAGTCTACTCTCTTCTACATGCTGCAAGACGGAGGCTGCCAGAAGCGTAGTCTTAGAAAGGACTAGCTATCCCCCTCTTATTCCGGCATTCTGCAGTTCAGTCCACATATGATAGCCTTATTCCAGTTGATACCAATGCATACATATGTAGTGTAGCTCCTTGCTTGCGAGTACTTTGGATGAGTACTCACGGTTGCTTTCTCCCTCTTATCCCCCTATCCCTTCTACATGGTTGTCGCAACCAGATGTTGGAGCCCAGGAGCCAGACGCCACCGTCGATGACGACTCCTACTACACCGGAGGTGCCTACTACGTGCTGCCCGCTGACGACGACTAGGAGTAGTTTAGGAGGATCCCAGGCAGGAGGCCTGCGCCTCTTTCGATCTGTATCCCAGTTTGTGCTAGCCTTCTTAAGGCAAACTTGTTTAACTTATGTCTGTACTCAGATATTGTTTCTTCCGCTGACTCGTCTATGATCGAGCTCTTGTATTCGAGCCCTCGAGGCCCCCTGGCTTGTAATATGATGCTTGTATGACTTATTTATGTTTTAGAGTTGTGTTGTGATATCTTCCCGTGAGTCCCTGATCTTGATCGTACACATTTGCGTGCATGATTAGTGTACGATTAAATCGGGGGCGTCACAAGTTGGTATCAGAGCCGACTGCCTGTAGGAATCCCCCTTTCCAACTCCTTGGCCGAAGTCGAGTCTAGTCATTGAAAAACTTTTACTAACATGGATGTGCGGCTTACGGGCCCACGTCGCCATCTGGGTGGTATTAGGATCTTTTACTCCTCGATCCTTACTCTGGGACTCTGAACTCTCTTCTATTTGGGTTAAATGAATTTTGCTAAATCTAACATTAGGATCTCGTTATCACTTTCACCCGGAGAGCCCCTTATTACTGATGATCGTCTGTTGCACGTGAAGACCCTAAAGATACTCACCGTTGTTAACCCGAGAACTTGTGTTCATCGCGTTTACAATTCCCCTTCCACCGTCAACCCTTATGGATAAATACTTGCAGTTGTTATGCTTACATACATCCCTAGTGGGTCTTGTTATTACAAGATACCCCGAAATACTCGTCGTATTTTCGAGAATCCTTTGAGCTTACTGCCTTCCTGTTCTTTGTCACCTGAATACCCCTACGGATAATTCTCGCACTTATCGAGTATCTTCTCATTCCCAGTTGTTCAGGCGTTTCGCCAAAGACTTCAAAATATCATTCGATCTTCCGAAAATCCCGAGCAGCCTATTGCTCTTGAAATTCTCGCTTGCTTGCATTATGGTTAATCCCATAAGTTTCGTAATCTTATTAGCCTCCCTTGTCTTTATCATTTTAAGTTTGTTGATTCAATATGTTGAGGATGCTCGCATTCCTCAGTCGAATCCTAGGATTCATCCTTCCGGCTCAGACGTCATTTGGATATGAGCTGGTTCTTGACCAATCAATGCCTTGATCGTTTGTGCTTCCAAGTTTGTTGAACTTATTCATTTTCGATCAGAATGATTGCTTATGATCCCTTGATTTGGAGATCATAAAGTTTCTTTGCATTAAGCTTTGAATTAGTCAGTTGTTTCTATAACCCGATGCCATGGCATTCCTTCTTCCTTTGATTGAGTACCGATACTCACATCAGCCCCGTTGTGGATCGCTATACCCATTGCCGGGTTATTATCCGACAATGTCCTTCACAACCAAAATTATTGTGAGTTCTTTACCTGATACATAATGCCCTTGGTAAATGGTATCATCTGCTTCGCCAACCATGCTCTGCTTTCGAGCTGGTCGTATTTACTATTGAAGCTTGTGCTATATGTTTCCACGATACCCTGACGGGTTGAACCTATGCCTTCCTTTATATGTGTGAACTCGGAAGTTTTCACGAGTCATACTCATCTGGTATTTCACCAGATAAAACTTTCAACACTAATGCCTTTATCAAAGCGAAAAGTGAATGGAAGGTTATATATTGAAGAAGTGGGAGTCGACCTTGAACTTTGTGTTCATGCCCATGGACACGATGTAGATCTTATCATTAAAGCTTTTCTTAAATTAATTATTCCCTTGGTATAAGTTCATCTTATCTCTAGGATCTGACCTTTTGCAATCGTGGTTCTGACCATGTTCTCCTTTAAATAACATTTCTCGTGCAAGTTTAAGCATTTGTCTTCTGCAGAGCAATACCCTAGTCCAATCTCTACTTTGATCTGTCGTCGAGCATTACCCCCCTGGTATCTCGAGATTATCATGGAACTGCATAACCTCTTATGAGTTCTTCATCAGGTATTACATTCTCACGGACTCCAATTTTTCACGGGCCTTGAGTTATGAAACACTCAAGGACACCGATAACGGAATCGAGTCTGCACTGCGATTCAAGGAGGATTAGAGATCTTCATCGCTTACAAGTTTGATACTCCATGTCTGCCCTAGCCTGAACGGATACATCATTATCGTGCTAATTTTAATCATCAGCATTCTGAGCTCTTCAAGGGTATCAACTGAATTCATGATGAGAAATACCATCCTTGCCCCCGATGATTTGTGTTATCATCGGCCACTTTATTGCCTTCCCTCCAACACAAACTTGTTCATGTTTTGTGTTATACCTTGAGTTCCTTGCTATCCAGCATTTGTCCTTCTTTACCTTGGAATATTACCACCTTTTGTGTCAAGAATGTCGTGGTAATTTTACCACCTCTTGAGAATTCTTGGTATAGTAATATCTCTCGCCATTTGCGTTCATTTCTTGGTCTCCATGTTGTTTCTAACCGGAATACCGACAAATGGTCTGTGATGTGTAAATTCTAAACTTCTAGCAACCCTATTGCTTTGAAGTTATTGGTCTACAGTTTCATTAGAATTCTATTGCTTATTGAATCATCATTCAAACATTGATCGTGCTACCTATTCCAGATTCCTTGGTGCACCCTTCTATCATTGCTCAGTTGAGCATGTTTCCCTCGAGCATACAGCATTATATCATTGATCCGACAAATGATATTTCCTTGTTCACATAATTGTGGAAATCCATCTTTTGGAAATCTCGATGAATTGTTGCTGAGTTCATCAGTCACCTCATTCTATCCTTGATTTAATAATGAACTCATGATTCAGAACTTGCTTCCACAGTTCAATTCCCGAGAATCTTACAATGTCATCTTGACAATTTGTGTCGCACCTTTTCTCCTCGGGCCTCCTGAGTCTGAGTTATTCTGACACCAATCAGATCTGAATCTCGGTCAGATATGATGGTTGGAACATATTTCCAAGAGTTATAACATTGGTCTTATGTGACCCGGTAAGGTGGTGTCGTGCCTAGCACACCTGGCCGGTTGGCCATATTGTTATAGATTCCTTTTCAGCAAGGTTATCCATTCTTCCATGAGGAAATTGTAAGACTTATTCTACAAGTTATTCCTGATGGATCCTTTGTGTTTCCAAAGTCTGATCTTCACCTGATGACCATGTCAATGCTTTCTCGGAGCATGCCTATGGTACTTCAATTTTCAACAACACCATTTGAAGCCCAATGCTAAATGTTTCCTGCTCAATTATCCAAACACCGATGTACGGGTAATGTCATGAAATTTCTCTCCCCTACCTAAGGAGTTTTCTACCTTATGTCCTGTCTTGGATATCATGCTCTGCTTGACTTTGGGAAGGATATACCCCTGACATATGTGTTTAAACACATTTTTCTTTCCATTGTTTTGTTTAAATCTGATGATCACATTTTCCTTTCCATTGTCTTGTTTAAACTTTCTCGTGGTTTATATGATCTAAGCAGTAATGATTCGCTGCTTATATAAACACCTCGGTTGTACGACTCTGTCAATAAGACCCTGTTACTATTGTTGATGACATTCTGGTAGCCACCGATGGACGAGAACCTTGCCTATTGGTCTGCCTCGTTCAACAAGCAGGAAAATGGTTCTCTTCGTCCCTCTCCCTTGGTACCGACATTGTTGCCGACATAACTGATAGGCTGTCCTCTGACATGCCTTGCTTGCATGATTGTGCAAGACGTCATCGCTTTTCCTACTTTTAACCCACATTGTGGGCCCATAACCCACAGTTCTACAGGATCGAAACCTGACTCTCCTATACACCCTGTTGCCAAAGTTATTCCTAGAGCTTGACTTCGAATGTAATTTGCGAGCCACCTTCCTAGTGATCAATTTTGGTATCGGACACAATACTTATTCCCGTTGCTCTGAACCCCATTCACACTCTGTTTCAGGCAATGAACGATTGCCTATCCGCTTGAAACTTCTTATTGCACCATCTTAATTTGCTCTCGATGTGTTACATTTGTTTAACTCAAGAGATACTCATATGTTCATACTTGGGAAACCCCCAGAAGATTTTCCCTTATAACATCCTATCGTTGTAGAGCTGCCCCTTACCTATTCGTAAGTACGATGGAGATCCCGAAGAAAGGATGACAATTGATCATGGTGACTTGAAGCAGTGAAATGAAGACATCAACGAAAGGGATCAACCTCTTAGAAAGGGTAGACAAGACCGAGAAGACTCGTTAGGTTTTTCGCTACCAACACCTTCGCCCCTTACTCTATCGCTTAAATCTCGGGACGAGATTTCTTGTAGTGGAGGAGAATTGTGACGCCCGGGTAATTAAGCTACAGTGATCCTCTGCTAATGATGCCACGTGACCTCGTTTATAGTTGCTAATCTCTAGTTAGTTCGAAACCGATTCAAATTCAAATTCAAAATTAGGCAAACAATAAAAGTTTTCAAATATTAAAACTAAGATGTTCGGAGTGAACCAAATATTGCATAGATAATTATGGGGAAAAAACCACACATTTATAAAATGTTTAAATACTATGAGATGAATAAAACAGTAGTAAAAATGATTATTTGAATAACTTCGATAATTAATAAAATGTCAAACTAAGTTATTTGGGGTCTAAACTTTTTGTGACTATGGACTAGGTTGTAATACTAATTTAGATACTAAGTGTATGTTTTACTAAAATAGAATGCAACTACAATAAAGCAGGAAAGAATAAATAAAAGGAAAAGAAAAGAAAACACAAAAACAAAAAGGAAAACTAACCAAAAAAAAGAGGTAAAAGGAGACCGCCCCCCCACTGGACCCCTTGGCCCAACTGGGCCATGGCCCAGCCGGCCATCCCCTGGCCTATAGGCCACCCCCACCCCCTGCCCCGAAACCCTAACACCCCCACTCCCCACATCCGCAACCACCTCCCCACTCCCTCATCTCTCCCTCTCATCCGATCCAGATTGGATCGGGCCGTCCCCGTCGCCCCGCCGCCGTTCACCATCACCACCCCCGCCCAGCGCCCTCCTCCTCAACCCTCCTTCCCGGCGCCCCCACGCTCGGCTGGTTCTGGATCGGGGAGGGGCCCGGTCCCGCGTCGCCCTGCACCCCCGATCCCGTCACCCGTCGCTGCGACGACCTCGCCGTCCCGCGCCAGGACGCCGCGCCCGGAGCCCGCGCCTCCTCGCTGGCCTGCACCTCGTCTCCGCCACGCACGTCGTCGCCGTCGTCCTCCCCAACCCCACTGCCCCGTTCCCTACGCCCCAACGTGAGCCCGCTGCCGCGCTCGTCTCCGCGCCCCTCTCTCTCGCGCCTCTGCTCACCGCGGCCTCGCCGTGACCGGCGTGCCTCCGCATGCGCCGTGGCCGCGCCCTCTCCCCCCCCGCTGCTGCCTCGTCCCTATGCCCGTATCCCCAGTTCCCGCATGCCCATGCCCGTTAAGGCCCCCTGGGCCATTGACATGTGGGGCTCGCCCATATTAAACGTTAAAAAAATGATGAAAAAAATAAAATAATAAATAAAACTAAAGATATATTAATTAATTAATTAAAAGATTAATTAACTTAATTAATTGTATTTAATTAACCCAATCATTTAACTAAACTAATTAACTTTGTTTAATTAAATTGTTAAGAAACAGCCAATGACAGTGGGACCCTCCAGTCAGTTTGACTAAGTCAATTGACTAGTTGACTGATGACATCATGCTGACATCATAATGGCATTTTCTAAATCAAATTAATTCTGTTAATTCTAAAAATGCTTTAAAACTTTAGAAAATCATATAAAATAAACCGTAGCTCGGATGGAAAAACTTTGTACATGAAAGTTGCTCAGAACTACGAGATGAATCCGAATGCGCGGTCCGTTCGTCCGCCACACATCCCTAGCATAGCGAACATGCAACTTTTCCTCGCCGGTTCATCTTTCCGAAAACGCAAAACACTGGGAATACTTTCCCGGATGTTCCGCCCCTTCACCGGTACCCCCTCGTACCGCGTTAGGGCACACCTAGCATCATGTTTTGTCATGTCATGCATCATTATGCATCTGTTTGCATTATATTTATTGTTTCTTCCCCATCTTCTCTCGCTAGACACCGAGACCAACACTGCTGCTACCTAGTACGACTACGGTGTTGACGACCCCTCTCTCTTGCCAGAGCAACCAGGCAAGCCCCCCCCCCCTTGATCACCAGATATCGCCTACTCTCCTCTATACTGCTTGCATTAGAGTAGTGTAGTATGTTACTACTTTCCGTTATTCCTATCCTGATGCATAGCCTGTCCTTGCTACTACTGTTGTTACCATTACCTGCTATCCTACTGCTTAGTATAGGATGCTAGTGTTCCATCAGTGGCCCTACACTCTTGTCCGTCTGCCATGCTATACTACTGGGCCGTGATCACTTCGGGAGGTGATCACGGGCATATGCTATATACTTTACACTGTTACATTACCTGTGGTACTGTTCGGAGATGGGGGCTGAAGGGGCAGGTGGTTCCACCCAGGTAGTGGTGGGCCTGGGTTCCTGACGGCCCCCGACTGTTACCTTGTGGCGGAGCGATAGGGCAGGTTGAGACCACCTAGGAGAGAGGTGACCTGGCCCTGGTCGGCGTTCGCGGACACTTAACACGCTTAACGAGATCTGGGTATTTGATCTGAGTCTGGCCATTTGGTCTATACGCCCTAACCATCTACGCGGGAGTAGTTATGGGTATCCCGGCGTCGTGGTATCAGCCGAAGCCTTCATGACGTCAGCGACTGAGTGGCGCGCGCCGGATTGGACCGTAAGCCTGCTCTTGTATTAAGGGGGCTAGTTCTGCTTCCGGCCGCGTTCGCAACGTGCAGGTGTGCTATGGGCGATGGGCCCAGACCCCTGTGCACTTAGGTTTAGACCGGCGTGCTGACCTCTCTGTTGTGCCTAGGTGGGGCTGCGACGTGTTGATCTTCCACGGCCGGGCATGACCCAGGAAAGTGTGTCCGGCCAAATGGGATCAAGTGTGTTGGGGTATGTGGTGCACCCCTGCAGGGAAGTTAATCTATTCAAATAGCCGTGATCTTCGGTAACAGGACGACTTGGAGTTGTACCTTGACCTTATGACAACTAGAACCGGATACTAATTAAAACACACCCTTCCAAGTGCCAGATACAACCGGTGATCGCTCTCTCACAGGGCGACGAGGGGAGGATCATCGGTTAGGATTATGCTACGTGATGATACTTGGAGGACTTCAGTCTACTCTCTTCTACATGCTGCAAGACGGAGGCTGCCAGAAGCGTAGTCTTAGAAAGGACTAGCTATCCCCCTCTTATTCCGGCATTCTGCAGTTCAGTCCACATATGATAGCCTTATTCCAGTTGATACCAATGCATACATATGTAGTGTAGCTCCTTGCTTGCGAGTACTTTGGATGAGTACTCACGGTTGCTTTCTCCCTCTTTTCCCCCTATCCCTTCTATCTGGTTGTCGCAACCAGATGTTGGAGCCCAGGAGCCAGACGCCACCGTCGATGACGACTCCTACTACACCGGAGGTGCCTACTACGTGCTGCCCGCTGACGACGACTAGGAGTAGTTTAGGAGGATCCCAGGCAGGAGGCCTGCGCCTCTTTCGATCTGTATCCCAGTTTGTGCTAGCCTTCTTAAGGCAAACTTGTTTAACTTATGTCTGTACTCAGATATTGTTGCTTCCGCTGACTCGTCTATGATCGAGCTCTTGTATTCGAGCCCTCGAGGCCTCCTGGCTCGTAATATGATGCTTGTATGACTTATTTATGTTTTAGAGTTGTGTTGTGATATCTTCCCGTGAGTCCCTGATCTTGATCGTACACATTTGCGTGCATGATTAGTGTACGATTAAATCGGGGGCGTCACACTAGCGGGTGTCAGTTTCTCCAATTTTAGTTGAACCGAGTGTGGCTACGCCCGGTCCTTGAGAAGGTTAAAACATCACCAACTTGACAAACTATCATTGTGGTTTTGATGCGTAGGTAAGAACGGTTCTTGCTCAGCCCGTAGCAGCCATGTAAAACTTGCAACAACAAAGTAGAGGACGTCTAACTTGTTTTTGCAGGGCATGTTGTGATGTGATATGGTCAAGACGTGATGAGATATAAGTTGTTGTATGAGATGATCATGTTTTGTTGAAGTTATCGGCAATTGGCAGAAGCCTTATGGTTGTCTCTTTATTCCATAAGATGCAAGTGCCAAATAATTGCTTTACTTTATCGCTATGCGATAGCAATAGTTGCAAGAGCAATAGTTGGCAAGATGAACATGTGACGACACATTGATATAGATCAAGATGATGGAGACCATGGTGTCATGCCGGTGACGATGGAGATCATGATGATGCTTTGGAGATAGAGATCAAAGGCACAAGATGATGATGGCCATATCATGTCACATATTTTGATTGCATGTGATGTTTATCTTTTATACATCTTACTTTGCTTAGTTATGATGGTAGCATTATAAGATGATCTCTCACTAAATTTTAAGATAAAAGTGTTCTCCCTAAGTATGCACCATTGCAAAAGTTCGTCGTGCCCAGACACCACGTGATGATCGGGTGTGATAAGCTCTATGTCCATCTACAATGGGTGCAAGCCAGTTTTGCACACGCAGAAATACTTGGGTTAAACTTGACGAGCCTAGCATATGCAGATATGGCCTCGGAACACTGGAGACCGAAAGGTCGAGCGTGAATCATATAGTAGATATGATCAACATAATGATGTTCACCATTGAAAACTACTCCATTACACGTGATGATCGGTTATGGTTTAGTTGATTTGGATCACGTGATCACTTAGAGGATTAGAGGGATGTCTTTCTAAGTGGGAGTTCTTAAGTAATATGACTAACTGAACTTTAATTTATCATGAACTTAGTCCTGGTAGTATTAGCATATCTATGTTGTAGATCAATAGCTCGCGATGTTGCTCCCAGTTTATTGTGTTCCTAGAGAAAAATTATGTAAAAATGTTAGTAGCAATGATGCAGATTGGATCTGTGATATGAGGATTATCCTCATTGCTGCACAGAAGAATTATGTCCTTGATGCACCGCTAGGTAACAGACCTATTGCAGGAGCAGATGCAGACGTTGTGAACGTTTGGCTAGCTCCATATGATGACTACTTGATAGTTTAGTGCACCATGCTTAACGGCTTAGAATCGGGACTTCAAAAACGTTTTGAACGTCATGGACCATATGAGATGTTCCAGGAGTTGAAGTTAATATTTAGAGCAAATACCCGAGTTGAGAGATATGAAGTCTCCAACAAGTTCTATAGCTAAAAAGATGGAGGAGAATAGCTCAAGCAGTGAGCATGTGCTCAGATTGTCTGGGTATTACAATCACTTGAATCAAGTGGGAGTTAATCTTCTAGATAAGATAGTGATTGACAAAATTCTCTAGTCACAATCACCAAGTTAGTAGAACTTCGTGATGAACTATAGTATGCAAGGGATGACGAAAACGATTCCCGAGCTTTTCATTATGATGAAATCAATGAAGGTAGAAGTCAAGAAAGAGCATCAAGTGTTGATGGTAGACAAGACCACTAGTTTCAAGAAAAGGGCAAAGGGAAGAAGGGGAACTTCAAGAAGAATGGCAAGCAAGTTGCTTCTCAAGTGAAGAAGCCCAAGTCTGGTCCTAAGCCTGAGACTAAGTGCTTCTACTGCAAAGGGATTGGTCACTGGAAGCGGAACTGCCCCAAGTTTTGGCGGATAAGAAGGATGGCAAAGTGAACAAAGGTATATTTGATATACAGATTATTGATGTGTATTTTACTAGTGTTCATAGCAACCCCTTGGTATTTGATACTAGTTCAATTGCTAAGAGTAGTAACTCGAAACGGGAGTTGCAGAATGAACAGAGACTAGTTAAGGGTGAAGTGACGATGTGTGTTGGAAGTGGTTCCAAGATTGATATGATCATCATCGTACACTCCCTATACTTTCGGGATTAGTGTTGAACCTAAATAAGTGTTATTTAGTGTTTTCATTGAGCATGAATATGATTTGATCATTTTTATTGCAATACGGTTATTCATTTAAGTAAGAGAATAAATTGTTGTTCTGTTTACATATATGGTTAAACACCCAATGAAAATGGTTCGTTAGATCTCGATCGTAGTGATACACATATTCATAATATTGAAACCAAAAAGATGCAAAGTTAATAATGATAGTGCAACTTATTTGTGGCACTGCCATTTAGGTCATATTGGTGTAAAGCGCATGAAGAAAAACCATGTTGATGGGCTTTTGGAATCACTTGATTATGAATCGGTTGATGCTTGCGAACCATGCCTCATGGGCAAGATGACTAAGACTCCGTTCTCCGGAACAATGCAGCAAGCAACAGATTTGTTGGAAATCATGCATACTAATGTATCTGGTCCGATGAATATTGAAGCTCGTGGCAGGTATCATTATTTTCTGATCTTCACAGATGATTTGAGCAGATATGAGTATATCTACTTGATGAAACACAAGTCTGAAACATTTGGTAAGTTCAAAGAATTTCAGAGTAAAGTGGAGAATCATCGTAACAAAATAAAAGTTTCTACGATATGATCGCAGAAGTAAAATATTTGAGTTACGAGTTTGGCCTTTAGTTAAAACCATGTGAAATAGTTTCACTACTCACGCCACCTGGAACTCCACAGTGTAATGGTGTGTCCGAACATCGTAACCGTGCTTTATTAGATATGGTGCGATCTATGAAGTCTCTTACTGATTTACCGCTATTGTTTTGGGGTTATGCATTAGAGACAGCTACATTCACGTTAAATAGGGCACCATCTAAATCCGTTGAGACGACACCGTATGAACTATGGTTTGGCAAGAAAACTAAGCTGTCGTTTCTTAAAGTTTGAGGTTGCAATGCTTATGTGAAAAAGTTTCAACCTGATAAGCTCAAACCCAAATCGGAGAAGTGCATCTTCATAGGATACCCAAAAGAAAATGTTGGGTACACCTTCTATCACAGATCCGAAGGCAAGATATTCGTTGCTGAGAATGGATCCTTTCTAGAGAAGGAGTTTCTCTCGAAAGAAGTGAGTGGGAGGAAAGTAGAACTTGATGAGGTAACTGTACCTGCTCCCTTATTGGAAAGTAGTTCATCACAGAAATATGTACATGTGACTACTACACCAATTAGTGAGGAAGCTAATGATGATGATCATGTAACTTCAGATCAAGTTGCTACCGAACCTCGTAGGTAAACCAGAGTGAGATCCGCACCAGAGTTGTACGGTAATCCTGTTCTGGAGGTCATGTTACTTGACCATGACGAACCTACGAACTATGAGGAAGCGATGATGAGCCCAGATTCCGCGAAATGGCTTGAGGCCATGAAATCTGAGATGAGATCCATGTATGAGAACAAAGTATGGACTTTGATTGACTTGTCCATTGATCGGCGAGCCATTGATATTAATTGGATCTTCAAGAGGAAGACGGACACTGGTAGTAGTGTCACTATCTACAAAAGCTAGATTGTCGCAAAAAGGTTTTCGACAAGTTCAAGGTGTTGACTACGATGAGAGTTTCTCACTCGTATCTATGCTTAAGTCTGTCCGAATCATGTTAGCAATTGCCGCATTTTATGAAATCTGGAAAGTGGATAAACAAAACTACATTCCTTAATAGATTTATTAAAGAAGAGTTGTATATGATGCAACAAGAAATTTTTGTCAATCCTACAGGTACTAACAAAATATGCAAGCTCCAGTGATCCATCTTTGGACTAGTGCAAGCATCTCGGAGTTGGAATATACGCTTTGATAAGTTGATCAAAGCATATAGTTTTATACAGACTTGCGGTGAAGCATGTATTTACAAGAAAGTGAGTGGGAGCAATACAGCATTTCTGATAAGTATATGTGAATGACATATTGTTGATCGGAGATAATGTAGAATTATTCTGCAAAGCATAAAGGAATGTTTGAAAGGAGTTTTTCAAAGAAAGACCTCGGTGAAGCTGCTTACTTATTGAGCATCAAGATCTCTAGAGATAGATCAAGATGCTTGATAAGTTTTTCAATGAGTACATACCTTGACAAGATTTTGAAGTAGTTCAAAATGGAACAGTCAAAGAAGGAGTTCTTGCCTGTGTTACAAGGTGTGAAGTTGAGTAAGACTCAAAACCCGACCACGGCAGAAGATAGAGAGAGAATGAAAGTCATTCCCTATGCCTTAGCCATAGGTTCTATAAAGTATGCCATGCTGTGTACCAGACCTATTGTATACACTGCCCTGAGTTTTGCAAGGGAGTACAATAGTGATCTAGGAGTAGATCACTGGACATTGGTCAAAATTATCTTTAGTGGAATAAGGATATGTTTCTTGATTATGGAGGTGACAAAAGGTTCATCGTAAAGGGTTACGTCGATGCAAGTTTTGACACTGATCCAGATGACTCAAAGTCTTAGTCTGGATACATATTTAAAGTGGGAGCAATTAGCTAGAGTAGCTCTGTGCAGAGCATTGTTGACATAGAAATTTGCAAAAATACATACGGATCTGAATGTAGCAGACCCATTGACTAAACTTCCCTCACAAGCAAAACATGATCACACCTTAGTACTCTTTGGGTATTAATCACATAGCGATGTGAACTAGATTATTGACTCTAGTAAACCCTTTGGGTGTTGGTCACATGACGATGTGAACTATGGGTATTAATCACATGGTGATGTGAACTATTGATGTTAAATCACATGGCGATGAGAACTAGATTACTGACTCTAGTGCAAGTGGGAGACTGAAGGAAATATGCCCTAGAGGCAATAATAAAGTTATTATTTATTTCTTATTTCATGATAAATGTTTATTATTCATGCTAGAATTGTATTAACCGGAAACATAATACGTGTGTGAATACATAGACAAACAGAGTGTCACTAGTATGCCTCTACTTGACTAGCTCGCTGAATCAAAGATGGTTAAGTTTCCTAGCCATAGACATGAGTTGTCATTTGATTAACGGGGTCACATCATTAGAGAATGATGTGATTGACTTGACCCATTCCGTTAGCATAGCACTTGATCGTTTAGTTTGTTGCTATTGCTTTCTTCATGACTTATACATGTTCCTATGACTATGAGATTATGCAACTCCCGTTTACCGAAGGAAAACTTTGCGTGCTACCAAACGTCACAACGAAACTGGGTGATCATAAAGGTGCTCTACAGGTGTCTCCAAGGCACTTGTTGGGTTGGCGTATTTCGAGATTAGGATTTGTCACTCCGATTGTCGGAGAGGTATCTCTGGGCCCTCTCAGTAATGCACATCACTATAAGCCTTGCAAGCATTGCAACTAATGAGTTAGTTGCGGGATGATGTGTTACGGAATGAGTAAAGAGACTTGCTGGTAACGAGATTGAACTAGGTATTGAGATACCAACGATCGAATCTCGAGCAAGTAACATACCGATGACAAAGGGAACAACGTATGTTGTTATGCGGTTTGACCGATAAAGATCTTCGTAGAATATGTAGGATCCAATATGAGCATCCAGGTTCCGCTATTGGTTATTGACCGGAGACATGTATCAATCATGTCTACATAGTTCTCGAACCCGTAGGGTCGGCACGCTTAACGCTACGATGACAATTATATTATGAGTTTATATTTTTGAATGTACCGAAGGAGTTCGGAGTCCCAGATGAGATCGGGGACATGACGAGGAGTCTCGAAATGGTCGTGACGTAAAGATCGATATATTGGACGACTATATTCGGACATCGGAAAGGTTCCGAGTGATTCGGGTTTTTTTTGGAGTACCGGAGAGTTACGGGAATTCGCCAGGGAGTATATGGGCCTTATTGGGCCATACGGGAATAGAGGAGATAGGCCAAAAGGAAGGAGGCACCCCCCCCTCTGGTCCGAATTGGACAAGGGGTGCAGCCCCCTTTTCCTTCTCCCTCTCCTCCTCTTTCCTTCACTCCTACTCCAACAAGGAAAGGAGGAGTCGTACTCCTGGTGGGAGTAGGACTCGCCCTTGGTGCGCCCTCCTCCTAGGCCGGCCGCCTCCCCCCTTGCTCCTTTATATACAGGGGTAGGGGGGCACCTCTAGACACACAAGTTGATCAAGTTGATCGTCTCTTAGCCGTGTGCGGTGCCCCCCTCCATCATAGTCCACCTCGATAATACTATAGCGGTGCTTAGGCGAAGCCCTGCGTCGGTAGAACATCAACATCGTCACCATGCCGTCGTGCTGGCGAAACTCTCCCTCAACACTCGGCTAGATCAGAGTTCGAGGGACGTCATCGGGCTGAACGTGTGCTGAACTCGGAGGTGCCGCACGTTCGGTACTTGATCGGTCGGATCGTGAAGACATACGACTACATCAACCGCGTTGTGCTAACGCTTCCGCTTTCGGTCTACGAGGGTACGTAAACATTACTCTCCCCTCTTGTTGTTATGCATCACCATGATCTTGCGTGTGCGTAGGAATTTTTTTGAAATTACTATGTTCCCCAACAGTTGAACTATGTACTTATGGTTGAACTATGCTTATGTACATGTACGCTTATTATCTATGTCTGAGTATGTTAAATATTTCACCAGATTTGGTAAAAATTACAACGGGGGACCAATAAACCAGGAAGGAGGTAGTACGTAAATCACACACGGTTCCCAAAATTGGAACCGTGTGCAATGACTTTCATTTTGCCTGCTACGTCAATCACACATGGTTCGCTCTAGCAAACCGTCGCCCCCAAATTTCTTTGTGGGACAGAAAACCGTCACCACCCAATTCAAAAACGAAAAAAGAAAACCCTCACCATCCCCACGTCACAAAAACCCTCACCCCGCCCGCCACCCCCTCAGCCCCTCCGGTACATTCCCCATTCACACCTGCACAAGCTCCTCCGCGTCTATGCCATGGCACTGCCTATCGCAGCGGTAAACACTTATCTTGACGCCTGCCGCTGCCAGGCTGCTGGCAAAGCCCTCGCCACTTCTGCTTGCCGCCGCCTATGGCCATCGACTTTCTCGACACTGCTCACGGTCGACCCGGCTCTGCTCGGTTGGGGAATCTACCATACTGAGGGTTCTTTCCCATGGACAACAAGGTAACTAATTTAACGAGATATTATCTCATCTCTTATCCCAGTTCATCTGCCTCCTTTAATCACCCAGCGGAAATCACCGTGAATTCATTTTTATTCGAGCTGATTTGAGGGTTTTCTTTCATTCAAAGAATGTACAGTGCGCTGACACTTCAGGACTTGGCGACTACCGCTATAGATTCCATCTCATCGTACCAGATAACTTGAGGATGTGCGCGGTATGTTCAATATCACCCTAAATCGGTTGGCATGGCCTACTTTCCTGAACAGATTCTAAATATTGCTACATTTGAATAAAAGGTTCCACATGCACCATATATGTCAAAGGGGATTGTTTTCCCTCTTCTTTCTATATTAGGCAATTTAATGATGTATTTTTCTTTCGATTACTCTCATATTTCCATGACATCATGTTTACCCTATCTATTTAATTATAGACTTTTGTCCTTCGATTTCAATTGTTGTATAGTTCTTTCAATTTGGGCCCATATTTGCATGTTACCATATTTTCTTTAATAATCCTACCATTTTCTACAGGACATCCATCGCTATGCAATAGATGATGTAGTGCACAATTTTTCCCTTTACATACATCAAGGCTCCACGAATGTCATACTGCACATAAACCATGGATTTACAATCGTTGCTACTGTAAGACTTGATGAACGTGGTGACTTCTATTTTGGCACTGGCTTTTGGAATGAAATTGCAAAGTTTTATGTACTGAAAGTTGGCACTAAAATTGCACTGCACATAGAAGGGCCTAGTCATGAGATATATGCTAACTTCCTCGACAAAACCATCCATCCGGACTTTGTTTGAAGTAAGTTTTCTTTTCAACTATCTGCATATGTTGACTTACCCAGCAATGTCAAATGAATTGTGTAGTATTTAAGCAACCAATTGTTATTCCCTTTTCTTACCATATCCCTACCTAATAACTTCTAGTTACGAATACACTTTTCTATTGCCCTGTTTTAACTAAATATTCCATGTAGTCCCATTTCTATCAGAAAGTGCCACTGACAAGGAGACTCCGGAGGTGGAGAACGGAGATGCCAACAAGCGAAGGTGGGGCGAGCTAGAACCACAAGCGAGTTCAGCAGGCCTAGACTTAATCAGCAGCCTCCCCGATGATATGTTGAGAGTCATCATCTCCCTCCTCCCAATCAAATATGGGGTGCGAACAACCCTCCTTTCTCGGCGGTGGCGCCCCCTATGGAACTCCAGCCCTCTCGACCTCATCGACACCCACGAGCTCTGCCATGGCTATCACAAAAGCTTGGATGCGTTCTCCAAGATCCTTGGCAGTCACCTTGGCCCAACCAAAGGCCTTAGAATGGGCAAGTTCCGTTCCAACGGCAAGGACCGAGCCAAGCTTGACGACTGGTTCCGATCCCCCGCCCTAGATCAGCTAGAGGAGCTCACTTTTGATGATGGGAATATGTGATCGCTGCCAACATCTGCACTCCGCCTCATGCCCACTCTACGCGTTGCCAAGTTCAGGAACTGCCATTTCCCGCCCCTTAATGACGCGCCCGCTCTTATTCTACCATGACTGAAGCACCTCGAGCTCATCGGCGTCTGCCTCTCAAAGGGTGACATGGAGCACCTGCTCTGTGGCTGTACTGCACTCGAGTACCTTCGTCTTCAGGCGATCAATGGGTTGAGTACCTTCCACATCACCTCCATGACTCTCCGGACTATTTATGTGTGTTGTTGGTGCGGCAGGAAGACATCACAAAAGGTGGACCATGGTATGGTCATCCAGGACACACCTGCACTTGAGAGATTACTTGTAGTTGATCAAGAAGGTCCAACAAGAATCAATGTCATTTATGCGCCGAAATTGACAATGGTGGGCTACTCGTCTGACAAATACTCCGAACTTGTTATTGGATCCACACCCGTTCAGGTACAACAGCCGCCTTCTACCTCTCCTTCTACAAATTAACATTATATCTAATTTTGAAGATGTTTGTTTGTCTGTCATTCAGAAAATGATTCCAACAAGCTTGACCCTGAAACTGCGCATAGTGAAGGTCTTGGCACTAGAATCTATCAGGCCCAACCTGGAGCAAGTTGTCAGTTTCCTGAGATGCTTTTCGTGCCTGGAGAAGCTATATATCAAGGTGATGTTCCTTTCCTATTAAATGCTAACCATAAGGGAGTTCAATTTGTGACACATTTTTCCAAGTTTAGAATGACAATGTACTACGATTTCTGAAGGTTCTTTTGGAGGATTTCAGTACATACATGCCCCCCATATTGGTTGCTTGATCCATATGGTTACATTCAATAAGCATTTCTCCTTTGGATTCATCTGTACTAGTTTTCTTAGGGAACTTTTCATCCACTCCAACCTCTTGTGAAGAAGGCTACATTTTTCTAGAATGTAATCAAATGCCCATGTTAATCATGTCAGATCAAAGATGGCATGTTTGTGCATTTTACAAATCTTGCAAACCAAATACCTAGGCCTGTAGTAATGTTCAAAACTGCATGTAGGCACTAACACATTTTCTTCTTTTGCAGATAAGATTAGGCCCAGTGGTGGATAATGTGATACAATATAACAATCACGTCGAATGCCTAGATCTGCATCTCTCAGAAATTACTTTGAACTCCTACCGAGGGACCTTATCAGAGATTATATTCGCCATGTTCTTTGTTCTCAAAGCAAGGGTGCTGAAGGAAATGAGGTTTGCCCTACATTTATTTCACAAAAATGAATGGTTTGTTGATCAGCACCAGCGCCTGCGGCAGACTGGAGTAGGCTCCAAAAATGTTGAATTTCATTTTGGAACTACAGATGACAGAGTAATCGGAAGTCATCGGGTCAACCCCATACATGACTTCTCAGTGGCTGGCCCCTTCGCAAAAATTGTGAGGTTTCGAAGCCAGACTTAGAAGCGGTGATATTAGTTTGAACCCCTCTGATATCCATGTTCGGTGCATGAGCGCGAGCGTTTGCAGCTGATGAGCTGAATTTCATTTCTAATATCAGTTTGAACCGTGTAATCTTCGAAGTTGAGCCATATAACACTGGAACTTGAACCTTGTAACATTTTGAGCTTTGTTGGTACAATCATTGAAATGGCATATTATGAGACTCGTATGTTGCTAGCACTATTTTGACCTTAATATGCAATGGTCTTAGTTTTTATTAACCATTCTCGAATCAGTTTACCTTGTCGATCTCATAGCACATGATCTGTATAGCTAACTTGACTACGATCTTCGACAATATTGCACATAGTTGGTTTCTTCCACCGTGTGCACTGTAGAGCGCAGAATTAATTATCGCACTCGAGTGTCCATCATCACCCTTCTGTGTAACTTTGACCTCATCACCCAAGGGTAAACTTATGACCGAAGTCATTCCACACACTTCATTTTTACAAAGCTTTTTGCCAATAAACGCCGACGATTTGTCCCTCTTCTAGCCGACGCGTGGCCAAACTAGCCGGGCGGGAAGCTTGCACGGTAAACAGTGCGGTAGCGCGGGAATAGGCTCTTCGAGTCGACGCCTGGGGTGCGGTGTTGTCAAGCGTGCATTGGATTCTAGAATCCTCCGCTATGAACGTCGTGACAAGACGTGACGATTACAGGCCGGTCGGCCCCCATTTATTACAGCGGCCATTTAACCTACCCTTGTGTCTCTTCAACCTTTCGATCGTGCCCCACCATTGCAAGAAGTACACCCACCACGAGAAATTCTTAGAGGGTATCCTGCGTGGCTCCAATGGCGCTCCGAGCAGTTGCCGCTGACGAGCAGCAGTTCACCATGCGTGCCGTGGTGGACACCCACAGAAGGTTCATGGACCCCTCGGTGGTGTACACCAACGACCCGGTTTGGGCGAAGCACTCTATCCACATCATGGATCTGTTGCTTGCCGAGGAGAAGTACAAGGTGGTCAGGTTCGACCTCGAGTACAACCGCGCTCGTGCCGGGTCTCGTCCCAAGGTCGTCGTTGCCCAGATGTGCGTACGCCACCACGTCCTCGTCTACCACTACTTCCTGGCCACAAGGCCTTGCGAGCGTTTCGCCAAGTTTGTCAACAGCCCCCACTACATGTTCGCTATGGTGGACATCACCAACGATGTAAAGGCGCTCGAGAATCCGGGCATCGCCTGCCAGAGTCTTGTCGACATCCAGGGCCAATACAAGATCAGGGGAAGCAAGGAGCATGAGAAGGACTCACCGGTTCACCTTGTTGAGGCCATCATTGACCCCTACTACAGAGACATGAAGGATTCATGCAACAAGGACAAGTGTACCCGGCACTATGCCTGGATGGAGAAACTCGACAAAGCTCACGTTGTGTACGCGGCCAAGGAGGCGTACACGAGCTACGACATGTACAGGCGGATCGTTGACATGAGGAAGTCCCTCCTTCCCCAAAACAGCCAGGGATCCAGCCGGAAGTAGAGCAATGGCAAGCATCCTCGCAACAATAAGTAGATGATTAGATCTTCGTTTCTCCTTCTTTAGTATGCATGTAATTGCTTTCTTTGGTGTGTGGAAATGTTATGTGTGTAGTCACTTGTGTAATTGTATGCTTAATTTGGTTATGAAATGTTGTCTTTTGAAGTATATATGTTGATGCTATAGACAGAGCGTAGATGTTGTGCGGACAAAGAAAATCACATCGCACACGGACTAAACAATGGAACCCGTCGGTGATGTTTTCATCAATCACTTACAATTGTATACCAGCAATCGTTTGCTCACAACACACACGGCTTGTTAGCAGTAATCGTATGTGTTGTTATTGGTCTTCGCACACGTCTCCGATTATAGACCTGTTTGCCTCGTATCACACAGATCTTGTTCATTTGAACCGTTTTTGTTCCCATGTCTCAATGCAAACAGATCATCCGAGTGAACGCATGCCATATATCGCACACACCTTTGATCTGACTCACCATTTCTTTTGTGTTGCCTAATCACAAATAGTTCATCGTAGTGAACTGTATGTTCTGTATCGCACACGCCTTCATCTGGCTTCCCGTTTCTTTTGTTCCTCCTCATTGCAAACAGTTCATTGAACTGAACTATATGCCCTTCATCGCACACGCAAATAAAACCTGAACCGTGTTTGATGCATCCGTCATCGCAAATGTTTTATACATTTCTAACAGTTTTCATACAACACCGTTTGCAATTATTGCATCGCACACAGTTTCTCGAAGGGTCTCTGATCGTAGTGTCGCGTTAGCAGCATCCTGCAGTAGTGGTCTCTCAATACCTAGTTCAATCTCATTACCGGCAATTCTCTTTACTCGTTCTGTAATGCATCATCCCGTGACTAGCTCATTAGTCACATTGCTTGCAAGGCTTACGGTGATGTGCATTACTGAGAGGGCCCCGAGATACCTCTCCGATACACGGAGTGACAAATCCTAATCTCGATCTATGCCAACTCAACAAACACCTTCGGAGATACCTGTAGAGCATCTTTATAATCACCCAGTTACGTTGTGACGTTTGATAGCACACGAAGTGTTCCTCCAGTATTCGGGAGTTGCATAATCTCATAGTCGTAGGAACATGTATAAGTCATGAAGAAAGCAATAGCAATAAACTAAACGATCATAGTGCTAAGCTAACGGATGGGTCTAGTCCATCACATCATTCTCTAATGATGTGATCCCGTTTCATCAAATGACAACACATGTCCATGGCTAGGAAACCTAACCATCTTTGATTAACGAGCTAGTCAAGTAGAGGCATACTAGGGACACCCTGTTTGTTTATGTATTCACACATGTACTAACTTTCCAATCAATACAATTCTAGCATGAATAATAAACATTTATCACGATATAAGGAAATATAAATAACAACTTTATTATTTCCTCTAGGGCATATTTCCTTCAGTCTCCCACTTGCACTAGAGTCAATAATCTAGTTCACATCGTCATGTGATTTAACACCGATAGTTCACATCATTATGTGATTAGTTCACATCTCCATGTGAATAATACCCAATGGGTTTACTAGAGTCAATAATCTAGTTCACATCGCTATGTGATTAACACCCAAAGAGTGATCATGTTTTGATTGTGGGAGAAGTTTAGTCTATGGGTCTGCAACATTCAGATACATACGTATTTTGAAAATTTCTATGTCTACAATACTCTGCACGGAGCTACTCTAGCTAATTGCTCCCACTTTCAATATGTATCTAGATCGAGACTTAGACTCATCTAGATCGGTGTCAAAATCTTGCATCGACATAACTCTTTGCGACGAACTCTTTTATCACCTCCATAACCTAGAAATATTTCCTTAGTCCTATAAGGATAATTTTGACTGTTGTCAAGTGATCTACTCCTAGATCACTATTGTACTCCCTTGCCAAAATCATGCTAAAGTATACAAGAGGTCTGGTACACAGCATAGCATACTTTATAGAACCTATGACTGAGGCATAGGGAATGACTTTTTCATTCTCTTTCTATTTTCTGCCATGGTCGGGTTTTGAGTCTTTACTCAACTTCACACCTTGCAACACAGGCAGGAACTCCTTCTTTGACTGTTTCATTTCGAACTACTTCAAAATCTTGTCAAGGTATGTACTCATTGAAAAATATATCAAGCGTCTTGATCTATCTCTATAGGTCTTGATGCTCAATATGTAAGTAGCTTCACCGAGGTCTTTCTTTGAAAAACTCCTTTCAAACACTCCTTTATGCTTTCCAAAAAATTCTACATCATTTCCGATCAACAGTATGTCATTCACATATACTTATCAGAAAGGCTGTAGTGCTCCCACTCACTCTCTTGTAAATACATGCTTCACTTTATCAAAGCATATATTCCAACTCCGAGATGCTTGCACCAGTCCATAGATGGATCGCTGGAGCTTGCACACTTTGTTAGCACCTTTAGGATTGACAAAACCTTCTTGTTGCATCATATACAACTCTTTTTTAAGAAATCCATTAAGGAATGCAGTTTTGACATCCATTTGCCAGATTTCATAAAATGTGGCAATTGCTAACATGATTGGGACAGACTTAAGCATCGCTACGGGTGAGAAGGTCTCATCGTAGTCAACTCCTTGAACTTGTCGAAAACCTTTTGCAACAAGTCGAGCTTTGTAGACAGTAACGTTACCGTCAGCGTCAGTCTTTTTCTTGAAAATCCATTTATTCTCTATGGCTTGCTGATCATCGGGCAAGTCAATCAAAGTCCACACTTTGTTCTCATACATGGTTCCCATCTCAGATTTCATGGCCTCAAGCCATTTTGCGGAATTTGGGCTCATCATCGCTTCCTCATAGTTTGTATGTTCGTCATGGTCAAGTAACATGACCTCCAGAACAGGATTACCGTACCACTCTTGTGTGGATCTTACTCTGGTTGACCTATGAGGTTCGGTAGTAACATGATCTGAAGTTTCATGATCATCATCATTAGCTTCCTCACTAATTGGTGTAGGAATCACTGGAACTGATTTCTGTGATCAACTACTTTCCAATAAGGGAGCAGGTATAATTACCTCATCAAGTTCTACTTTCCTCGCACTCACTTCTTTCGAGAGAAACTCCTTCTCTAGAAAGGATCCATTCTTAGCAACGAATATCGTGCCTTCAGATCTGTGATAGAAGGTGTACCCAACAGTTTCCTTTGGGTATCCTATGAAGACACGTTTCTCCGAGTTGGGTTCGAGCTTATCAGGTTGAAGCTTTTTCACATAAGCATCGCAGCCCCAAACTTTAAGAAACAACAACTTGGGTTTCTTGCCAAACCACAGTCCATAAGGTGTCGTCTCAACGGATTTCGATGGTGCCCTATTTAACATGAATGCAGCCATCTCTAAAGCATAACCTCAAAACGATAGTGGTAAATCAGTAAGAGACATCATAGATTGATCCATATCTAATAAAGTCCGGTTACGATGTTCAGATACACCATTACACTGTGGTGTTCCCAGTGGCGTGAGTTGCGAAACTATTCCGCATTGTTTCAAATGAAGACCAAACTCGTAACTCAAATATTCTCCTCCACGATCAGATCGTAGAAACTTTATTTTCTTGTTACGATTATTTTCCACTTCACTCTGATATTCTTTGAACTTTTCAAATGTTTCAGACTTATGTTTCATTAAGTAGATATACCTATATCTACTCAAATCATCTGTGAAGGTCAGAAAATAACGATACCCGCTGCAAGCCTCAACATTCATCGGACCGTATACATCGGTATGTATTATTTCCAATAAGTCAGTGGCTCGCTCCATTGTTCCGGAGAACGGAGTCTTAGTCATCTTGCCCATGAGGCATGGTTCGCAAGTATCAAGTGATTCATAATCAAGTGATTCCAAAAACCCATCAGCATGGAGTTTCTATATGCGCTTTACACCAATATGACCTAAACAGCAGTGCCACAAATAAGTTGCACTATCATTATTAACTTTGCATCTTTTGGCTTCAGTATTATGAATATGTGTATCACTATGATCGAGATTCAATAAACCACTTATTTTAAGTGTATGACCATAGAAGGTTTTATTCATGTAAACAGAACAACAATTATTCTTTGACTTAAATGAATAACCGTATTGCAATAAACATGATCCCATCATATTATGCTCAACACAAACACCAAATAACATTTATTTAGGTTCAACACTAATCCCGAAGGTAGAGGGAGTATGCGACGGTGATCTTATCGACCTTGGAATCTCTTCCAACACACATCGTCACTTTGCCCTCAACTAGTCTCTGTTCATTTTGTAACTCCTGTTTTGAGTTACTAATCTTAGCAACTGAATCGGTATCAAATACCTAGGGGTTACTATGAACACTAGTAAAGTACACATCAATTATCTGTATATCAAATATACCTTTGTTCACTTTGCCATCCTTCTTATCCGCCAAGTATTTGGGGTAGTTCCGCTTCTAGTAACCATTTCCTTTGCAATAGAAGCACTCATTTTCAGGCTTGGGTCTAGCTTTTGGCTTCTTCATGGGAGTGGCAACTTGCTTGCCATTCTTCTTGAAGTTCCCTTTCTTTCCCTTGCCCTTTTAATTGAAACTAGTGGTCTTGTCAACCACCAACACTTGATGCTTTTCTTGATTTCTACAGTCGCCGAATTCAGCATCGCGAAGAGCTCTGGGAATTGTTTTCGTCATCCCTTGCATATTATAGTTCATCACGAAGTTCCAGTAACTAGGTGATAGTGACTAGAGAACTCTATCAATCACTATCTTATCTGGAAGATTAACTCCCACTTGATTCAAGCGATTGTAGCGCTCAGACATTCTGAGCACATGCTCACTGGTTGAGCTATTCTCCTCCATCTTGTAGGCAAAGTATTTGTCAGAGGTCTCATACCTCTCGACTCGGGCATGAGTCTGAAATACAAATTTCAGCTCTTGGAACATCTTATATGTTCCATGGCATTCAAAACATTTTTGAAGTCCCAGTTCTAAGCCTTAAAGCGTGGTGCACTAAACTATCAAGTAGTCATCATACCGAGCTTTGATAAACGTTCATAATGTCAGCATATGTTCCTGCAATAGGTCTGTCACCTAGCGGTGCATCAAGGACATAATTCTTCTGTGCAGCAATGAGGATAATCCTCAGATCATGGACCCAGTCCGCATCATTGCTACTATCATCTTTCAACTTATTTTTCTCTAGGAACATATCAAAAATAAAACAGGGGAGCTATACATGAGCTATTGATCTACAACATAGATATGCAAAAAACTACCAGGACTAAGTTCATGATAAATTAAAGTTCAATTAATCATATTACTTAAGAACTCCCACTTAGATAGACATACTTCTAATCATCTAAGTGATCATGTGATCCATATCAACTAAACCATGTCTGATCATCACGTGAGATGGAGTAGTTTTCAATGGTGAACATCACTATGTCGATCATATCTACTATATGATTCATGCTCGACCTTTCGGTCTCAGTGTTCCGAGGCCATATCTGCGTATGCTAGGCTCGTCAAGTTTAACCTAGGTATTCCACGTGTGCGAAACTGGCTTGCACCCATTGTATGTGAATGTAGAGCTTATCACACCCGATCATCACGTGGTGTCTTGGCACAACAAACTGTAGCAACGGTGCATACTCAGGGAGAACACTTATACCCTGAAATTTAGTGAGGGATCATCTTATAATGCTACCGCCGTACTAAGAAAAATAAGATGCATAAAAGATAAACATCATATGCAATCAAAATATGTGACATGATATGGCCATTATCATCTTGTTCCTTTGATCTCCGTCTCTAAAGTATCATCATGATCTTCATCGTCCCCGGCATGACACCATGATCTCCATCATCTTGATCTCTATCAATGTGTCATCACATGGTCGTCTCGCCAACTATTGCTTTTGCAACTATTAATATCGCATAGCGATAAAGTAAAGCAATTTTACGGCGCTTGCATCTTTATGCAATAAAGAGACAACCATAAGATGATCATCTCATACAACAAATTATATCACATCATGTCTTGACCATATCACATCACAACATTCCCTACAAAAACAAGTTAGACGTCCTCTACTTTGTTGTTGCAAGTTCTACGTGGCTGCTACGGGCTTCTAGCAAGAACCGTTCTTACCTACGCACCAAAACCACAACGTAGTATAGTGATTGCTTTTTGATCTTCAGAAAGAACCCTGTACATTGAAACCGATTCAACTAAAGTTGGAGAAACAGACACCCACTAGCCACATGTGTGCGAAGCACGTCGGTAGAACCAGTCTCGCGTAAGCGTACGCGTAATGTCGGTCTGAGCCGCTTCATCCAACAATACCGCTAAATCAAGAATCAAGCAATATGTATATACCCACACCCACAACTCCTTTGTGTTCTACTCGTGCATATAACATCTACGCATAGACCTAGCTCGGATGCCACTGCTGGGAAACGCAGTAATTTAAAAAATTTCCTACGCAAACGCAAGATCCATCTAGGTGATGCATAGCAACGAGAGGGGAAGAGTATGTATATGTACCCTCGTAGACCAAAAGCGGAAGCATTATGAAATGTGGTTGATGTACTCGAACGTCTTCGCGATCCAACCGATCAAGTACCAAACGCACGACACCTCTGTGATCTGCACACGTTCAGCTCGGTGACGTCCCTCGTACTCTTGATCCAGTTGAGGCCGAAGGAGAGTTTCGTCAGCATGACAGCGTGATGATGGTGATGATGAAGTTACCGACGCAGGGCTTCGCATAAGCACTACAACGGTATGACCGAGGTGGAATTCTGTGGAGGGGGGCACCGCACACGGCTAAACAATCAACTTGTGTGTCTATGGGGTGCCCCCCTCCCCCGTATATAAAGGGGGGAGAAGGAGAGTGCCGGCCTAGGAGGAGGCATGCCCAAGGGGGGGCAATCCTACTCCAAGTAGGTCCCCCCCCCACTTCCTATTCCTACTAGGAGAAGGAGGAAGGAGGAGGAAAGGAGAAGGAAAGGGGGGCGGCCCCCCAAACCCTAAACCAAATCGGTTTGGGCCTAGGGGGGCGTGCCCCACCACTTGCCTGCTGCCCTCTTTCTCCACTAGGGCCCATTAAGGCCCATTGACTCCCCGGGGGGGTTCCGGTAACCTCCTGGTACTCCGGAAAATGCCTGAACTCATGTGGAACCATTCCGATGTCCAAACATAACCTTCCAATATATCGATCTTTATGTATGAACCATTTCGAGACTCCTCGTCATGTCCGTGGTCACATCCGGGACTCCGAAATACCTTCGGTACATCAAAACACATAAACTCATAATACCGATCGTCATCGAACGTTAAGCATGCGGACCCTACGGGTTCGAGAACTATGTAGACATGACCGAGACTCACTTTTGGTCAATAACCAATAGCGGAACCCGGATGCTCATATTGGTTCCTACATATTCTACGAATATCTTTATCGGTCAAACCGCATAACAACATACATTGTTCCCTTTGTCATCGGTATGTTACTTGCCCAAGATTCGATCGTCGGTATCTCAATATCTAGTTCAATCTCATTACTGGCAAGTCTCTGTACTCCTTCCGTAATGCATCATCATGTGACTAGCTCATTAGTCACATCACTTGCAAGGCTTATAGTGATGTGCATTACCGAGAGGGCCCAGAGATACCTCTCCGATACACGGAGTGACAAATCCTAATCTCGGTCTATGCCAACTCAGCAAACACCTTTGGAGACACCTGTAGAGCATCTTTATAATCACCCAATTACGTTGTGACGTTTGATAGCACACTAAGTGTTCCTCCGGTATTCGGGAGTTGCATAATCTCATAGTCATAGGAACATGTATAAGTCATGAAGAAAGCAATAGCAATAAAGTAAACGATCATAGTGCTAAGCTAACAGATGGGTCTAGTCCATCACATCATTCTCTAATGATGTGACCCCATTTCATCAAATGACAACACATGTCCATGGCTAGGAAACTTAACCATCTTTGATTAACGAGCTAGTCAAGTAGAGGCATACTAGGGACACTTTGTTTGTCTATGTATTCACACATGTGCTAAGTTTCCGGTTAATACAATTCTAGGATGAATAATAAACATTTATCATGATATAAGGAAATATAAATAACAACTTTATTATTGCCTCTAGGGCATATTTCCTTCACTACCGCACCTCATGTATGGTACTATTGCTCAGGCCGCTTCCGCATCGTAAGGTACTACTGCTCCTCTGGAGCGGTACTACCGCGAGCGGCGCGGAAGTAAAATTTTACTTCTGCTCTAGGCGCGGTACTGCCATGACATCCAGGCGCGGTACTACCACGGCTAGAGCAGCAGTAAAATTTTAGTTCCGCTTAGAGGTGCGGTACTACCGTTGACTTCGAACCTTCCTTGTGGCAACTACCCAATCCTATTTCTACGTGTTCCATGTGTTTTTGTTTTGGTCTTTTCATTGATCCTTCTCATTTCTCTTGTGTGTTCTTGTGTTGTGTGTCATAGGTGGTGGCTCCGGTTCCAATGTTCGTCGATCAAACCCAAGCCGCGACACAAGCTCCAAGCGTCTTCGCAATCAAGAAGCTCTGGAGGGCTCCAATGCCCCACAACGCAATGTCAAGAGACTTCCAACCGGTACAAGGAGCCAATTCAGGGCATGGATGAGCTGCCTCAGTCAGAGTTCATCATTCGAAGGAGGATCAATCCCTATGTGAATCCCCGTGAGAATGTCAGAGGGTGTGAGTTGTTCTAGACCAATTAGCAGAATCTCATATACATTTATGTCATAAAGTCCAAGCACAACCTTTATGTTCCAATGTAGTGGATTGATATGAATCATCTGAGGAAGGACCGGAACTACTTTGGTGAGGCACTAGACTTGGTGGAGCAATTTGGCATTGAAGACTTCATCACGTTCCATATGGACTTTAACCAGAGCTAGTGGCATAGTTCTTTGCCTCCGTCCACTTTCACACGGATGGGGAGCGGACTATGACTTGGATGACCAATGGGAAGAAGTTGTCTGCTACTTGGAAGGAATTCATGATGCTCCTACATGTCCGTGATGATGGGCCCGATGTGCCCGTTGGTGCCCGCCCCCACGACAACACCGAGTCTGCCAACATGGACAAGCTTCTACCGTTTCTTGTGGATAAGAAGCTTCCCAATGGCACTCAGACTTGGGTGCTCAACCCCTTCCTAGATGTCATGCACCGAATCTTCCACAACACTCTCTTTCCACGCATCGGTGACAAAGATAAGATGCATTCTTATGTCGTGGGCATGTTGCTTCTGTGTGAGGAGGTGCGTCATCATGCCACCCAGCCTCTGGACATATCTCATATCATGTGGAATGAGCTCATGTTTGTGGTCTACAATCACAAAGTTCCCATCTATGGTCCATACCTGCACCTTCTGATCTCGAAGACTTGGGACAAGATGTTTCCGGAGGAAGACTTTTCTGCTCCAAACTGGACCTGCCACGAGCCTATCAAACTGCGCATCAAGAACAAGTGGGCTAACACCACTACCCGTGCTGAGGCAGAGGCTGCTAAGATGTACGTGGATGAGGATGAGATTGAGGAGGAGGAAGCAGATGAGGACAGCTTTGATGGATACTCGCCTTCATCTTATGAGCCCTCTTGGGCTAAGAGGCTGAAGAACAAGATGAAGGCTCTGTTTTGCATGAAGGCCAAGGGCCAGTACCAGTCTCCTGTTTCTCAGAAGGAGAGTCGCCGGCGCGACAATAGGATCTTGAGGACGTTCAGTGAGCAGGTATCAAGAGGGTCCGAGAAGCACATCACCCAGAGGCTGAATGGATGGCGAAGCAGGGCTACCAGTGGACTGAATCTGAGGAGGAGGCCATCCCCCCCGCCAGCCGAGACCGAGGAGGAGCGTGACGAGTGATCGCTTCAGCTTGAGCTACCACCTGTGTCGTAGGTGTCATCTCTGCATTTTTGGTGTCTCGATGCCAAAGGGGGAGAGAGTGTAGGATTTGCGAGTTTGGTGTCGTTGTGTCTCGCTCTTTGCTTTCATCTTGTTGAACCTCGTTTGCTTTTGCTTGTTGGTTTGTGTTTGGTTTCGTCTGGATCCAGGAGAGTATCATATAGTGTAAGACATATGTCCTCAGCGTATCTTATTGTCTTGTCATGTTATCTAGTTTGCTTAGTAGATTGTGAGCTTAGTATGTCTTGTGCTCTCATTACTTTATGCTCATATTTATTATCCTGCTTCCTTGCTTAGTGTTAGACATTTTGTTGCAAGATTTGCCTCGTCTATAAAATATAGGGGGAGTGTTGATCCTAGTATGTGTGCCATGCAGTCCAAAGCATTTCTCTAGAGAGCACACATCTAAGGGGAGCCCGTCTACATTTTATAGAGGTTGGGTTTGCCTATGTTTCAGTTTATTTCCCTATGTGCAAATCCCGTATTGTCGTTCTCGGTGTCAAAACCGGCGGATCTCGGGTAGGGGGTCCTGAATTGTGCGTCTAGGCCGGATGGTAACAGGAGGCAAGGAACACGATGTTTTGCCCAGGTTCGGGCCCTCTTGATGGAGGTAAAACCCTACGTCCTGCTTGATTAATATTGATGATATGGATAGTACAAGAGTAGATCTACCATGAGATCAAGGAGGCTAAACCCTAGAAGCTAGCCTATGGTATGATTGTTGTATGATGAAGTTGTCCTACGGACTAAACCCTCCAGTTTATATAGACACCAGAGAGGGTTAGGGTTACACAAAGTCGGTTACAATGGTAGGAGATCTTGAATATCCGCATCGCCAAGCTTTCCTTCCACGCCAAGGAAAATCCCATCCGGACACGGGACGAAGTCTTCAATCTTGTATCTTCATAGTCCTGGAGTCCGGCTAAAGGTATAGTCCGGCTACCCGAACACCCCCTAATCCAGGACTCCCTCAGTAGCCCCTGAACAAGGCTTTAATGATGACGAGTCTGGCGCGTAGAATGTCTTCGGCATTGCAAGGCGGGTTCCTCCTCCAAATTCTTCATAAAAGTTTGTAAACACCAAGAGTAGTGTCCGGCTCTGCAAAATAAATTTCCACGTATTGCCACAGAGAGAATAATATTAACACAAATCTAATCCGCTGACGTATTCCGCAGCGTGACATCACACTACGGCCAAGCCTTTATTCGAATCGTTTTCACTTTTCCACCTCAGCGTGTTTTGCGAGGCGATTTCCTTGGCACGTCTTGTCAAAGCGGAGGTCGTGTCCCCTTTATTTATGGGATTCTCATCAATACGGACGTGGGTATCCCAATCATGCCCGTTAGCATGTCTTCTCGATTAAAGGCGAGTCCCAAACGGTTACGGGGAGGGCTCCTGGTATTCAACCTCTTATAAAGAGACCAAGGCCTTACTCCTTTTCTCCAATCTCAAAACAAGTTCGCCCGTCGCCTTGAGTTCCAACACCCTAGGCTCCAGATTCCAGGTGCTTCGGACCTTCGACAATGTCCGGTTCTGACCTTCAAGGCCGATGGATGCCCTCCTTCGTCACGGAGGAGGACGTTCTAAAGTTGAGAGAGGCTAAGTTCTTGACCGCCAAAATTTTGGATAGGTTGCCTGCTCAAAGGCAGGCTATTCCCAGTCCCCAGCCCGGTGAGAGCATAGTGTTCATGTCTCACTTCCTTTCGGGGTTAGGCTTCCCGATGGATCCCTTCGTGAGGGGGCTGATGTTCTATTATGGGCTGGAATTTCATGACTTAGCTCCGGAGTCCATCCTCCACATTTCCTCATTCATCGTTGTGTGCGAAGCATTCCTCCGTGTTACTCCTCACTTCGGATTATGGCTCAAGACTTTTGGAGTGGAGCCGAAGATGATCGAGGGACGGCACGCAGAGTGCGGAGGCGCTGTCATAAGTAAGAATGCTGATGCTCCATGGCCCGAGGGCTCCTTTCAAGAGGAGCTTGGCTTGTGGCAACGAGAGTGGTTCTATATCACCGCTCCCAGGAGCACCAAGTGGGTGGTGCCTCCTGCCTTTCACTCGGGTCCCCCACCACGGCTAACGTCATGGGTCAACAAAGGATTAGATTGGGGCTTATCCAAAGACATGCCCTTGTTGCAGGGCCGCAACCTGGTCAAGGTGACGCAGGTCATGCTGATTCGCCAAACACTGCCCGGCAAACGTCGCTCCCTTCGTCTGTGGGAGTTTAATCCGAAGGGACCACGAGCTCTCCAGCATTTTATGGGCGCAACGCCCATGGAGATGTATAAAATGTTCTTCGGATCACAAGCAATGTGTCCGGATTTGACTGAGGACGCAGGTTTAAGCTGCAATCGCCCGGATACTCAAGTAAGTAACCTTGTGCCCGGACTCGCTATCCCTAAAATTGTCATAAATTTGCCCCTAAAAGAGTTGTCCTTTTAAACAGGAGTGGATAGCGAAGGCAAAGCTGATCAGGTGTCCGGCTCCCCTTCCTGAAACCAGGCTAGATCCCGTGCTAGACAGGATGTTGAAGATCGTGCCTTTGGAGGGAAGTGAGGGGGAGGACAAGGAAACTATGGCCTCCTCGAAGGAGGCTGCTCCGAAGGGAAGAACCGACAATTCCTCTCCTAAGGGGAAGAAGAGGGCCGCCTCTGACGACCCGGAGACCATGGCCTCAAAGCGGGGGAAAAAGTCCTCGTCAGAGGGTCCGACGCCGGGGAGATCCTCGGCCGAACTACGCCCTCAAAGGGATCAGCCCTCCAGTGAGCCGTAAGTAGAGAAAGATTTTCCTTTAGAGGGATGAGAGAAATCCTTGCTTTTTATCTGAGAAGATTAACCGAAATTTTACTTTGTAGCTCGGACCTCAGCCCTTCTCAGCAGAGCTCATCTTCGGGGGATCTTCTTCCGGAGATGATGGAGAGTGGAACGCCTCCCCCTGCCGTACCGCCTGGCGAGGCGGGCGACCCTGAGGTGTCGTTGCGGAGGGTTTCTCCGAATCCGGTAGGGGTGGAAGGTAGCCATATGTCCCCCCAAGGTTCTCCGCGTCTGGCCTTCGATGGAGGTCATAGGATGAGTCCGGCACCGTCCGATGCGCGGTCGGAGGAGCTGATGATTCTGCTGGGGCGAGCTTCTATCTCAGAGGAGCACCATGCATTGATGGGTACGGTGATTGGAAGGATTTCGTTTGCGGAAATAGGATTGCATGAGGCCGTCAGAAGTTTGCTGACGGGTTTTGAGGTACGTTTGATAATGTACTTCTTTGTCAGTTGCGCATAAACAAGATGCGCCCTGTGTAGATAGTAGCCCCTGAGACTCTGTGCGTTGTCAAAATTGACGGCGCGCAGAGGATCATAATCCCAGGTCTAAAATGTCGCCTTTGTATATAGGTGGCGAAGTGTCCGGAATCGAGCCGAACTGATGATTTTGCCGAAGTAAAGCGGCAACTTGACGTGGCAGATGCCGACATCGCGCTCGTCAACGAGCGGCTTGATGAGGCTCAAGGTATGCAATTCCTCGGGCGGCATCTGGTAAGAGGAGCTTTATGCCAGTATCTTACAATGTGTGTGCTTGACGCAGATGGTGCGGCCGCCGTGGAGAGTCTTCGGGCGGAACTTGCCCGAGCTAAGGAACAAGCCAGGAAAAGTGATGCGGCTGCCGAGAAGGCCCTTGAAGAGATGAGAGCTGAACAGGCTGCTCACTGCCGAAGCAAGAAGGAGATGGTCGTGAAGTTAAAAAGTGGTGCTGACCGTTGCAAGTTTCTTGAGAAAGAAGACCGGGCAATATAGACGAACTTAGAGAAGGCCGTTGTTGATGCCAAGGACGCTCGCTCTGCGATGAGAGATGCGAAGGAGGAGCTGCGTCAGGCCGGACAGATTGCGGCTGGAAAGCCCTTTATGCTGCGGAGGAAGTTTTGCGATCCGAAGTTTGCTCCGTTGGACCGGATGTGGAGTGCGGAGGACACCTATCTGGATTTGGCAGCGAGTGCTGCTGATGCAACCGAATACTTTCGAGATCAAGAAGATCGCGAAGTGGAAAGGCTTTTCTGGTCGCAGTTCCAGAATCCAGAGCGTCCACTGGCAGTGGACGATCGTCTAGCTCAATGGGCCGAACTGAATAGATTGTCCGGACTCGCCATGAAGTACGTCATGGGTCATATGTGGCCGGGGAGATCGGAGCCGAAGAGTTATTTCAGCTTGGTGCAGCAATTCCTTGACACGGTGCCACGTATCAATGTGATGAAGAGGTCAGCATGCATAGAGGGCGCACGGATGGCTCTTGCCCGTGTCAAGACATACTGGGCAGAGATGGAGACCACCGTTGTTGCATCCCGAGATTCGGACAAAAGCCGAGTACCCTCCGAGCATTATTTTCAGGAAGTCCTTGAAGGCGCTCGTGTAATAGAGACGCAGTGCTCGAAGGATGCTATGTTCTGATAGCATATGTAATTATAAAGCAATATTTTGATGAATTGTAGTAGCCTTTTATACTTGTGCCTTCAAGTATTTGGAACACCTCCTGTGCGGCCGTTTTAAGATATATATACAAAATCTGAAAGATTGCAGTTGTTGGCTTCAGCCCCCACGCACATAGAGCGGGGGTGCTCGCAGAAGGCGCATTTTCACACTTAATCCAACGTCTTGGTCCTACAAAGGAGGTGATAGCGCAGCGAGCTAGGCAACCGGACTATAATGCTTTAACGCTTTCACTTAGCCATAGGAGCTTGACAATGGGACTATTTAGGTAGCCCCTGGTGGCGACTGCGCTCGCCCGAATTCGGGGCGCGTATGTGCCTGGCCGGGAAACGGCCCTTCGTTAATGTGGAGGAATCCTACAGATTCCGGAGAGTCATCGAGTGGTTGACCAGTCTCACGCCATATCATGACAGTCGGTTTTCGGCTTTCTC
This sequence comes from Triticum aestivum, assembly GCF_018294505.1. Classification (NCBI taxonomy): domain Eukaryota; kingdom Viridiplantae; phylum Streptophyta; class Magnoliopsida; order Poales; family Poaceae; genus Triticum; species Triticum aestivum. The sequence goes on from NC_057809.1 coordinate 215,336,771, forward strand.
TACTGAGGTGCTCGCCTGGTCGAACCAGGGCACAATCACAGTAGTTCTCCTGGTGCCGCCTTAGCCGATAGAGCGGAACGTAAGGCGGCCGAACACAGGAACCAGGCAACCCAACGTTTGACCAAAATCATGACTCGGAGCTGATGCATATAAGGCCAAACTCGTGACGCCGAACACTCCCTAAGGTATTCGGCCTTTATGAGAGTGGGCGAGGTAACGCACTGAGGTATAAGCCCCTAGTGTCCAGGTACGCGCAAGAATTCTGACGTGGCCACATGCCAAGACGCCAGCCTCCTCCTTGGTCATAGAACCAGGGGATGTGTATCAACAAGAGATAGTAAAAAAGGTTTACGCAGGGTCTTAATCTGAAAAGAATCCTTGGAACGGGTCCCTACTGCACGTCTGCGCCTGTGTCTCCGTTGTGCCGTATCCTGGACGGGCGCAGCACGACGTTCATCTGTAAAAAGAGAGCAACTAAGTTGAAAAAGGGGCATGCCAAACAAAAGTTATATGAAATAAACAAAGTTTAAAGTAAAATATGAAAAATTGAGCTTTATTGTCTCTTATTTTATACGTGTGAAGCCCCTAGTGCAGGGGTATATGGCCACTAAGCCTTTATCAACGATACTTTTGTGCCGGACTCGTCTATCCGTGTCTGTGGTCTTAATGACCTGTTCCGATGTTCTGACTGGTGAAGCCATTGTATTGTGGGGCTGTTAAAGCGGCCGCACAATCCTCCGCTTGGGGGAGGTGTTCTCACTGCTTCCCCTTTAAGGAGATGATGCCGCGTGGACCGGGCATCTTAAGCGTAAGAGATGCATAATGCGGTATTGCGTTAAAGCGGGCGAAAGCTTCGCGTCCCAGTAGTGCTTGATAGCGACTTGAGAATGGGACGATGTGGAAAGTCAGCTTTTCGCGATGGAAATTATCGGCAGAGCCGAAAATAACCTCGAGCCGGAGAAAACCCATGCAATGGGTGTCCGGACCTGGCGTTACTCCTTGAAAGGAGGTTTTGCTGTGGCAAATTCTTTTTGGGTCGATCCCCATGTGGCGGATTGAGTCCTGATATATCAGGTTGAGTCTGCTGCCACCGTCCATAAGGACATTTGAAAACTGGAGTCCGCCAATTATTGGATCGAGTACCAGGGCAGTCCAGCCTGGGTTCTTGACACTTCTAGAATAATCCAGATGATCGAAGATGATTGGTTTTGACAACCAGTGGCGGGATTCCTTTGGGATAGGTCGTGGGGCGTGTACCTTTATGGGCGCCGCACGTTTTGTTATGTGGAGTAAGTTTACTGTTTTTACTTCTTGTGGGAAATTCTTTTGTTTCCTGGTACTCTGCTTTTGGGGTTCGTCCTCGTCTTCGCTTGGTGTGTCGAGCCCCTTGTGTTCGGCGTTGAGTCTGCCGGATTGTATGAAAACCCAACAATCTCTGTGGGTATGGTTAGCAGGCTTTCCGGGAGTGCTGTGTATTTGACATATCCTATCCAAGATTTTGTTTAGGTTGGATAGGTCGTCCCTGTTATCTTGGAGGGGCGGCTTTTTCTGATTCTGTCGTGAGCTTTTGAATCCGGCGTTGACTGTCGTGCTCTTCGGACTTTTTTCCTTAGTCCAGCGACGGTCCTTATTGCGTCGCGGTTTTCCGTTTCCATCCCTAGTTTCGGATGTACTTGGGTCACTGGTGTTGCATCTTGCCAACCAACTGTCCTCTCCTGCGCAAAAGCGGGTCATGAGGCTTGTTAGTGCGGCCATTGTTCTTGGCTTTTCTTGGCCGAGGTGTCTGGCGAGCCATTCGTCTCGGACATTATGCCTGAAAGCCGCTAAGGCTTCAGCATCCGGACAGTCGACTATCTGATTCTTTTTAGTAAGAAATCTATTCCAGAATTGTCGAGCTGACTCTCCGGGCTGTTGAGTTATGTGACTAAGATCGTCTGCATCCGGAGGGTGGACATAGGTCCCTTGAAAATTTGCTCGGAAAGCGTCCTCGAGCTCTTCCCAACTTCCGATTGTGTTTTCAGGAAGGCTTTTGAGGCAATGCCGGGCTGGCCCTTTAAGCTTGAGGGGTAAGTATTTTATGGTGTGGAGGTCATCTCCTCTAGCCATATGTATGTGGAGGATATAATCCTCGATCCAGACTCCAGGGTCTGTTGTTCCATCATATGCCTCTATGTTTACGGGTTTGAATCCCGCTGGAAATTCATAATCCAGGACCTCATTGGTGAAACATAGGGGGTGTGCGGCACCCCTGTATTTGGGTGTGCTGGATTCTGATAATGGCTTTATTGCATTTCTTACGAGAGCTTGCTTTCTTGGCCCGTAAATGGACCTGGCTGGGCCATGATGCGAATCCTTAAGTGGGTCGCATGCCGGCTTAAGTGCGGCGCTGCTTGTCACTTTATGCTGGCCATGGGGTCATCTATCCGACCGTGTGGCTTTCTCACTTTTGGAATGCGAGGGCTCTAAGGCCTCCTCGTCGAATTCAGGCAGTAGCTTTCTCTTCGGATAGCTTTTAGTGCGGCGACTGTTGCCATATTTGTCTGCGGTATTGATTACTTTACTCCATCTGATCCTGAGTGCATCTTCCGCAGTTTTTATCTTCCGCTTCTGCTTTTTCAGGCTGCGTGCGGTTGCAACGAGCCGTTTGTGGAGGTTCTTCTGCTTCGTGGGCTTGTCCGGCGTAGGGTCATCCGGAATGCCATTTTCGCCAGGGGAGGGATGTTCGGTTTCTCTATCCGGGTTGTCCTATTGGGACGGTTGCTCTAAGGCATGCTCGTCGTCTACCGGGTCATCCTGCTCTATGGCTGGGTCTTTATCGAGGCGGGGCTTGGGTCGGCATTTATGCCGATGCTTTGATTGTTTTTCAAGAGATCGATCCCTCTTTCCATCTCCGTTTTCCTCGTTGTTGCTTCCTTTAGGGGTATCCACCATGTACACATCGTGAGATGAGGTGGCTATCCAATGCCCTATAGGCATTGGTTCTTGGTTGTCTCCTGCATCATCGTCCATACCGTCGATGTCTTCGGAGTCGAAGTCGAGCATGTCGGTTAAGTCGTCGACAGTGGCTACGAAGTGGGTGGTGGGTGGGTTTTGAATTTCTTCATCATCTGAATCCCATCCTTGCTGACCGTAGTCCGGCCAGGGCTCTCCTGATAAAGAGAGAGACTTTAGCGAATTCAGGATGTCGCCGAAGGGCGAGTGTTGAAAGATGTCTACGGCGGTGAACTCCATTATCGGCGCCCAATCGGATTCGATCGGCAGGGGCGCGGGGGGCTCGGAGTTCGGAAAGGAATCCGGCTCCTCGGAGTCACGGGCCATGCGGAGTGCGGGGCTGGAGTTCGGCTCGATCGCCTCTGAGATCGCGGCCCCTGAGGCAGCGTCCAACCGCTGATCCTCGATCGGCGCAGTAGGCTCCAAACCAATGGTCGGAACCGACGCGTGTGCGGCCTCCAAGGCGCTGTTCGGCGGCAGAGCTATATCATGCCCATCGAGAAAGTGCGGCGCGCTTGGCTGTGGCTCGAATCCGTCGAAGATCAAATCCCCTCGGATGTCAGCCGTGTAGTTTAGGCTTCCAAACCTGACCTGATGGCTAGGGGCGTAGCTTTCGATCTGCTCAAGGTGGCCAAGCGACTTGGCCCGCAGTGCGAAGCCGCCAAAGACGAAGATCTGTCTGGGGAGAAAAGTCTCACCCTGGACTGCATCATTGTTGATGATCAAAGGAGCCATCGGGCCTAAAAGCGACGACACAGAGGAACTCTCAATGAAAGCACGAATGTCGGTGTCAAAACCGGCGGATCTTGGATAGGGGGTCCCGAACTGTGCGTCTAGGCCGGATGGTAACAGGAAGCAAGGAACACGATGTTTTACCCAGGTTCGGGGCCTCTTGATGGAGGTAAGACCCTAGGTCCTGCTTGATTAATATTGATGATATGGATTGTACAAGAGTAGATCTACCACGAGATCAAGGAGGCTAAACCCTAGAAGCTAGCCTATGATATGATTGTTGTATGATGAAGTTGTCCTACGGACTAAAACCCTCCGGTTTATATAGACACCAGAGAGGGTTAGGGTTACACAAAGTCGGTTACAATGGTAGGAGATCTTGAATATCCGCATCGCCAAGCTTGCCTTCCACGCCAAGGAAAGTCCCATCCGGACACGGGACGAAGTCTTCAATCTTGTATCTTCATAGTCCTGGAGTCCGGCTGAAGGTATAGTCCGGCTACCCGAACACCCCCTAATCCAGGACTCCCTCAGTCGTCAATTCACCAAAAAGGGGGAGACTGTAAGGGCATATTTATCCCTTAGTGGTTTTGGTGATTGATGACAATGCATTTGCGGACTAATCGTGTGCATTGAGCATTTCAGATATCTCATGTTTAGGCACAAGACAATTCTTTGCCCCTCGGAGCCTAGTGAAGACACAATTTTCCCTACGTTTCTTTTCAGTGGATTTGAGTCGTAGGAAAGCCGTACTATTAAGAGGGGGTCCGCTGTGGAAAGGTTTGGGTGGAATCATCACATACATGTATGTTCCTTTTGCACCACCTTTCCTTTGGCTCTATGGAGCATCCTCCATTTTTTCGTGTCTCTGCAAAATGAAGGACTCTTAGTGTTGTTGTCCTGGGGCATGCGGTAGTACTGCTCATGGGAGCGGTCGTACCGCAGGCCCTTGCGGTAGTATCGGCCAGGGATGCGGTAGTACCGCAGGCCCTTGCGGTAGTACCGCTCCACGGGTGCGGTAGTACCATGGCCTCAGGCCAGGCATAGCAGCACGAGCGAAAGTAGGGGCAGATGTAATTCTTTACATCCGCGACCTATGCGGTAGTACCGCTCCAGGTTCACATTAGTACCATATCGGATTTTTGCACAGATCAAAACTCAGCGGAAGTAGCCACAGATGTATTTTTATATGTCCGTGCCTTCCCAGCCTAGACAAACCCTGCCTTGCGGTAGTACCGCAAGGGGGAGCGGTAGTACCACTCCGGCGGTTCTACCGCTCTTTGCTTCAACACATCAGGGCCAGTCTGGCTCCTATCGCGCATGCGGTAGTACCGCAGTGCCCTGCGGTAGTACCACATGCCCTTGTGGTAGTACCGCATGGCTGGTGCGGTAGTACCGCGCGTCGCAGGCTGGGTAAGTGGACAACGTTTGGATTTTTCCTATCACTATATAAGGGGAGTCTTCTTCTCCGAGTTGACTACCTCTTCCATCCCTACACTCCATTGTTGCTCCAAGCTCAATTTTCACCCGATCTCTCTCCCTAGCCAATTAAACTTGTTGATTTTCTAGGGATTGGTTGAGAAGGCTCCGGTCTACACTTCCACCAAGAGAAATTTGATTCCCCCCACTAATCCCTTGCGTATCTTGTTACTCTTGGGTGTTTGAGCACCCTAGACGGTTGAGGTCATCGCGGATGTCGGGTTACGGGTTCCGGCAAACCCTTGAGATTCGAACACTGGGGTGCGCACGAAGATCTCTCTCCCCATAGCTCGCGCCCTCGCAACGATCACAAATCCTAGCTTGTCGAACCCAAGGAACAAGGGACACAAGAGTTTATACTAGTTCGGGCCACCATTGCGGTGTAATACCCTACTCTAGTGTGGTGTGGTGGATTGCCTTGTAGGCTGGGGATGAACAAGTACAAGGGAAGAACAACCTCCTGAGGAGAGGTGCTCTTGAGCTCGATGAGCTTGTGTGGTTAGGGATGATCTGAATGATCTGTCTCCAGATGAGCCTCCTGTCTCTCGATGAGCCGATCCCTGGCTACGGCGGTGGCTAGCCCTATTTATAGAGGCCCGGATCCTCTCCCCAAATATTAGGCGGGAAGGGATCCCACAATAGCCAATTTGAAGGGAGACAATGAGTACAAGTTATCCTGACAAAAGGTGGTCTTCGCCTGCCGAAGGCTCTGGTGGTGACGCCGTCGTGGGCTCCGTGGTGACCTCTGTCTTGCCGCCCAGCTGGTCTTGGTCTCCTTGCACCAATATGGAAACCTTTGCCTGACGCTTCGGGACTCCTCACCTGCGCCTGCCTCTTTAGCACCAAAGAGGAAACTGGCACTTTTTGCCGCTGGCGCCCGCCTGGCCTTGGTCGTCATGGCTCACGTCACGGAAACCTCATGAGGTGCCCCTTGCCTTGATCTCTCCATTCCTCGCAAGACAGCCTAGTGAGGCTGCCCCTGAGGAGGTCTTGTGTCGTCCGCCTCGCGAGGCTTGGCCCCTCGCGAGGGTCTTGGGTGTTGGTAGATGAAGATGGGTCGTACCAGGCCGCCGGTGGAGCCACGCCTTGGGCCGCAGGTAGGCAAGTCTGGGTACCCCCGTTCCCAGGACGCCGACAGTAGCCCCCGGGCCCAAGGCATGCTCGTGCTTGGCTTCGCGGTGAAGCCAAGGGGCAAATGCAGAGCGACACAGGCCCTAACAGCCTGTGGCCTTGATTGACGCGTGGCGATTGATGGGTCGTTGGCGTCTCCGCTTTCCCACGCTGCCTCGGCAGCTGCCCAACTTGACGAGTCGCTGTTGCATGCAGAAAAAGGTCATTATTACCTCAGATCATGGTGGCCGGCGGTTGTCCTCCTCCTGGCTATAAATGGGAAGGGGGCGGAGCCCCCGTCACCCATCTCTTATTCCACTCCTCCTACTTCTCCCTCTTCTTCCTTGCTGCGACACCCATGGCGCCGGTGAAGAGGTTCTCGGCCGCTGAGAAGGGGAAAGCTCGTCAGGAGGGGCCTGGCTCGCCACCGCCTAAGAGGGGGCACGGCCGCCCACACAAGCACGCCACGACCCCCGCTGCGGTCCCATGGGCATTGGCGGACTCCTTCGGGGTCCGGCGTTGTCCTTGGTGGCCGCGTCGGCGCTCCTTCGTGCGGGAGCCACCTAGGTCGGGGCAGCCCCGTCGATGAGGGGAGGCGCGCCATAGTCGCCCGGCCTCCCCGGTCGCGCTCCCACTCGGCGGAGGTGCTGTCGGAGTTTGTCGTGTGGTCGGCGAACCCGGCCGGCACTTGGCTTCAACTTCCGCGCTCCTTCGCCGGTGAACTGCCGACCCCAGGTCCCGGTGGCCTCTGGCTGCAGGCGGATGACTGCTGCAGCAAGGCTTCGTGGGTCGCGGTGGAGGTCACTGATGTGGGCTATGTTGCCCTGGCCCATGGTTGGCAGACGTTTGCCCTCGCGTGCGGCCTGAGCAGGCGGTGCACCCTCCACTTCAAGTACGACGGCGCAACGATCCTCTTAGTGAGGGTGTTCGGGGAAGACGGTCGCCGTGCCGGGTGCTGCCGTGAAGATGATGACGATGGCGGCGAGGTGCTTGGCTTTGGCGACGGCCGCGACGAGCACGAGGGTGACCTTGCCCGCGGCAGCGACCGCGGTTCTCCCAGCTATGGCAGCTCCTCCGGCGAAAGCTCCAGCAGCGGCGGCTATGACCAGCTGACGGGCCCGCTTCAAGGATGGTGGCGGATCATCCCGTCACCACGCCCTGGTGAACCGCGAGGAGGGCTCTGGCTGAGGCCAGGGGCCGACCCTCATGAGCATCCGCGCGGTAGGGGCCGCTTTTGCTTGTACTCTCTTTCCCTTTCCCCTGCATTGTTAGAAACGAATTCGGGGCCCTGCGAGGGCGTGTAATGAATCATGGTGCTTATGTTGCTTTTATGGTGCGTTTATTGTTTCCAGGTTGTGTTGTGAGATCTATGCCTTATACGGGTGAAACGTCGGAACTTAGCTCGATGCATATAGGGTCTCTGGGCACCTGGTGGGGCTTCCCCATAGTTGATTCGGGTAACATCACGAAGCTGCATCACGAAGCTGCAAAAACTTGTCAAGAGATCTTTAATCCTTCCTGCGCGGGGCCTCAGGTATGGGCTGGTTATGGCCAAACGCACCGCGTCGCGGCACCCGTGGGGCATAGACTAAAGGGGGTGCGCCGATCAAAAACTCAGTCGAGAATGCCCCGCGGAGACCAAGGGAGTGCGCACGCGCATACTACCTGTCTTGCCCCCCTCACGGGGCGTGCGAGGGAGAGCGTCGGGCAACTGCCGCCCTCCTTGGCAAAAAACGAAGAATCGATGGAAGAAACAGAAAGAAGAGGCAAGCCATCGAGTAATGCTAGAACTCCAAATTTCATTAAAGGGAAAGAGGCAAGCCAACTGCAGAAAGCAAATGAACAGTAGCGTCCGGCACCTAGTCTAGTCTCCTCACCAGCGCGGAGCTACGTGTTGCCACTAGGCGTGGGAGGGAGCCCCCGATGCCCGAGGGCGGCACTCCTGAGACTCCGGAGTGTGTACAGCCCCACTCATTATTATGTGAGAGTGTCACGAGCGGAGACCTTCACATGCACTGGGCCTTGCTTCATGGGTAGAACTTCCAGAGGTGTTGGATGTTCCAGGCGTTCTGGATGGGTACCCCGTCCTGCGTCTCCAGACGCACGGCGCTAGGCCTGGAGACGCCGGCAATCCTAAACGGGCCCTCCCACACAGGTGAGAGCTTATGCAGCCCTTCCCTGGAGAGCACCCGCCTTAGAACGAGATCCCCCACCTCAAGCGTCCTGGAGCGGACGCTGCGAGAGTGGTACCGTCGCAGTGACTGCTGGTATCTTGCCGCTCGGAGCGAGGCTTCACGGCGGCGTTCCTCCCCCTGCACGAGGTCCATCCCCCACATGGCGTCCTGTTGCGTCTCATCAAACATTAGGACCCACGCGGAGCAATGCCTGACCTCGTGAGGGAGAACCGCTTCTGCTCCGTAGACGAGGAAGAACGGGGTCTCCCTGTTGGCTTGGTGGCGGTGGTGCGGATGGACCACAACACGGACTGGAGCTCATCGCGCCAGCCCCTGCCGCAGGCCTCGAGCTTCTTCTTGAAGGTCCGGGTCTTGAGGCCTCTCAGAACCTCAGCATTGGTGCGCTCAGATTGGCCGTTGCTCCTGGGGTGTGCCACCGAAGCGTAGCAAATCTGCGTTCCAAGGTTAGCACAATAGGTCTTGAAGAGATTGCTAGTGAACTGCGAGCCGTTGTCGGTGATGATGCGGTTAGGGACCCCGAACCGGCTTACGAGGCCTTTGTCGGTGTCAAAATCGGCGGATCTCCGGTAGGGAGTTCCGAACTGTGCGTCTAAGGTCGATGGTAACAGGAGACAAGGGACACGATGTTTACCCAGATTCGGGCCCTCTCTATGGAGGTAATACCCTATGTCCTGCTTGATTGATATTGATGAATACGAGTATTACAAGAGTTGATCTACCTCGAGATCATAATAGCTAAACCCTAGAGGTCTAACTTGTATGGCTATGATACTGAATCTCCCCTACCCGAACTAAGTACTCCGGTTTATATAGACACTGGAGGGATCTAGGGTTACACAAGGTCAGTTACAAAGAAGGGAATCTACATATCCGGTCGCCAAGCTTGCCTTCCACGCCAAGGAGAGTCCCATCCGGACACGGGTACAGTCTTCGGTCTTCGTATCTTCACAACCCATCAGTCCGGCCCATGGCTAATAGGCCAGACGCCCGAGGACCCCTTAGTCCAGGACTTCCTCAGTAGCCCCAGAACCTGGCTTCAATGACAAGATATCCGGCTCGTAGTTCTGTCTTCGGCATTGCAAGGCGGGTTCCTCCTTCCGAACTCCAAAATAGTCTTTGGACGAATTGATCGTGTCCGGACCTGTAACATGCACCACACACAACCGTAGAGAGAATATAATAATACACGAGACCAATCCGCTGACAACTTTTACAACATGACATCACGTCCATCCGGTCATAATTTCGAATCGTTTTTTGCCTGCCGCTCCACGTTTGGAGACACGGTTGTCATTGGCACATCTTGCGAAGCAGATATCGTGCCCCCTTATCGCGGGATTCTCATCAATACGGGCGTGGGTAACCCAATCGTGCCGTTTATACAGCCCTTGGGAGCAGGCAAATTTTGAGGCGAGTGGGGTGGCGTTCAATATTCACTGCCCTTATAAGGAGATAAGATTCCTCCTTCTTCCCCCACGCCTTCTTCCTGCCTTTCCACTCTTGAGCTCCAGTGCCCAAGTTCTCATCTGTTTCCCACTCGAGAAATCACTCAACCATGTCCGGATCCGGAGGTCAAGGCAAGTGGATGGCTTCCTCCGTCAAGGAGGAGGACATCGCCGAGCTTCGGGCGGCCGGGTACCTGGCGAAGGAAATCGCCCACCGTCTTCCAGCCCAAGGACAAATCATTCCCACATCGAAGCCCGATAAGAGGGTAGTGTTCCTCCCCCATTTCCTCCGCGGGCTAGGGTTTCCACTCCACCCCTTCATCTGCGGGATAATGTTCTACTATGGGAAAGACTTCCACGATCTATCCCCGAACACCTTCCTCAATATCTCGGCGTTCATCGTCGTGTGCGAGGCCTTCCTCCGCATCCAACCCCACTTTGGGCTGTGACTCAAAACCTTTAACGTGAAGCCCAAGGTGGTGGATGGACAACACGCAGAGTGCAGGGGCGCCATGGTAAGCAAGCTCACCAATGTCTCTTGGCCAAAAGGCACATTCGTGGAGTCTGTCAAGGAATGGCAGAAACAATGGTTCTACATTACTGAACCCCGCAGTGCCACCTGGGCCGCGGCTTCCGCATTCAACTCCGGTGCTCCCGTGCGACTCACCTCCTGGGTCGAGAAGAGCCCGAACTGGGGTTTGTTAGACGAGTTGATTGCGCTGCAAACGTGCATTCAAAGCATGATCGATAGGGACATCAAGCTTATCGACGTAGTCCAAGTGATGATGGTGCGCCGGATCCTCCCCTGGCAGAGCCGAAGCCGCCCTCTATGGGATTTCAACCCGAAAAAGCACCACACCCTGGAAAGGCTCTTCGAAATAGCTCACGAAGATGCCTGGAAGTTGCTCTTCAAGGGCAACGAGATACCGCCGGCCACAGATTCAGACCGTGGTCACGACATAAATCACCTCCCCAACGAGGTATGTTATTTTCAACACATCCCCTACTTGCTTGTTTCAAGGGTGATATCCAAGCTTTTATTATCATTGCTTTTTCAGTACTGGTTGAAGAAGGTGAAGCAGATCCGGTGTTCGGCTCCCCTGCCTGAAGAACCAGTCATCCCGTGTTTAGCGAAGATGCTGAAGCCGGCGCCTTATAAGGCACCAGAAAAGAAGGCCACGGGAAAGGCCAAGGGGGTCCGGAGTGGCCCCCGCCGCAAGGGCACTTTGGACGTGACGTCCGAAGACAAGACCCGTTCTCCTGCCGCCGAAGACGATGAGGATGAGGAGGCGGAGGAAAGTGACTCTCCCCCTGCTGGGGGGAGGAAGAAGAGGGCAGCCTCCACAACTCTGGAGGCAAAGGAACCCAAGAAGGGGAAGGGCTCCCTTGCGGATAACTCCGCATGGGACGTCGACAACAGTACGGAGAAACGCCCCCGCGCTAAACCTCGGGGCGCATCGTAAGTACTTAGACTTGTATCCACCCATAAAGTTTCTCCTCCTCACTACATTGAGATGATTGGTTATGTTTATTGTAGTCCGGCCCACAATAGCTCCCAGCGATCCTCGTCAGGAGGCTCGCTGGATTCCAAGGCGATGGCTAGCGATTCACCGCCAGCCGCTCACTCTCCCAAGGCCAAGGATGATCCGGAGATGATGTCCCGAAGGACTATTTCAGGCGGGGGAGAGGCTCAGGAAGCGCCAGAAGGCAAAATCCCCATTGCCGGACACCAAGGGGAATCAATCCCCATAGAGACAGGTGGGGAAGGCCATACTCTATTTGACCCTCAGCCGGACTCAATTCCGGAGACCGAGGCTTCTCTAGAATCTGGCACGCGACCTCCTTCGGAAGAAGGGGGATGCCTGTTCCCCCGGTGACCCTTGTCCGACCAGGGGCATCGGATAATCTACTGGAAGCACTGCGAGGCGCTTCCATTGTGGATGAGCATCATGTCCTTATGGGCACGGTAATTGAAAGGGTTCAGTCTGCCAAGAGCATACTAACCGAAGCCAGCAGCATCCTATTAACAGGTTTTGAGGTAAGCAACGCAAAAAAGGAGAAAATCTCAATATAGACAGTAGCCCCTGAGACACTGTCCGATGTTTGAAAAGAAAAAACCAGACAGAGGACCAAACTCCTATTGCAGGAAACTAACTAAAGTTGTCTGAAATGTATGCGCAGGCGTCGCTGTTGGTCGCGGCCTCGCATACTGTCGAAGTCTCTGGACTGAAGCATAAACGGGCGGAGGCCGAGGAGGAGCTGGGCCAGGTGAAGAGGCAGCTCCAGGAAAAACAAGGTAAGTAATACCTGTTATGGATTCGAAAAAGGGGAAATGGTATGCAATGACCGAAATACCATGATGTGAACAGAGGCGATGACCGAGGTCGAGGCCCTGAAAGCGGCCCTAGTTGAAGCCGAGGGGAAGGTTGTCAAGGAGTAGGTCATCCGTAAGAGGCTCAAGGCCCGGGTCAATGAAGTCCAACAGGAGCTCCAGGACGCAGTGAGGAAGTGCGAGACCTTGGAGCACAATGCGTCGGCTCAAGAGGCCGAACTCGCCAAGGCTCGTAAGAGTGCGGAGGCGGCCCGGATTGAAGCCCAGGTCGCCCTTCATGAGATCCAGGAGGCCCGGAAGATCGCGGCGGGTAAGGCATTCAATATGCAAAGCAGGAGTGTGAAGAGGAAATTTCTTTTACTAACCTGGATTCGGAGTTCTCCAGGGGCCTTTGCTGATCTGCCACGCAGTGTGACCGACGCTGCGGAGTTCTTCCGAGCCGAAGAAGGGAGCTTCGGGGAGAAGCTATTCTGGTCGCAATATTGTGCGCTAGAACATCCGGTGCCCTTCAGTGATCAGCTGAAACAGCTGGTCGAGCTGCACAGGGTGGCCAAACTAGCCATGAAGGATATGATAATCCGGTTGTGGCCAGCTGAAGCTATTCCAGTAGCTACTTCGGCCTCGTGAAGAAGCTGGTGGATGCATGTCCTCGGCTGGATGTCATCAAGCGGTCCGTCTGCATCGAGGGCGCGCGCCTGGCCTTCACTTATTGCACGGTCTGGTGGGCGAAGCTGGACGCTGTCAAGTTAGCGACCGGGGGGCCGCCAGAGGGTAAGGAGCACCGCACACCTTAGCGATACTTCGGCGATGTCTTAGAGGGGTCACGCATTGTTGCGGATCATTGTGCAAAGGACACCATCTTTGAACGAATGTATTCGAGCTCCCTCTGCCTTGTATGATGAAACAAAGTGTTTATGCAATATAATGCTTATTATGTTTTTAAATTTTTACTTCCTGTGCGGCCGTGTTGTATGAAATCTGAGGGTTAACCAGTCATCGGCTTCTGCCCCCACGTAGGTAGTATGGGGGTGTTCAGGATGGAATCTAAACAATCTTGATCGAATTAGATGGTCCTTGAAGGAGGTGTTTAGCGCAACGAACCAGGCAACCAGACTATGCGGCTGTAACGCCCTCACTTAGCCATAGGAGTGCGACAATAAAAACATCTAGTATTCGAACTAGAGTGCTATAAGCGTCTGATCGGGAAGTACCAATCCTTTGTGTAATGCGGAAGAAATCTCCAACGATTTGCAACCTCCGAACAGCTGACCAGCTCTCGCCGCATCATGACAGTCAGTTTTCGGCTTTCTCTACTGAGGTGCTCCTTTGGATAAACCAAGGCACAATCGCAGTAGTTCTCCCTTTACTACCTTAGCCGATATAGCGGAACGTAAGGTAGCAAGCACATGAGCCGGGCAACCCAACTATTGACCAAAGACATGATTCGGAGCCAATGCATATAATGCTAAATTCAGGGTGCCGAACTATACTTATAAAAAGTATTCGGACTTTTGTTGCCATAGTGTGGGTGCTGTGTAGCCCCTGGCGAACATGAAACGTGCCAAAGTGTACGGGTGCTACCTGATAGGGTTATCCATAGGGGAGCTGGAAGAGAAGGAAAGAAAACAGAAAAGGTACAAAGGTAAAAAGTTGGAGTCCTACAGCTCCAGCCGCAGACTGTTCTCATTGTAATTTAATTAGTACATCAAGGTGCATTGATACAGGTAGTGCAATAAGTAACAGGCTATTTGACATGCCGAAACCAAGGGAGAGCTGCACGCGGGTCCTGAAAAACAGGTAGAGTTATCTTTAACGGAATCACCTAAAATGTCCCCCATATGACCGCGTTTCTCGCCGTCTTGGTGTGTTTATCCTTCGAGGGGACCGATGACCAGACCACCAGATGGTGCCTGTGGCATTGAGACCTGAAAAGGAAACAAGTAAATGTGAAAGTATGTGTGTATCCGATGTCGATTGAGCTGTACTACAGACCACAAGCTAGCTATGCCTCCGTCAATGCCCATGGGATTTTGAGTGCGTAGTTATGTACGCGCAGCACAAATGCCACCACTTGATCAGGACTGAGACGGAGGCCAGATTGCTAGTAGAGCTCCTGACGAGCCGAGCTCTCCTGCTGCAGAGTAGTCCGGACCCTCTTAACGGTGTTCGTGGGCTCGGCAGCCGAATTAAGATTCCGCTTGAGAAGGCCGCTCTGTACTTCTGCAGCTAAGGTAGCTGTGTGCTCTTCTGTATAGAGGGAGTGTTCCGTATTTCCGTTGACTGTTATGACGCCATGTGGACCGGGCATCTTGAGCTTTAGATAAGCATAGTGTGGTACTACGTTGAATCGAGCAAACACAGTTCATCCGAGTAGTGCGTGATAGCCGCTGCGGAAAGGAACGATATCGAAGATTAACTCCTCGCTTCGGAAGTTGTCCGGAGACCCGAAGACAACCTCTAGTGTGATTGAGCTCGTACAGCGGGCCTCTACACCTGGTATGACTCCTTTGAAGATAGTCCTGGTGGGCTTGATCCGAGATGGGTTAATGCCCATTTTTCGCGTTGTATCCTGATAAAGCAGATTGAGGCTGCTACCTCCGTCCATAAGGACGCGAGTCAGGTGGAACCCATCAATTATTGGGTCTAGGACCAGTGCGGCTGAGCCACCGTGACGGATATTTGTCGGATGATCCCAGCGATCAAAAGTGATCGGGCATGACGACCATGGATTAAATTTTGGGGCGACTGGCTCTATCGTATAAACATCTGAGGGAGTCCTGGATTAGGGGGTGTTCGGGTAGCCGGACTATACCTTCAGCCGGACTCCTAGACTATGAAGATACAAGATTGAATACTTCGTCCCGTGTCCGGATGGGACTTTCCTTGACGTGGAAGGCAAGCTTGGCGATGCGGATATTCAATATCTCCTACCATTGTAACCGACTCTGTGTAACCCTAACCCTATCGGGTGTCTATATAAACCGGAGGTTGTAGTCCGTAGGCAATCAACTCCATACACAACAATCATACAATAGGCTAGCTTCTAGGGTTTAGCCTCCTTGATCTCGTGGTAGATCTACTCTTGTACTACCCATATCATCAATATTAATCAAGCAGGAGTAGGGTATTACCTCCATCGAGAGGGCCCGAACCTGGGTAAAACAAAGTGTCCCATGTCTCCTGTTACCATCCGGCCTAGACGCACAGTTCGGGACCCCCTACCCGAGATCCGCCGGTTTTGACACCGACATTGGTGCTTTCATTGAGAGTTCCTCTGTGTCGTCGCCTTTAGGCCCGATGGATCCTTCGATCATCAACAACGATGCAGTCCAGGGTGAGACTTTTCTCCCCGGACAGATCTTCTTCTTCGGCGGCTTCGCACTGCGGGCCAATTCGCTTGGCCACCTTGAGCAGATCGAAAGCTACGCCCCTGGCCATCAGGTCAGGTTTGGAAGCCTAAGCTACACGGCTGACATCCGCAGGGACTTGATCTTCTATGGATTCGAGCCACAGCCAAGCGCGCCGCACTGTCTCGATGGGCATGATATAGCTCTGCCACCGAACAGTGCCTGGGAGGCCGCACACGCATCGGTTCCGACCATTGATTTGGAGCCTACTACACCGATCGAGGATCAGCGGTTGGACGCTGCCTCAGGGGCTGCGACCTCAGAGGCGATTGAGCCGAACTCCAGACCCACACTCCGCACGGCCCGTGACTCCGAGGAGCCGGATTCCTCTCCGAGCTCCGAGCCCCCCGCGCCCCTGCCGATCGAATCCGATTGGGCGCCGATCATGGATTTCACCGCCGAGGACATCTTTCAGCACTCGCCCTTCGACAATATCCTGAATTCTCTAAAGTCTCTCTCTTTATCAGGAGAGCCCTGGCCGGACTACGGTCAGCAAGGTTGGGATACGGACGACAAAGAAATTCAAAGCCCACCCACCACCCACTTCGTAGCCACTGTCGACGACTTAACTGACACGCTTGACTTCGACTCCGAAGACATCGACGGCATGGACGACGATGCAGGAGACAAACAAGAACCAGCACCTGTAGGGCACTGGAAGGTCACCTCGTCATATGACATATATATGGTGGATACTCCAAAAGATGGAGATGGTGATGGAACAGTGGGGGATGACGCCCCCAAGAAACAGCAAAAGCGCCAGCGTCAGTGGCACCGCTCTAAATCCCGCCAAAGCAAAAATGGTGATTCCGGCACGGGAGATAATACTACCCCGGATAGCGCCAAAGAACACCCACCTCAGCAAAATTCGTCACAGGAAGATGGAGAAACCAGCCCTCATGAGAGAGCGGAAGACCGAGAGGTCGAGGATGATAACTATACGCCTCCCTCCGAAGACGAGGCTAGCGTCGATGACGATGAATTCGTCATACCATCAGACCCCGCCGAACAAGAGCGTTTTAAACGCAGGCTTTTAGCCACGGCAAGCAGCCTCAAGAAAAAGCAGCAACAGCTTAGAGCTGCCCAAGAATTACTAGCTGACAGATGGACTGAAGACCTTGCGGCCGAAGAATATGAACTCAAATGCCCCTCCAAGAGTTACCCGAAGCGCAGGCCGCTACCCCGATCAGAGGAGAAAGCACCTACATCACCAGCGCATGACATGGCAGACCGGCCACCTCGCGGTCACGACAGAGAGGCCTGTCGGCCCTCCACCCAAGCCATGCCCCGATGCCGCTCAACTAAGGCACGGGAAAGTGCGCTCGACCTGCGAGACATACTGGAGGATAAGGCAAGACAAACAAGATCGATCTATGGATCGCGCAGGCGCCCCACGGCATTTCATAATGATCTTCACTCCGGATACAACAAATCCGGCCGGGCCGAACACAACAGACATAGCTCTTCCGAGCTGCGTCGTGATATAGCCCAGTACAGAGGCGCCGCACACCCGCTATGCTTCACGAATGAAGTAGTGGATCATAAAATACCAGAGGGTTTCAAACCCGTAAACATCGAATCATACGATGGCACAACAGACCCGGCGGTATGGATCGAGGATTATCTCCTTCACATCCACATGGCACGCGGCGATGATCTACACGCCATCAAATACCTCCCGCTCAAACTTAAAGGACCGGCCCGGCATTGGCTTAACAGCTTGCCAGCAGACTCAATCGGTTCTTGGGAGGACCTGGAAGCCGCATTCCTCGACAACTTCCAGGGCACTTATGTGCGACCACCGGATGCTGACGACTTAAGCCACATAATTCAGCAGCCAGAGGAATCGGCCAGACAATTCTGGACACGGTTCCTAACAAAGAAAAACCAGATAGTCGACTGTCCGGACGCAGAGGCCCTAGCAGCCTTCAAGCATAACATCCGCAACGAGTGGCTTTCCCGGCACCTGGGACAGGAAAAACCGAAATCCATGGCAGCCCTCACGACACTCATGACCCGCTTTTGCGTGGGAGAAGACAGCTGGCTAGCTTGCAGTAACAACTTATCAAAAAACCCTGGTAATTCGGATACCAAGGACAAAAGTGGCAGGACACGTCGGAATAAGCAAAAACGTCGCGTTAACAGCGACAGCAATGAAGACACGGCAGTCAATGCCGGATTCAAAGGCTATAAATCCGGTCAGCGGAAAAAGCCATTCAAAAAGAACACTCAAGGCCCATCCAGTTTGGACCAAATACTTGATCGCTTGTGCCAGATACATGGCACCCCCGAAAGGCCATCCAATCACACTAACAGGGATTGTTGGGTGTTCAAGCAGGCAGGCAAGTTAAGGGCCGAAAACAGAGACAAGGGGCTGCACAGCGACGATGAGGAGCCCAAGCCGCCGAACAACAATGGACAGAAGGGCTTTCCCCCACAAGTGCGGACGGTGAACATGATATACGTAACCCACATTCCCAAGCGGGAGCGGAAGCGTGCGCTTCGGGACGTATACGTGATGGAGCCAGTCGCCCCAAAGTTCAACCCATGGTCCTCCTACCCGATCACTTTTGATCGAAGAGACCATCCCACTAGCATCCGTCATGCTGGCTTCACCGCATTGGTTCTCGACCCAATCATCGACGGATTTCATCTCACAAGAGTCCTCATGGACGGCGGCAGTAGCCTGAACCTGCTTTATCAGGATACAGTGCAGAAAATGGGCATAGATCCCTCAAGGATTAAGCCCACAAGAACGACCTTTAAAGGCATCATACCAGGTGTAGAAGCCAATTGTACAGGCTCAGTAACACTTGACGTGGTCTTCGGATCCCCGGACAATTTCCGAAGCGAAGAGTTAATCTTCGATATAGTCCCGTTTCGCAGTGGCTATCACGCCCTGCTCGGACGAACCGCATTCGCAAAGTTCAATGCGGTGCCGCACTATGCTATCTCAAGCTCAAAATGCCAGGCCCTCGAGGAGTAATTACGGTCAACGGAAACACCGAACGCTCCCTCCGTACGGAGGAGCATATGGCGGCTCTCGCAGCGGAGGTACAAAGTAGCCTTCTCAGGCAATTCTCCAGTCCGGCCATTAAAAAGCCATACACTGCCAAGCGCGCCCGGAGTAATCCACAGCAGGACCGCCTGGCATGCTCTGAGCAAGCGTAGCAATGCGGCCCCAACCCCAGCTTCCGCAACATAGCGAAACCAGTACCTCGCGTACATAACTACGCCCTGGAAATACCATGGGCACAGGGGAAGGGGCACAATAACAGCACACCCAAAATACGGCTTAAAACGTACTAGGGGCTGCCGGATTCTTTTTTAATTTTTCTTACTTTTAGGACTCCATACTTCAGACGACCTGTTCGGCAATTCAACTGCCGCACAAACGATGCAAGATCCAGGGAGGCAGACAAGCCATGCCGCATTATGGAACTCCTAGGTGGTCTCTGTTACGAGCGGTATACCTGTTTTAAATACAATTCCGCGGCCTACCCCTGGTTAGGACATACTGAATAGTCCAATATCTTTTGCTTACCGCACTATTTGTATCGTTCGGCTTTGATAAATAGCCTCTCTATAAACAATGCATAGCTTTTTGTCTATTTTTTGCATCACTCTCTTTTATATATGTTCATTTATGACATGTTGCACCCGTACACTATGGTACGGCAAGTACGCCAGGGGCTTCAGTACCCTTTAATATGGTGTGAGAAGCCCGTACACTTTCACAAGTGCAGCACCCCGAACTTATAGCACTATATGCATCGGCTCCGAATCATGATTTGGGTCAATAGTTGGGTTTGCCCAGCTCCTATGTTTTGGTGCCTTACATTCCGCTATATCGGCTAAGGTAGCACTAGGAGAACCACTGCGATTGTGCCCTGGTTGAGATGGGTTAAGCACCTCAGTGGAGAAAGCTAAAACTGACTGTCATGATGAGGCGAGAGACTGGTCGCTATTCGAGAGGTTTTTCGAGTCCCTAAAGACTTATGTCGCTTCAAGCGAGGAGCTGGATAACCCCAGCCAAGGCGTGGATAGCGCCCCGAACTCGGTCTTCCGAACTAGGGGCTTCGCCAAAATTTAAAATTATAAAGTTCTATGGCTAAGTGAGAGTGTTCAAGCATTATAGTCCGATTGCCTGGTTCATCGTGCTGAGCGCCTCCCTCGAAGGACCCAAACATGGGAAAAAGAGCGCACAGGTTTATCACCAAACACCCCAGCACCAGTGGCATGGGGGCAGAAGCCGACGACTAGCCATCTCTCAATTTTTGATAAACGGCCGCACAGAAAATAATATTTTAAATTCAATAAGCATTGCTTAGCGCATATGAACAAGTTTTCAGCGCACAGGATAAAATCGAGCGAGTTCATTCAAATATTACATCCTTGGTACATTCGTCCGCCACAAGGCGGGCACCCGCAATAACATCCTTATAGTTGTTCTCGGGCTTGCGATGCTCCTTCCCCGGCGGCGGCTCATCCCTCACAAGCTTCTCACCGTCCAGCTTACCCCAGTGCACCTTTGCATGGGCAAGGGCCCTACGGGCACCTTCGATGCAGACTGAGCGCTTGATGGACTCGAGCCTTGGACAGGCCTCCACCAGCCGCCGCACTAGCCCGAAGTAGCTCCCAGGCAGGGCCTCTTCGGGCCACAGCCGAACTATGAAGTCCTTCATGGCCTGTTCGGCCGCCTTGTGGAGCTCGACCAGCTGTTTCAGCTGGTCGCTCAAGGGCACAGGGTGTCCGGCCTCAGCATACTGAGACCAGAACACCTTCTCCGTCGAGCTGCCCTCTTCAGCTCGGTAGAATGCGGCGGCATCGGATACGCTGCGGGGAAGATCTGCGAATGCCCCTGGAGAGCTCCGGATTCGGGTAAGTAACAAGTAGTTTACTTTTATATTTTTGCTTTGCATAAAGAATGCCTTACCCGCTGCTATGTTTTTCACCTCCTCCAACTCTTGGAGGGCCTTTTGGGCTTCGGCCTTGGCAGACTTGGCAGTCTCAAGGGCCGCCGCGAGCTCGGACGCTTGGATCTTTGACTCAAGCTCCAAACTCTCATGTTTTTTCATGAGAGCCTGAAGCTCTCGCTGCACCTCGCCGGCCTGAGCCCCAAGTTTCTCTTGCTCGGTGCGCTCCGCGGCCGTCTTCTTTTCGGCCTCAGATAGCGCCTGCTTGAGGGCCGCCACCTCAGTCGTGGCCCCTACAATAAGCAGTACAATCCTGTTATTTTTTGCAATCACGCCTCTCTATAGGCACCTTTTTTTTGTAAGGTATTTCTTACCTTATTTCTCCTCGAGTTGCCACTTGGCAAGGCCGAGCTCTTGCTCGGTCCGCTCGAGGTCCTGCTCTAGGACGCCCACCTCCGCAGTCAGTGCGGCAGTGGATAGCAGCGAAGCCTGCATACGCATATTGACTCTTTATTGTTAGACTCCTGCGAAATTTAATAGATCCTCTATTCGGCTTTTCTTTCGGAACGCCAAACAGAGCATCAGGGGCTACTGTCTATGCGGTAATATTTTTACATATTTTTTACTTACCTCGAAGCCTGTTAGGAGGCTAGCACAAGCTTCACTCGGTCCGCTCTTGGCGGACTGAACCTTCTGGATCACCGTACTCATAATAGTACGGTGCTCCTCGTCGATGGAGGCACCTTCAAGCACCTCCAGCAGATTGTCCGGCACCTCCTGTTGGACGGAGGCTGCCGGCTCAGAAGGCTTGCTGTAGGATCTAGAAGTAGATGTGTCTAGAGGGGGGTGATTAGACAATTTGTGCTAAAGTTGCAATTTTTAATCCTTTTCAGTTCAAGTGGAGTTTAGGCACAATTTCAATACACACAATACATATCAAGCAAGCATGCAAAGAGTATATGAGCAGCGGAATGTAAAGCATGCAACTTGCAAGAATGTAAAGGGAAGGGTTTGGAGATTTCAAACGCAATTGGAGACAAAGATGTTTTTCTCGTGGTTCGGATAGGTGGTGCTATCCTACATCCACGTTGATGGAGACTTCAACCCACGAAGGGTAACGGTTGCGCGAGTCCACACAGGGCTCCACCCAAGGGTAACGGTTGCGGGAGTCCATGAAGGGCTCCACCCACGAAGGGTCCACGAAGAAGCAACCTCCCACAAAGGGTCCATGAAGAAGCAACCTTGTCTATCCCACCATGGCCATTGCCCACGAAGGACTTGCCTCACTAGCGGTAGATCCTCACGAAGTAGGCGATCTCCTTGCCCTTACAAACTCCTTGGTTCAACTCCACAATCTTGTCGGAGGCTCCCAAGTGACACCTAGCCAATCTAGGAGACACCACTCTCCAAGAAGTAACAAATGGTGTGTAGGTAATGAACTCCTTGCTCTTGTGCTTCAAATGATAGTCTCCCCAACACTCAACTCTCTCTCTCATAGGATTTGGATTTGGTGGAAAGAAGATTTGAGTGGAAAGCAACTTAGGAAGGCTAGAGATCAAGATTCATATGGTAGGAATGGAATGTCTTGGTCTCAACACATGAGTAGGTGGTTTTCTCTCAGAACATATGAGTAGGAATGGTGTGTGTGTTCTGATGGCTCTCTCATCGAATGAGAAGGAGGTGGAGGGGTATATATAGCCTCCACACAAAATCCAACCGTTACACAGTTTTCCAATCTCGGTGGGACCGAATAAATAAACTCGATCTGGCCGAAGTAGTAAACCTAGTGACCGTTAGGAATCTCGGTGGGACTGACATGCAACTCGGTAGGACCGATTCGGTTAGGGTTTGGGCATAACGTAATCTCGGTGAGACCGATTACACAAACTCGGTGAGACCGAGTTTGGTAATTAGCTCCAGAGAGTTGGTCAGGCAAACTCGGTGGGACCGATTTGCTCTTTCGGTGAAACCGAGTGGAACTCGGTGAGACCGAAAAGTTACAAAGGGGAAACACTGAGTTTACATTGCAATCTCGGTGGGACCGATTGCATATCTCGGTGGGACCGAGAATATTGCAATAGGTAACAGAGAGTTTACAATCCCATCTCGGTGGGACCGAGATCCTTATCGGTAGAACCGAATTGCTAGGGTTTGGCAGTGGCTAATGACAAGTGAAACTCGGTGGCGCCGGATAGGAAGAATCGGTAGGACCGAGTTTGGCTTAGAGTTTAGGTCATATGTGGATATGGGAAAGTAGTTGAGGGTTTTGGAGCATATCACTAAGCACATGAAGCAAGAGGCTCATTAAGCAACACCTCATCCCTCCTTAATAGTATTGGCTTTTCCTAAAGAGTCAATGTGATCTTGGATCACTAAAATGTAAAATGAAGAGTCTTGAGCTTGAAGCTTTAGCCAATCCTTTGTCCTTAGCATCTTGAAGGAGTTCCCACAACCTTTAGTCCATGCCACTCCATTGTTGAACTTATCTGAAACATGCTAGATAGAAGTGTTAGTCCAACAAGAGATATGTTGTCATCAATTATCAAAACCACCTAGGGAGCACTTGTGCTTTCAATCTCCCCCTTTTTGGTAATTGATGGCAACATACATCAAAGCTTTAGATAAAGATATAAAGAATAGCAAGTAAAGCTTTGGAAGGACATGTAACAAGCATAGGCTCCCCTACATGTATGCACTCATGTAAATATGAAATATAGAGGCATGTGAGAGCATAAACATGACAGAGTAGGCAATGTGTTACATGAATCTTGGCCATATGCATCAGAGCAAAAGATTATCAAGGAAAATACCTTCATGCTCATGAGTCCTTCTTGCAAACAGTATGTACATAAGCAAGAACTCCTCATACTCATGATTTTGATGCATATACTTACCTTGTGGTCTCGAGTTGGCTTAGGATGGAATGAACATGTACAAACAAGGTTAGATAACACAGGTACGTCCACTAGCCAGAGCAAACAAAAGAAACCACAAGAATACCAGGACTGGGATGACATGTAGAGAGTGAGTACAAGGTACCACATTGGATTCAACATGTCCCCACAAATAAAGATATGCAATGAATTTGGCTGATTTCTTTTCCTTTAGGTGTCTTGCTCCCCCTGAATCTTACATGGGACATTGGGAGAAGATAGGAGACAGAAAATCAGAGCTAAAAGATATGAATAGAACTTAATTCAAATGAGTACATATGAACATGTCTTTCC
Source organism: Triticum aestivum (assembly GCF_018294505.1). Classification (NCBI taxonomy): domain Eukaryota; kingdom Viridiplantae; phylum Streptophyta; class Magnoliopsida; order Poales; family Poaceae; genus Triticum; species Triticum aestivum. The sequence goes on from NC_057809.1 coordinate 215,360,605, forward strand.
CCCAAAAAGACATGTGGCATCTCTCCTCTTAAACATCAAGCATCTGGGATCCTTGAGTATTCTCTCCCCCTGGAGATTTCTTTCTCCCCCTTAATATTTGGGATCCTTGAGTATTCTCTCCCCCTTAGTACTTTCTCCTTTGTAGGTGATAAGCTTTTGATGTGATCTCTCTCTCCCCGATGATAAGCTTTGATGTGATCTCTCTCTCCCCCTTTGACATCAATTTCCAAGAAGGTTTTTCCCGGAATCTGTCGAATAGGTTTGGTCCTTGAGATTCAGCACAAAGCAGAGGATAAAATTGTGATGCTTGTGGAGGACAAGATTCATTGAGTGGAGCTGGATCAGAAGAAATGTAGAACAAGTGGCAAATTGGTTTTCTGATTGCAAAGTCAGTGGCACCGAGTGGCATATTTCGGTGGTACCGAAAAGATTCGGTTGGACCGAAATTTGCAAGTCGGTGAAACCGAGTTTACACAGAGAAACACTTGTCACCTCAGCTCACTAGTCAAGTAAGATCTCACAAAGATTTGCAATGAATTTGATGCAGAATTATGCAGAACAAAAATCAAAAAGAAAAGGGTAAAAGATTTCTAGATGAAGTTTTTTTTTTGATTGAAAAAGAAAGAAACAAATATGCAAGGGACAAATGCAATATCTCAGAAAATAACACAAGAGAACTTCATCTAGAAGTGGGCGGTGACATAGTCACCTATGTTAGAGTATATTGACTTAGGAGTCAAGTGAGAACACTTGATCATAGGTCATACTCATCGTTTAAGCTCAAAATGGGGTTACCATTTTTCGTTTAAGCATCTTGATGTATTCACATCTTGTTGAGTTGCTTTGACTCATGTCTTGGAGTAAAGCTTCTCTAAGATGGAATAACATACCTTGGGTGGTGATGTGGTTCTTGCTCATGTAGTTGAACTTGTGTGGGTGCTCAAGGTTGATGTAGTTCATCAAGAGTTGGGAGCACCACTTGGAGTTTGAGTTCATCTACCTACATGGGTTAGTTCTTGCAAGGAAGAGCACTTGTGTATCCAAAAATGACAATCATGAAGCTTAACATAGAATTTGTCAAAGGATATGTTTGAATGGTTTTGTGCTTCCTTGTCTTCAACCACTATTGTGTAGAGTCTTGGTGATGTAGAGATTGCTCAAGATGTGAGTGAGTCGCAATCTCATGGAATTAGATTCAACCAAGCACCTACATGGGTTAGACAACATGCAAGGTACAAATATATCCAAGACATAAGATAGTTATCATAAGAGATATATCATGGATTAGTCATAAGCTCATGTCTTGCATGTATCCAATGGAGTTTCTACTCCAAGTTCGAAGCATCAATGATGTTCAATTCTCCTCTCAACCTGCAAAACACTTTCTCATCAAGCGGTTTAGTGAATATATCCGCTAATTGCTTATCGGTGCGAACATGCTTAAGATTGATGTCACCCTTAGCAACATGATCTCGAATGAAATGATGACGAACTTCAATATGCTTAGTTCGAGAATGTTGTACAGGATTATGACCAATTTTGATAGCACTTTCATTGTCACAAAGCAGTGGAACATGTTTCACATAAATCCCATAATCTTTAAGAGTTTGGGTCATCCAAAGTAATTGAGCACAACATGAACCAGCGGCAATGTATTCCGCTTCGGCGGTGGATAAGGATACCGAGTTTTGTTTCTTGGAAGACCAAGACACAAGAGATCTACCAAGAAATTGACAAGTACCCGAAGTGGACTTTCTATCAACCTTGTCTCCGGCATAATCTGAGTCGGAATAGCCAACAAGATCAAAAGAAGACCTCTTAGGATACCAAATGCCAAAATTTGGTGTATGGATTAAATATCTCACTATCCTTTTCACAGCCTTAAGATGACAATCTTTAGGAGCAGCTTGATATCGTGCACACATGCACACACTTAGCATAATATCGGGACGTGAAGCACATAGGTATAACAATGAACCAATCATAGAGCGATAAACCTTTTGATCAACAGGTTCACCATCTTTGGTCAAATCATTATGTCCACTAGTAGGCATGGGTGTAGACATACCTTTGCATTCTTGCATATTGAACTTCTTGAATAAGTCCTTGGTGTACTTTGTTTGAGAGACAAATGTACCTTCCTTAGTTTGCTTGATTTGCAACCCAAGAAAGAATTTGAGTTCACTCATCATAGACATCTCAAACTTCTCTGACATTAGCTTTCCAAACTTTTCACTAAAGAGAGGGTTAGTTGAACCAAATATGATGTCATCAACATAAATTTGGCAAACAAAAAATTCTCCATTAACCTTTTTAGTAAAAAGAGTAGAGTCAATTTTACCAATTTCAAAACCACTTGTAGTAAGGAACTTGGTCAAGCATTTATACCATGCTCTAGGAGCTTGTTTAAGACCATAAAGAGCTTTGTGAAGTTTGTAAACATGATTTGGTTTCTTAGGATTGACAAAGCCGGGAGGTTGTTTGACATAAACTTCCTCCTCTATTTCTCCATTTAGAAAAGCACTTTTAATGTCCATTTGGCACAAGGTGATATTATGGTGATTAGCATAGGCAAGTAAGATGCGAATGGACTCAAGTCTAGCAACGGGAGCATACGTCTCACCATAGTCCATACCTTCGACTTGTGTGTATCCTTGGGCGACAAGACGTGCTTTGTTGCGGACCACTTGTCCATCTTCATCTTGCTTGTTGCGAAACACCCATTTGGTACCAATGATGTTGTGGTTGTTGTTGGGCTTCTCAACCAATGTCCAAACTTGGTTTCTCTCAAAATTATGTAGCTCTTCATGCATAGCGTTTATCAATGCTTCTTCAACCTTCATTGGTTCAATGCTATAGATGAATGAATAGTTTTCACAAAAATTAGCTAAACGAGTTTTTGAGCGAGTGATTCTCCCGGTTTGTATATCACTGAGGATTTGCTCGACGGGATGATCTTTGGCAATTCTTGCTCGAACTCGTGAGAGCTTTTGCTTGGGTCTTCGTTGAGAATCTTCTTCATCTTGTTCTTCTTCTTGGCCTTCTTCATTGTTGACATCGTCGTTCTCTTGTCGTGGTGGAGAAGGAGGTTGTTGATGTTCATCTTGACGTACTTCCTCGTTTTCTTCATCTTGGTGTGGCCCACTTGTGGATGCTTCCGTGTCGAATCTTGGTTCACCTTGTCGTGAAGTAGAAGCTTCCACTTGGACGGATGAAGTACTCTCCTTCACCTCCGTTGGACGAATTTTGCCAATGGACAAGTCTCGAATTGCTTTTGAAGGATCTTTCTCTCCTACATCAATTGGCAATTGCTCTACTTGCGAGCCATTAGATTCATCAAACTTCACATCTACCGTCTCTTCAACCTTTCGGGTGAGATTGTTGTAGACACGGTAAGTGTGAGAGTTTGATCCATAACCAAGTAGAAAACCTTCATGAGATTTAGGAGCAAACTTTGAACGACGATGCTTATCAAGAATGTAGCACTTTGAGCCGAATACTCGAAAGTATCCAACTTGAGGCTTGTTACCGGTGAGGAGCTCGTATGCCGTCTTGCCGAGTAGCTTGTGAAGATATAAGCGATTTGTTGCATGACAAGCTGTCTCGACCGCTTCTGCCCAAAAGTGCTTTGGCGTCTTGTATTCATCAAGCATCGTTCTTGCCATTTCGATGAGCGTCCGGTTCTTCCTCTCAACAACTCCATTTTGTTGAGGTGTGTACGTAGCCGAGAACTCGTGTGAAATCCCTTCTTCGTCAAGAAAGGTGTCCACATTTGCGTTCTTGAACTCCGTTCCGTTGTCACTCCGAACCTTCTTGATCTTCACATCAAACTGATTTTGGGCCTTCCTAGCGAAGTTTCTGAAGATCTTCTGGACCTGCGACTTGTCATTAAGAAAGAACACCCACGTAAATCTTGAAAAATCATCAACTATAACTAGACCAAAAGAATTTCCACCGAGACTCTTGTAGGCGTTGGGACCAAAAAGATCCATGTGAAGTAGCTCGAGTGGCCTCCTTGTGGTCATGATGTTCTTCACGGGATGTCTTCCTCCAACCTGTTTACCTGGTTGACAAGCACTGCAAAGTCTATCCTTATCAAATATGACATCATTAATTCCAAGGATATGATTTCCTTTAATAAGCTTTTCAAGGTTTCTCATGCCAACGTGACCTAGTCGTCTATGCCACAACCAACCTTTTGAGGGTTTAGCAACAAAGCAAGTTTTAGGTTGCGCTTTTTTTTGAGAAATCGACAATGTAAAGATCACCTCTACGCATACCAGTAAAGACCATTTTATGATTGTCTCGACGAAATACTTGGCAATCTACCTCCGTAAATAGGACATTCAACCCGAAATCAGCAAGTCTAGATACTGAAAGTAAGTTGTAGCCAAGAGATTCAACGAGCATGACATTTTGAATGGAACTATCATGTGAGATGGCCACCTTACCAAGGCCAACCACTTTACCCTTTGAATTATCACCAAAGGTGACATATTTTCGAGGGCCGTTGTTTTCAGCAAGCTCACGAAACATCTCTTCATCTCCGGTCATATGATCAGTACATCCACTATCAAGAACCCATTCCTTTCCTCCTGATTCATATCCCCGAATATTTTCCATAAGACCAAAATGTCTCATTGCATCGTCGAGATCGAAGTCACTATCATCATCATCATCATAATATTCTTATTCATCATGATCTTGTGACTCATCATTTCCTAGAGAGGGCAAATCATTAGATAAATGATCAAAGTGGTTACTTTTATGAATTCTCATAGCTTTGAATATGATATCATTAATGATTCCAACATCTCCTTTAGCATGCTTAAGATTGGCAAGTTCAAGAAGACATTTACCAAAACTAGGATCACTAGAGTTCATCTTACTCAAGGCAATGGGTTTATGGAGAATTTCATCCAAAGTTTTCAAGGAATGATTGGGAAATCGTTTCTCAAGAAATTTCGATATATTATAGGCACAATTTTGAGTAGGCAAACTAGCAATCAGATTTTTGGGCAATCCTCTAATGATGAGCTCAATAGTTCTAAGATTGCGAATCATGTCAATATCTTCATCTAGGGTAGGATGCAAGGGATCAATATGGGGTGCACAAGGGCTAGCAATATACTTGTTCAAATGATATTGATTGACGATTACAAGCATCTCATTTTTCCACTCATGAAAGTACTTTCCATCAAGAATAGGCACTCTATGTCTAAGACTCCCTAGAGTAGACACATCCATCTTCCTCCACTGGTGATTAAACCAAGGCAATGGAGACCAAAGCTCTGATACCACTTGTAGGATCTAGAAGTAGATGTGTCTAGAGGGGGGTGATTAGACACTTTGTGCTAAAGTTGCAATTTTTAATCCTTTTCGGTTCAAGTGGAGTTTAGGCACAATTTCAATACACACAATACATATCAAGCAAGCATGCAAAGAGTATATGAGCAGCGGAATGTAAAGCATGCAACTTGCAAGAATGTAAAGGGAAGGGTTTGGAGATTTCAAACACAATTGGAGACAAGGATGTTTTTCCCGTGGTTCGGATAGGTGGTGCTATCCTACATCCACGTTGATGGAGACTTCAACCCACGAAGGGTAATGGTTGCGCGAGTCCACATAGGGCTCCACCCAAGGGTAACGGTTGCGCGAGTCCATGAAGGGCTCCACCCACGAAGGGTCCACGAAGAAGCAACCTCCCACAAAGGGTCCACGAAGAAGCAACCTTGTCTATCCCACCATGGCCATTGCCCACGAAGGACTTGCCTCACTAACGGTAGATCTTCACGAAGTAGGCGATCTCCTTGCCCTTACAAACTCCTTGGTTCAACTCCACAATCTTGTCGGAGGCTCCCAAGTGACACCTAGCCAATCTAGGAGACACCACTCTCCAAGAAGTAACAAATGGTGTGTAGGTAATGAACTCCTTGCTCTTGTGCTTCAAATGATAGTCTCCCCAACACTCAACTCTCTCTCATAGGATTTGGATTTGGTGGAAAGAAGATTTGAGTGGAAAGCAACTTGGGAAGGCTAGAGATCAAGATTCATATGGTAGGAATGGAATGTCTTGGTCTCAACACATGAGTAGGTGGTTTTCTCTCAGAACATATGAGTAGGAATGGTGTGTGTGTTCTGATGGCTCTCTCATCGAATGAGAAGGAGGTGGAGGGGTATATATAGCCTCCACACAAAATCCAACCGTTACACAGTTTTCCAATCTCGGTGGGACCGAATAAATAAACTCGGTCTGACCGAAGTAGTAAACCTAGTGACCGTTAGGAATCTCGGTGGGACTGACATGCAACTCGGTAGGACCGATTCGGTTAGGGTTTGGGCATAACGTAATCTCGGCGAGACCGATTACACAAACTCGGTGAGACCAAGTTTGGTAATTAGCTAACCAGAGAGTTGGTCAGGCAAACTCGATGGGACCGATTTGCTCTTTCGGTGAGACCGAGTGGAACTCGGTGAGACCGAAAAGTTACAAAGGGGAAACACTGAGTTCACATTGCAATCTTGGTGGCACCGATTGCATATCTCGGTGGGACCGAGAATATTGCAATAGGTAACAAAGAGTTTACAATCCCATCTCGGTGGGACCGTGATCCTTATCGGTAGAACCGAATTGCTAGGGTTTGGCAGTGGCTAATGACAAGTGAAACTCGGTGGCGCCGGATAGGAAGAATCGGTAGGACCGAGTTTGGCTTAGAGTTTAGGTCATATGTGGATATGGGAAAGTAGTTGAGGGTTTTGGAGCATATCACTAAGCACATGAAGCAAGAGGCTCATTAAGCAACACCTCATCCCTCCTTAATAGTATTGGCTTTTCCTAAAGACTCAATGTGATCTTGGATCACTAAAATGTAAAATGAAGAGTCTTGAGCTTGAAGCTTTAGCCAATCCTTTGTCCTTAGCATCTAAGGAGTTCCCACAACCTTTAGTCCATGCCACTCCATTGTTGAACTTATCTGAAACATGCTAGATAGAAGTGTTAGTCCAACAAGAGATATGTTGTCATCAATTATCAAAACCACCTAGGGAGCACTTGTGCTTTCACTTGCTCCTCTTGAAAGGAGTTCGCCTGCCGCGGTCCGGAATCGTTGAAGATTCCGGCACGGTGTCCGGATCAGAGCCAGACTTGGAGCCCTGTGGGGTCTTGTCCCCTTTACTCCTAGAGTCCGGGAGGTCACCTTGCGGCTCCTCCAGGACCACCTCCTCCTGCCCCGGAGCTCGTTGCGACGCCACTTCGGCGTCATCCGCAGTGCGGGGGGAGACAACAGGCGGAACTGAGTTCACGTCCGATGAATCCAGGGAGCCGCTCGACGACTCGTTGAGTTCGGCCCGGGGCGGGCTGCATGATTATATCCGACATTAGGGAAAGCTGTGCAACAAAAGGAATATCATGAGTTACTCTGGTATCCGAACACTTACGATTTCGCCGGACGCCTGGCCCTGTCCGGCCACTCCTCTTCGTCCTCGTCGGCGTCGGGGGCGTAGTCCGGCGGAGGGGTCTTCCTCTTCTTGGACCCTTCGGCCTTCCCCCTTGGGGTGGCCTTCCTTTTCTTTCCTCCCTCCGCTGGGGGGGAGCTTTCTTCTTCCTCCTCCTCGTTTTCACGGGAGGAGGGCGTCTCGGACTCGTCGGATGATGAGTCCGACAACACCACGTTGCGGGTACTCTTTCGAGTCCCCGTGGTCTTCTTCTTCTTGGCCTTCTTTTCCGGCACCACATAAGGCGCCGGGGCCAGCAGCTTTACTAGTAGAGGTGGGGCTGGGTCTTCGGGCAGCGGAGCCGGATAGTTAATCGGTCCGGATACCGCCCGCCAAGCCTGTCAAAGGTAAGGGAGTTTAGATCCCGCATAGAGTTAAACTATGAAAAAAGCTGAACATCATGTAAAAGGTGAAAATAGCTTACCTCGCTAGCGTGACGCTGCGAGCTGTATCCGCGGTCCTCGGAAGCGGATGCGGGAGCCTCGGCACCTTTGATTAGCGCCTTCCAAATGTCTTCATACGTCGTGTCGAAGAGCCTGTTAAGGGTTCGGTGCTGTGCCGGGTCGAACTCCCACAGGGTAAAGTCCCGTTGTTGACACGGGAGGATTCGGCGAACGAGCATGACCTGGACTACATTTACAAGCCTGATTGACTTGTTTACCAGGGACTGGATGCATGTCTTCAGTCCGGTCACCTCTTCCTCGTTACCCCATGATAGGCCTGTCTCTTTCCAGGACATGAGCTGCGTGGGGGGTCCGGATCGGAACTTAGGGGCTGCGATCCATTTCGGATCGCGTGGCTCAGTGATGTAAAACCACCCGGCTTGCCACCCCTTTAGGGTCTCTACGAAGGAGCCCTCGAACCACAGGACGTTGGCAATCTTGCCCGCCATGGCGCCTCCGCACTCCGCCTGGTTGCTGTGCACCACCTTGGGCTTGACGTTGAAGGTCTTGAGCCAGAGGCCGAAATGGGGGCGGACATGGAGGAAAGCCTCGCACACGACGATAAACGCCGAGATGTTGAGGATGAAGTTCGGGGCCAGATCATGAAAATCCAGGCCGTAGTAGAATATGAGCCCCCGGACGAATGGGTGAAGTGGAAAACCCAGTCCGCGGAGGAAGTGGGGAAGGAATACTACCCTCTCATGGGGCCTTGGGGTGGGGAGAAGCTGCCCCTCCTCGGGAAGCCGGTGCGCGATGTATTTGGACAAGTATCCGGCCTTCCTTAGCTTTTTGACGTCGCCCTCCATGACGGAGGAGACCATCCACTTGCCTCCTGCTCCGGACATTGCTGGAGAAGGTTGAGGTGGGAAGTGCGGGCTTGGGCGCTGGAGCTCGAGTGCGTAGGAGATGGATAGGAAAGGAGGAAGAAGGCGCAGGTAAAAAGGTGGATCCTTATCCCCTTATATGGGCGGATGCGGTTGTGCGTCCCCACCTGCCTAATAAAACTCGCTTGCCTCCCAAGGGCCATGGTAAATGGCATGGTTAGAGTTACCCATGTCCGTATTGATGAGAAACCCGTAAAAAAGGGCACGCGATCTCTGCTTTGATAAGACATGCCAAGGAAACCGCCTTGCAAAAACATGCTGAGGTGGAAAAGTAAAAACGATTCGAGTAAAGGACTTGGCCGTAGTGTGATAGCGCACTGCGGAATACGTCAATAGATTTGATTTGTGTCAATATTGTTCTCTCTATGGCAATATGTGGAAACTTATTTTGCAGAACCGGACACTACTCTTGGTGTTTGCAAATCTTCTATGAAGGACTTGGAGGAGGAACCCACCTTGCAATTCCGAAGACAATTTGTGCGCCGGACTCATCGTCATTGAAGCCTGGTTCAGGGGCTACTGAGGGAGTCCTGGATTAGGGAGTGTTCGGGTAGCCGAACTATACCTTCAGCCGGACTCCTGGACTATGGACTATGAATATACAAGATTGAAGACTTCGTCCCGTGTCCAGATGGGACTTTCCTTGACGTGGAAGGCAAGCTTGGCGATGCGGATATTCAAGATCTCCTACCATTGTAACCGACTCTGTGTAACCCTAACCCTATCCGGTGTCTATATAAACCGGAGGGTTGTAGTCCGTAGGCAACCAACTCCATACACAACAATCATACCATAGGCTAGCTTCTAGGGTTTAGCCTCCTTGATCTCGTGGTAGATCTACTCTTGTACTACCCATATCATCAACATTAATCAAGCAGGAGTAGGGTATTACCTCCATCGAGAGGGCCCGAACCTGGGTAAAACAAAGTGTCCCCTGTCTCCTGTTACCATCCGGCCTAGACACACAGTTCGGGACCCCCTACCCGAGATCCGCCGGTTTTGACACCGACAACGTCCCTGAGCGCACGCTTGCGCTCCCTCTTGGGGATGTTGGTAGTGTATATCATGTTCATTGTTTTGACCTGAGGGGTAAACTTCTTCTGTCCCCCTGTGTTCGGTTGTTGGGTCTCTTCGTCATCCTCCTCGCTTTGCGATCCCTTTTCCCTGTTGTCGGCATTTAATTTGCCGGCCTATTTAAAAACCCGGCAATCTCTATTTATATGATTGGGTGGTTTGTCTGGGGTGCCATGAATCTGGCACGGACGATTAAGTATGCGGTCCAAGCTGGATGGACCTGAATTGTTCTTTTGGAACGGCTTCTTCTGCTGACCGGACTTAGAGCCCCTGAATCCAGCATTGACTGTCGTGTCCTCGGTGTTATCACTGTTGTTTCGACACTTGTATGTGTTGCGTCGAGACTTGTCTTTGCTAGTTTTAACTTCAGGGGTGCCGGCGTCACTTGCATTGTTTTTGCTACGGGCCAACCAACTGTCCTCGCCCGCACAAAAGCAGGTCATGAGTGTCGTGAGGGCTGCCATGGATTTTTTTTCTTTTCTTGGCCGAGGTGGCGAGTGAGCCATTCATCACGGATGCTGTGTTTGAAGGCTGCTAGGGCTTCGGCATCCGGACAATCAACGATTTGGTTCTTTTTAGTTAGGAACCTAGTACAAAATTTCCTGGCAGACTCTTCGGGCTGTTGAACTATATGGCTTAAGTCATCGACGTCCGGAGGTCGAACATATGTGCCTTGGAAGTTATCGAGGAAGGCCTCTTCCAAGTCCTCCCAGCTGCCAATAGAATTTGCAGGCAGACTATTGAGCCAGTGCCGAGCTGGCCCCTTGAGTTTTAAAGGGAGGTATTTGATGGCGTGGAGGTCATCACCGTGGGCCATATGAATGTGGAGAATGAAGTCTTTGATCCACACCGTGGGGTCCAGGGTTCCATCGTATGATTCTATATTCACGGGTTTGAACCCCTCTGGGAATTCATGATCCAGTACCTCATCAGTGAAGCAATGAGGGTGTGCGGCGCCTCTATATCGGGCCCTATTGCGACGTAGCTCTGATGGAGTCCATCTGCGGTTTTCAGCCCGCGCATGACTAAGCTTGTCACGTTCGAACAGGTGGTCGTCATCGCATGTCGAGGCACGTCCTCGCGATCCATAGATTGATCTAGTATGTCCTGCTTTATTGTTCAGGTTTTTCCGGAGGTCGTATGTATGACCGTGGGCTAATTTACCTCTATCTATGCGATGAGGCGGGGCTGGCAGGTGTTCGGCGTGATTTGCCATTTTGTCCCAGCCACGTGGTGGTCGGTCAGTCGCATTGTGTGATGGAGGTATGTATTTCGGCGCCTCCTCGTCAAACTGAGGTAGCAATTTGCGCTTTGGGTAGCTTTTGTTTGAGCGTTTGAGGCCATATTCTTCGGATGCTAGGACATCAATCCATTTATCATTGAGCAGATCTTGGTCAGCTTGAAGATGCTGCTGCTTCTTTTTCAGACTCCTTGCAGTGGCGATTAGCTAGCGCTTGAAGCGCTCTTGCTCAAGAGGTTCCTCAGGCACGATGAAATCGTCGGTGCCGAGGCTCACCTCATCCTCGGAGAGCGGAAGATAACTTCCGTCCTCTGAGTCTTCGTGTGTGGCCTGCTTGCTAGGGCTAGTCTGCCCATCTTCCCATTCATCTTGTTCATTAGCTGTTTCGACGGGGTCTTCGTTGTCTTCGGCACCTTCTAGAGTATTATCTTCTCATGTGTTGGTGTTGCTTTCTTTACTGCGGCGTGACTTAGAGTGGTGCCGCTGACGCCGGCGCTTGGATTGTATTTTGGAAGGTTTATCCTCGGCTGGATCTTCCTTGTCATCGCCGTTGTTCTCCTTTGGTGCATCCACCATGTATACATCGTACGAGGAAGTGGCCGTCCAGCGTCCGGTGAACGGTGGGTTCTGGGCCTCTTCTTCTCTGGCATCGTCGTCCATACCGTCGATGTCCTCGGAGTCGTAATCAAGTGTGTCGGTCAAATCCTCGACCGTGGCGATGAAGTGGGTGGCGGGTGGGAAGCAAAATTCTCCACCATCAGCCCCTAGTTCGAACCAAATATAGTTCGGCTATGAGTCCTTTTCCAAGGACAGGTTTTTAACGAGTTTAGCACATCGCCCAAAGGCGAGTGCTGGAAGATGTCTGCGGCGCTGAACTCGAATATCGATAAACGATCAAGTTCGGCGTCCCGTGGGCTCACGTGGCTCGGAACTTGCAGCCGGAGACGAGTCCAGAGTTTCGGTGACAAAGATGTTGTGAGAGGTTAAGTCTATGTGCGGCTCCAACGCCGTAGGGCGGGGGTGAAGGCCCTGTGCCCCCTGGCGCCGCCAAGGTCGCTCGCCGATCCAGTCGGAGGAGCCGCGCTGGCCATGGGGACCGGTCAGAGAGGCGGAGCCGACGAAGGGATGGAACTCCGGCGCACCTCTACCTAGCGCGCCAAATGTCGGATTACGAGTTCCGGCAAACCCTTGAGGTTCAAACACTGGGGTGCGCACAAAGATCTCTCTCCCCCTAGCTCACGCCCTCGCAACGATCACAAAGCCTAGCTCACCGAACCCAAGGAACAGGGGACACAAGAGTTTTTACTAGTTTGGGCCACCGTTGTGGTGTAATACCCTACTCCAATGTGGTGTGGTGGATTGCCTTGTAGGCTGGGGATGAACAAGTACAAGGGAAGAACAGCCTCCTGAGGAGAGGTGTTCTTGAGCTCGATGGCCTTGTGTGGCTGGGGATGATCTGAATGATCCGTCTCCAGATGAGCCTCTCATCTCTCAGTGAGCCGATCCCTGGCTACGGTGGTGGCTAGCCCTATTTATAGAGGCCCGGGTCCTCTCCCCAAATATTAGGTGGGAAGGGATCCCACAACGGCCTATTTGAAGGGGGACAATGAGTACAAGTTATCCTGACAAAAGTTGGTCTTCGCCTACCAAAGGCTCTGGTGGTGACGCCGTCGTGGGCTCCGTGGTGACTTCTGTCTTGCCGCCCTGCTGGTCTTGGTCTCGTTGCTCCGATATGGAAACCTTTGCCTGATGCTTCGGGACTCCTCGCCTGCGCCTGCCTCTTTAGCACCGAAGAGGAAACTAGCACTCTGCGCCCGCTAGCGCCCGCCTGGCCTTGGTCGTCATGGCTCACGTCACGGAAACCTCACGAGGTGCCCCTTGCCTTGATCTCTCTGCTCCTCGTGAGCCAGCCTAGTGAGGTTGCCCCTGAGGAGGTCTTGTGTCGTCCGCCTCGCGAGGCTTGGCCCCTCGCGAGGGTCTTGGGTGTTGGTTGATGAAGATGGGTCATACCAGGCCGCTAGTGGAGCCATGCCCTGGGCCGCAGGCAGGCAAGTCTAGGTACCCCCGTTCCTAGGACGCCGACAGCGGAGCCATATTCCATTGTGGTGAAGCTTCGTGGTGTCGTTGGGAGCCTCCAATTAAGTTGTGGAGATTGCCCCAACCTTGTTTGTAAAGGTCCGGTCGCCGCCTCCAAGGGCACCAATAATGGAATCACGGCCTCTCGCATTGTGTGAGGGGGTGAGGAGAATACGGTGGCCCTAGTGGCTTCTTGGGGAGCATTGTGCCTCCACACCGCTCCAACGGAGACATACTTACTCTCAAAGGGAAGGAACTTAGGTAACACATCCTCGTCTCCACCGGCTCCACTCTTGGTTATCTCGTACCTTTACTTGTGCAAGCTTACTTTGTGTTGCATCCCTTGCTTGCTTGTGTGCTTGTTGTTGTTGCATCATATAGGTTTCTCACCTTGTTGCATATCTAGACAGCCTACTTTGATGCAAAGTTTAAATTGTTAAAGAAAAGCTAAAAATTGTTAGTTGCCTATTCAACCCCCCCCCCTCTAGTCACCTATATCGATCCTTTCACCGGAACTATAGATTGGTGCTTGTGGGTGACTAGTAGTGTTGATTACATCTTGTAGTTGATTATTGTATGGTTTATTTGGTGGAAGATTATATGTTCAGATCCAATATGCTATTTAATACCCCTCTGATCTTGAGCATGATTATCATTTGTGAGTAGCTACTTTTGTTCTTGAGGTCACGGGAGAAATCATGTTGCAAGTAATGAACTTGATATGTGTTCGATATTTTGATAGTATGTATGTTGTGATTCCCTTAGTGGTGTCATGTGAACGTCGACTACACGACAATTCACCATATTTGGGCCTAAGGGAATGCATTGTGGAGTAGCAATTAGATGATGGGTTGTGAGAGTGACAGAAGCTTAAACCCTAGTTTATGCGCTATTCCGTAAGGGACCGATTGGATCCAAAAGTTTAATGCTATGGTTAGAATTTATTCTTAATACTTTTCTCGTAACTGCGGATGCTTGCGGGAGCTTTAATCATAAGTAGGAGGTTTGTTCAAGTAAGAACAACACCTAAGCACCGGTCCACCCACATATCAAATTATCAAAGTAGCGAACACAAATCAAACCAACATGGTGAGAGTTACTAGATGAAAATCCCGCATACCCTCAAGAACGCTTCGCTTATCATAAAGAGACTGTTTTGGCCTGTCCTTTGCCTCAAAATGATTGGGCTACCTTGCTGCCCTTTTATTGCTACTATCGTTACTTGCTCGTTACAAATTATCTTGCTATCAAATTACTCTGCTACTTACAATTTCAGCACTTGCAGACATTACCTTGCTGAAAACCACTTGTCATTTCCTTCTTCTCCTCATTGGGTTCGACACTCTTACTTATCAAAAAGATCTACAATTGATCCCCTATACTTGTGGGTCATCAGTAATCTAACTTGTCAATTATAAACATGTAACCAAATATGGCATGGTTTGTTCCATAGGTGAACCACATACACTTGAAGCGGAACTTGGTGATGAGAAGTGGAAGAAAGCCATGACCGAAGAATACATGACACTAAAGAAAAATAAAACATGGTATTTGGTTCCACTAGAGCAAGGTAAAAATTTGATTGATTGCAAGTGAGTATTCAGAATTAAAAGAAAATCTGATGGAACCATTGATTGTTATAAGGCTAGGCTTGTTGCAAAGGGTTTCAAACAGCGGTATGGCATAGATTATGAGGACACGTTCAGTCCAGTTGTATAAGCTGCCACCATCCCTCTTGTTTTGTCCATTGTTGTTTCCAGGGGCTGGAGTCTCAGACGGCTAGATGTACAGAATGCATTCCTTCATGGTGTTCTGTAGGAGAAAGTGTACATGAAATAACCTCCTGGGTTTGAAAGTAAACATGCTCCCTCTTATGTGTGCAAGCTTGATGAAGCACTATATGGATTGAAGCAAGCTCCAAGGACATGGTACTCTCCTCTCTATCACAAAATGCAGGCACTCAGTTTTGTCCCTTCTAAGTCTAACACATCGTTGTTTATTTACAACAAGCACAATACTTGCATGTTTGTTCTCATATATATTGATGACATCATTGTGACAAGCTCATCTGATGAAGCAATCACAGGACTTTTGAAGGACTTGAGTGCAGATTTTGCTCTAAAGGATCTTGAACATTTGCATTATTTCCTTGGGATTGAGGTGAAGAAACACAAGGATGGACTTCATCTCTCGCAATAGAAGTATGCATCTGATCTAGTTAAAAAGGTTGGCTTACAAGGTTGTAAACCCTCACCCACTCCATTATCCAGATCAGAAAAGTTATCCCTTGCAGAAGGTAAACTTCTGAATCAAGATGATAGCACAAAATATAGAAGCCTGGTAGGAGCACTTTAGTACTCGACTCTCACGAGGCCTGACATTTCTTTTGCTGTTAACAAAGTATGCCAGTTTCTTCATACACCCACTACTGTTCACTTGACTGCTGCTAAATGCATAGTAAGATATATTAAGAATACCTTGAGTATTGGTCTAAATTTTAGCAAGTCATCCTCTATCCTTGCTAGTGCCTTCTTTGACTCTGATTCGGCAGGATGTCTGGATGACAGGCGCTCCACTGGTGATTTTGCAGTATTTTTTGGACCCAACTTAATATTGTGGTGTGCACGAAAACATGCTATAGTTTCTAGATCAAGCACAGAGGTAGAATATAAGGCATTAGCCAATGCCACAACTGAGGTCATTTGGGTTCAATCCATGCTCAAAGAACTTGGTGTGAAGAGTGCACAAGCTCCATGTTTGTGGTATGACAATCTTGGTGCCACCTATCTCTCTGCAAATCCAGTTTTTCATGCCAGAACAAAGCATATCGAGATAGACTTTCATTTTGTCAGAGTAAGAGTTGCACAGAAGCAACTTGACATTCGTACCATGCATTCCAGAGATCAGATTACAGATGGATTCACAAAGGCTTTACCTATACGGAGCTTCGAAAACTTCAAGCATAATCTCAACTTGACGAAGTTGTGATTAAGGGAGGGTGTTAAACACATGTTGCCACACCCATCCATCCTGGCATGTCTTCTGTTGGAGTTATGCCGTGGCCTGGGAGTAGTATTGAGATAGGATTGGTTGTTAGGTTATCTCTATCTCTATGTAACCAACTTCTCTCTTTCTCTCCAAGTTATACTCTTGTAATCTTATCTCTCCAACAACCTTTGTATGCGCTGTGCGAGGGAGGTACACCCCTACCATATAACACGAACCTGTCGCCTCACATCGAGATAAGACGTTTCTGCCATCGCACACTGGAGTCTTTACTTCGCATTCCTGTGTATTTTAACCTGCATTCCTGTGTAGTTTAGTAGAGTATATGTCACTATGCGATTGCATACTACTGATGCATATGAGCTACTTTTTTCTTCTTTTTGGAAGGGATTTTAGGTTTATTTTAAGTCAAACTATTGTATGTTTGACTGAATTTATAGGATATATTTCATCATTTAGAATATCAAAATTGTATCATTAGATTCCCCGTGAAATATAGTTCCATACCATATGTACTTTGTGTAATATTAATGATTTCTTCTATCTATTTTGTAAAACTAACAACTATTTGGCTTAGGATAAACCAAGATCCCTTCTAAAAAGAAGGGAGCATTAGATTTTCCAGAATACGTAATATCTATGAATAATGTAGTTGTGTTTATTAAAGAACTTGTCCGACGACTAGCACAAATATTTAAATATATATAATAGATTTTTCAACATAATTACTATTATTTTAGTGATAATATGTCATTTTGTATTATTTTTATAAAACTAAAAATGTACACTACCAGTCTGCCACGAAAAAGACCATCAGTCGAAAATGCCCATAAGTGACGGGTTTTCTATCCGTCACATGGGCTACCTCAGCGATGCCCTGAGGATGCCTCGGGGCATCGCTGATGGGCGAAGGGCCCTCACTCATGCTTGTCCTTTAAGTGGCGGTTAATTATGGAGGGGCCGCCATTTATGAAGCATAGGACATGAGTGACAGACAATTGGTACGTGTTAAGTTATGCTTAGTGCATCAACTACGGTCGAACGCTTCAAACAAGCCCCCCACTTACCTTAGCAACCATCTATAACAGACAATTGTAGGAACCGTCACTTCTTTTACAAAATAATGTCGCGGGTCTTTTCTTAGAGCCCGTAACATATAGCTCATGTCCCCCAAAAAGATATTTTTTTGTTTTCACAGTGCAATAAATAGTATTCTGTTTTCCGAAGACATTTATACAAATTAATATAATGCGTCGGCACATTCACATTTCATGACATTATAGATCACATGCAAATTAAAAACTACACATCACCATTTGATAACGATGAAGTCATAGTGTTTACAAACATTAACAAATAAATGAAGTCTAAGGTGCCGGCGGGTTGTTGCCCGGATCGCTCCCAGGTGCCGTTCCAGGGCAACAACATGACGAGCTTCAAATCAATCACCTGGAAGGTGTGGGCTCCGGGGAAGATGGGATCAAACCACACTATGAAAAGGCGACAAAAAGGGCATTCAATCAGCGATCATTCTGATCTGTTGGGAGCTACGGCAGGAACGTAACAATTGCACGTTCAGGGGCAAGATTCAGTCTAAGAGCTATGTTATCGGAGCTATCAGAAGGAGCATGGAGCAATGGCGCCTAGCTAGAGCCAAGCACATCGAGAGCCCCATTGGGGACATGACAGGAAAAGTTATCCTGCTACCTGACCCCCTGTAATTTTCTCTTCGCATACATTGATCACTTGATCGAACATTGTTTTCCATATGCTCTCTGCTAAATCAATGATAAGCTAGCGAACGCTGGATATTTCAAAAGAAAAAACGCTGCAATGGCTTTGCACAAAGGGCAATGTACTCCAACCACACACAAAAAACACCAAAAATTCATTGAAAAAGAAAATGTAGAACAAACTATTCTCAATAATCTAAAGATTCATAAAAAGTAAATGAAACATCTGAAAAGAAGTGTTGCATTTCTCAAAATTAGAAAAACAAAACTATTTATAATCAATAAGAAAACAGAAATAAATAAATAAATTTGACAAGCAATCCAGAAAAGCCACTATTATTTTTGGGAATGTTTAAAATGAATAAGTTCAAAAAATGAGAACATTGAAATCTTTACTGAAAAGCAAGGGATTAGTGATAACTCACATATACTCCCTCCGTCCCATACTATAAGAGCGTTTTTGACACTGGCGCTCTTATATTATGGGACAGAGGGAGTACTTTACAAACATTCACGAAACCTAAAATCATCATATTTCGTAATTTTTCATGAATGTCCATAAACTATTTCATTTTCAAATCATATTTAGGATACTCAGATACGTTTTTTGTGTCAAATTTTTTATTTTGTTTTCAAGTTACCTAACTTCAAATATATTTCTTATCGTTTAGAAATCATTTCCTTATCCCTGAGTTCTTCAGTGACATGTATCTAATAATCTAAAGCTACACCTTCCATAGTCCAAAGTCCAAACTCATTTGAAGCCTTAAAGCTACATGCACTGCCAATTTGCCACACACGATATCTCTGAAGCTGCAACTGTGATGAACTGCAAACAGTGACTCTTCTGGGCCGGATTATCTTGCCGATCAGGTGACAGAGGATGCCTCGCTCTCCTTGGCAACTCTGATGAACACATCCTCCAGAGTCGTATCAGCCAGGCCCCACGCAAGAACGGTCATCCTGCTCTTCGCACTCTCCATGACATGGAACACCGCCGATATCCTCACCTCCTGCTTCGGCATCTCGAACTTCTGCGTCCCAGAGATGCGGTACACCCTGCTCACCGCTGGCGAGATGGACTGGACTAGCTTCGCCACCTCCTCCTCAGCCTCCTCACCCGCAGTGGTCGTTATCGTCAGCACATATGAGCCTCCGTACTTGGTTTTCAGCTGGAAAAGGCGGATTGGGTGGCTGCGTTAGCATCTGAAATCATGTGCGAAGATATGATCAACTTATTGGCGTACGTTAATTGTACCTCTCTTAAGTTTCCAATGCACTGCAAGGTACCATCCGCGATTATTCCTATCCGATCGCACAGAACTTCGGCTTCTTCCATTGAATGTGCTGCGAGATTTGTGGAAGTATGTTTTGAACTTTGGTCATGTGATGTCAAGTTCAACATGCACACACACAAAAATGCAGCGATGAACTGATATACTGCTATATGAGAATTGAAGGTAAAGTACTGTACTCGTGAGAATTATGGCCCTGTCCTGTTTGGCAGACTTGACGGCTTTCCATAGGTCTTTCCTTGATGCCGGATCTAAGCCAGAACTTGGTTCATCCATATAAACAACCTACAAATTTCTCCAAGCATGAATGCTCAGAAGCTTATCGAATCGTGAATGAATTCAGTTTATAAATACAAGTACCTTAGGGTCACCAATTAGAGAGATAGCGACGCTGAGACGACGTTTCATGCCACCGCTATATTTTTGTACAAGCTTATCGGGAACACCACCGTCAAACAAACGCACACTTTTCAGAGATTGTTCGATAGCCTGGAAAGAATTTATGTGCGGTTTTTATTAGTTTTTTCTGTACGGAATGATAATTTGGTTTTTATCCAAAAAAACTGGCAATATGTGATGATAAAACAGCGAGTTCTCTGCACAATATGTGAAGATAAATCGAGTTCCAGAAAAAAGTACATGAGTTGAATATGATAATTCTTGCCTGGAAATCATGGCTGCATCTGTACACTAAAATCTGTATCAGTTATTTTGGTTTCCACCTTTATATTGAGCCTAGGTATATATTGACTTCTAAATTTTCCAACAAAAGATTTTATATCTTAGATTTTGCATTGGCAAATTTGTACAAGTGTACAGGTTGGCTCAGAACATATCAGCCCTATAGGAAAATGATGTGCTCAGCTTTAATCAGCTGGTCAGGGAAATGACATTATGGTGCTTCAATGTTAAGTGGTAAATGGTGACAGAAGTCAAGTTCATCATATCCATGCATGGAAAATATCACTATATTAGATATATTGTAACACATTACCTGAGCTAATTTTGCACCCTTCAGTTTCTTGAGCCTGCCGTAGAACATCAAATGTTCTCGGCCAGTCAGATTTTCCCAAAGCAAGCTGCATGGTGATATTCGAAGGAGGGTAAAGCAATCAATCACAAGTTCAAAACTACATGGTCTTACACTAACCTAGAATCAAACTCGAAATAATCTGAGTGAGAGAGATAAGAAAATACTCATGCTGGGGACAAACACCAATTCCTGTATAAATTTTGTCCATGTCCAACCTTATGTCCATTCCTTCGATGTACGCGGTGCCAGACGTAGGTTTAGTAAATCCAGTGAGCTGTTGTCAGGTTAGAAGTCCTTAGTACCGTTTGGGATAGACAGCAAATTCCTCAGTGCAGTCCTACTAGTTCATGAACCCCTAGACATGTTCTTTGTTGCTGTAAAGAAATGTATGGCTGCACTTTTGAATGGTCATATTTCCTGGAAGGGATGTGCTAGGAATGATTTACCTACTACTCCATCCGCTTCACTATATCTGTCCAGTTCATATTTCTAGGAGGCACAATATCTATAATGATATATAATAAAATCAGACTATGCTTTACCCCAGTTGGATTCTGATGAAGGTAGCCCTATAGTAAATTATGGTATCTATAAAGTTCATGCCTACCATGTTGATGAGAGTGGTTTTTCCAGCACCATTTGGACCAAGAACACCAAAGCACTGCCCACGTGCCATTGAAAGGGACAACTCTCTGACAGCAATTTTCTTTGAATTGCCATCTTTTCCAGGGTACACTTTCTTAAGGTTGTCACATATGACTGAATAACTACCATTTGGTTCTTGTAAGAGCTGTCCAACCATCACTCTCTGTAAGGAAATATGCAAAGCTACGTTAGTATGCCATTGCGATTCGGCAAAAAAAACATACAGACACATTCAAGCAGGACTAGAATTTCAACCTATATGATTACACTCTAGGTTAAGCAGTTATAACACAGTATACAGCAATGATCATAAGGCTAACAGCAATGAAGTTTGTTACGATGTAGAAAAGGAGAAAAAAATATCGACACGACAATGTTAACAAACTGTCCTACTAGTTCGTGTCGATATTTTTGTTAACCTTATAACAAAATCAATCAGAGAACCAAGAGCTATTTTTTGTAAGGAACAAAGATAGCACACCTCTTTGATAACATCTGTCCTCTCCATTTCAACGGAAGCATTGAACTCTTGAATCTGTGTGGTCTGCTGTTGAGCAGATTGAGAACGGTTCCCAGCCCGGCGAGAGTGAAGAAGTAATACTGCTTTTCTAATTCCACTTTGAAAGGAACCAAAGTGATCCAGATAGAATGATAATAAAAGGAATAGGATCCATTCAAGTACCATTATGGTTAAAACACTCGCCATTCCATTTTTGGGATCATTCAGGTCACTCCACTGCATCCCCGTGCGGTCAATCTGACTTACCAGCAATGCAGATTGAGAAAACTCGTAGACAATGCGGTACAAAGAAAATGGAGGGAAAAGTTCCAAAAGTATAATCCAGCTTCCTTGAAATGAACAAATATAAAATTGCCACACAAATTATTTGAGTGATGGAATAAAAGCTTACGATCAAAGAAGCCCTAAAATCATAATGTCAACTGCATAATGAACTTTTACAAAGATAAACTTGCATGCATACTTGAGATGAAAATGTCTTCGATATAGGGCTTGAAAAAATAATCTGCTATAAGGCCGGACCCAAATACGTAGAAATATCCTGTCACTGCAGCGTGGTATGTCAACTAATCAGTGTAGATAATTTCATGCCATCTGATGTACTGGATGTTACTCTTTATGGAAGCATACCAGCAGCTGTTCTCACATTTGAGAAGCATGTTGCCATAAGAAATGCAAATGAAATTTGCAAGCTCATATAAGCAAGGTAGAACACAAACTGTACACCATAACTATTCAGTCGAAAGAATGTAAAACCTGAAAAATAGAGATGAAACTATCAGAAATGCCCTTGTAATTTATAGCTGTTCGACGACATTCCTTTATAAATGAAATTAGCACATTGATCAACCTTACCATGAACAACAAAACTTGGTTCAATACCAATTCCCAGATTATCAAAGAGAAGTAATTCTTATATTTTATTGCACAAAAAATACATCCATCGTAATAGAAGTATTATCTTACCAAACACAGTACCAAATACCATGAAGGACAGCAAGTATAGCATGGACAGAAGAATAAAATAGCAATAGGATATAGTCCAATATGGCAAATCACCAAGACCATGCATCTTCATCATAATCCTAAGCTTCTTTTGCTTCTCATATACAATGTTGGTCAAAATTACCTGTAGCAACAATTCATTCTTCTATAAGCTAAAAGTTGTTACCGTATTTATTTCCTTGTACAACTGTCAGAAAACAACATTCCAAAATATTCAAATCGACTGACGTTAAAAATAAATTCATAAAGACCTGCCATACCGGGAAAAGGAGCTGGATAGTCAATACATAAGGCAGCGGTCCTATCATTGAAGTTAGATCGAATGTACCCCATGATCGACCTGCTCTAGGCATTTCTTTAACAAAATCGAATGATATCTTCAGACCATTGCCTATTAAACGAAGGTATGCATTTGAAGCCTGCAAAATGAAACTTTGTGAAGTGGTCTCAAAAATAATTTAACAATGAAGGCAATAGTACGTGAACCGAGTCTGTGACATGAAGAACCAAGAACACATGTATGTTAGTATGACACTAAAATAATTTGTAGAGAACTGAAAGGTTGCAATACACAATTAAGCAATCAAAAAGGTTATCGCAAGAGATAGTGTGTACTAGTCTTCTCTACATTGAGAAAAATCGTACCATATTTGTTAACCGTGGAACTTGAAGCAGTCTAGGTATATTCCCTCCAAAAAATTGGAAGACAGGGATTGGAAGGCCATTATAAGCATCAAACTCGTACGTCGAGTTATATGAAATGATCAAGTTGAAGTTGCCCTGATCAGAGCTTAAGAAGTCGTATGCTGCAGACAGTGTAACTTGATGTCAGCGACTAGTAGAGTAGAAGAACTGATTCATGTACACAATCTAAGATGGAAATTTCTGACCTGCAGCGATTTCATTGCTCCTGTTCGTGTAGCCACTATATAGGTCATCACTGATGAGCCACGAACTGTCGCGCCAGAGCATTAATCCCTCCGTGCAATCCACATCTATTCATGGTTTCAGTAAACATCAGAAATAACTAGAATGCACTACACATGGGTGAAATTGCCAGATGCCATGACAGGACACTAATAATCCAGTTATGTATGCTAATATCAGAACAGCTGAAGTCGTTGGTGCTGTGAGTTTTTCTACTAAGCCATCATGTGTTCATTGTTCAGTAAGTGGTACAACGTTTTACCTTGGACGAGAAGAATTCTTTTTACCTCGGGTCTCAATTTCATTGCCGTGCACAAATGAGTATGAAAGCGTCAGGTTTGGAGTGCATTTGTTCTGAAGAAAGGAGTCCGCTAGAGAACTGCCTGAATACCCCGGATAGCTTGCCTGCAGTTTTCGATACGTCACGGAATTGCCTGAACATCAAGTATTATCATTCAAAACACATGGCTCAGGGAATCGAAGCTACCAGCACGAAATCGGCTAACGCGGAGATGTCGTCGGCCGACACGTTCACCGATGCGTGGTGAACCGGGATCATGTTATCCATCGCACCTGCGATGAGCAAAAATCATGTCAAAAAACCACTCACCAAGTAACAGAAACAGAGTTACGGCATACTTCCGACGAAGGACTGGTTGGTGCCGGTGACGAGGAACTTTGCGGCGCACAACCCCAGCGACCCGCACGACGCGCCGGGGGGACCGCCGCCGAACTGGCTCGTCGACGACGGCGGGATCTGCACCACGGGTGGCCATTTGGACGCGCGAGGCTGCGGGCAGTCATCCGAGCACGCCGGGCCTCCCGTGGTGTTCGCCGGCACGACGGCATTGCTGCAGTTGCAGTTGAGAGGGGTGGTGTCTCGTTTGACCGCGCGGTTGATGGCGATCTGCAGGCCTCCGATGCCCGCGCACAGGATCAGCGG
Source organism: Triticum aestivum (assembly GCF_018294505.1). Taxonomy (NCBI): domain Eukaryota; kingdom Viridiplantae; phylum Streptophyta; class Magnoliopsida; order Poales; family Poaceae; genus Triticum; species Triticum aestivum. Next base: position 215,384,923 of record NC_057809.1, read on the forward strand.
GAAGAGGATGAGGCAGCAGTTGGTCTTGCAGGCGCGCCTCTGCCGATTCGATTTAGTAATCAGAGAAAAATAATATTTTTATCCCAAAGAATTACTACTCCCTCCGTCCCATAATGTAATAATGTGAAAAAAATACAAATTTCCCAAATAAACATACAAATGATATGTCATGGAGCAGTACTGCAGAATTCTACAGGAGTTTAGACACGACTTTTTAAAGAAAAAATGGTTTAAAGAAAAATTGAACTTGTCCTTGTTAAATAACTGTAGAATCCCACAGTACAAGCTACAGTACTCTAGATTCCTAGAATTATACAGGAGTTTAAAGAAAAAATGTTTTGAATTATCCTTGTTAATTGCTGGGCTCTTGGCATAGAAATTTGAGAGCTGTAGTTGTATGATCCATAGTTCCAAACAACGGCCATAGCATAAATTCTGATTCTCTATAAAAAAAAGAAAATTGTACTCCTACGTGTGAAAGAGGCTGAATCATCTAAATCGCTGGTTTGGGGTTTGAAAGCAAGATTTCTCTGATTGCAGCGGAGCTGAATCTTGAAACCAAAACGATGCAGTATGTATTTACTGGAGTACAGTTTTTCCGTTTGCGGAATTAATTGCTTGATAGTAGGCACAATTAGGATTGATGCTACGCTGAACATTTGTGTCCTTCCCACCAAAAAAAACATCACGAAAGATGCATTTCTGTCACAGATTCCTGGTGCATGGCACCCTCCCAGTCCCATCTCACGGCCAATTGCGCACGCAACGCAAAGAGCACAAGAAGAAGGCAAGATAATTCTGCGCGATGGGATTCGAGTTCCACACGAAACTACTCCACGGAGAAGGAGAAGAGAAAGATGGCATGGGGCGCGTCACCTGGATCACGAGGTTCTTCCTGAAGAGCGCGTTGGTCTGCTGGAGGCTGCTGGAGCCCATGTCGCCTCGCCTCTCCTCTCCTCGGAGAACTCGACGAGACAGACGGAGGGGAGCCACCGCACCTGTGCTGGTTTTTAGAGTGTCCAGCCGGCCGTGTGGAATGGCGAGTCTGCCCTCTCTACGGAGTTTACCGTGGTCGTGGTCGTCACCGTCGAGGGGGAGACCGTCCTTTCTTCCAGCCGGAGGTCAAGGCCCGGTCTGTCTCGTTCGCTACCGAGTGGCACATTTGGCATCTTGCGTTGAGTCTGCATTGGGTTCTCTGTTCGTTTTCGTCAGACCTCGAAAGGAAATCCTCCAAAGGATGTCTCCGTATTGATTGTATAGGAGATAGTACTATATGGTATTTAATGAATGCTAATTTGTCCTAGTACAAGAACAACATAGTACGAGCTCAGCAGGGGTGGGGCGCCGTATTTTATTGTGATGGTTTGCTGATGGTCACGGCCGTGGCAAATAAATTACCGAACCGCCATGGACATGCAGGTTCCTCGTCAGAAGGATTAAACAAAAGTTTATTTGAACCTAGATTTAGCCGATGAGTAGTCATTTAAGCTATGTGCTTCCTTCCAGGCGAAGGTCTCTCTTTCACACCCTTATGTTGATTTGGTAAATCAAGAAATCCTTTCGTCCTAAAATAAATGTCTCAACTTTAGTACTAGTATAAAGTTGTACTTGTACTAAAGTTGAGATACGTACTTATTTTGGGTCGAAGAAAGTGGTACTATACTTGATTTGGATTATAGTGTAATACTTTCATAGCTTTATATTATAAATAGAATAGTATATGAAACGGCCAATAAAAATCAACCCATTATAAGAATGGCGAATTGGCGAGTGCTAGGCCCCGGTCAGCCGTCCCAAACTTTTGGCCAGCCACCAGTCAGCCGCACAATGCGCTGTACGAGAGCCGTTCGATTTTGTGTGTTCGCCTTCGTCGCATCGCGCACCACAAGCCCACTGCCCTAAGTTCACCGTGCCCCCGCGCATCACCAGCTCGCTTCTCCCCATGCACCGACGGCTCGTCGTCGTCGGACTTGCGTCACCACCTGCTCGTGTTGTAGCACCCCATCCGTGCCGCCATCCTCTCACAGCTCCGCCCGCGCAGTATGTTACAGCTATGGCAGATGCAGTTGCAGCTTTGCGGCCTTTGGTTGTAACATCGCGGTGCGAACTCCGTCGACCTCGTAGCACCGCCGCGCCATGGACGCTATTGAGAAACCTTGCATGGAAAACAAAAAAAATTCTACGCACACGCAAGATCTATCCATGGAGATGCATAGCTACGAGAGGGGAGAGTATGTCTATGTACCCTCGTAGACCGTTTAGCGGAAGTTTTTATCAAAACGTTTGATGTAGTCATACACCTTCACGATCCGCCCGATCAAGTATCGGACGTACGACACCTCCGTGTTCAGCACACGTTTAGCTCGATGACGTCCTCGCCTTCTTGATCCAGCAAGACGGGCGAAGTAGTAGATGAGTTTCGGCAACACGACGGCGTGGTGACATTGATGATGCAACTATCTCCACATGGCTTCACCGAGCACTACGAAAATATGACCGGGGGTGAACTAGAGGGAGAGGAGTGCCGCACATGGCTTGGAGATCGTGGTGTGTCTTGCCCCTCTCCATCCACACACACACATATATATAGGTGGGGGGAGGAGCCGAGGCAGCCTAGGGTTCCCCAAAGGGGCCGGCGGCCACCTTGGGCGTCTGCCCTGCCCTGCCCACCCCCCTTGCCTTCTCAAGCGCGGGAGGAGGCAGGAGGGGGTTGCGCCCCCCCCCCTTTTCCTTTCTCCCATGTGGAGGGGAAGGCAGAAGGGGCTAGCCCTCCTCCCTTTCCTTCCCTAGGGCCGGCGGCCAGGAAGAGGGCTCGCCAGCCCCTTGTGGGCTGGTGTGTGCCTCCCCTTGGCCCATTAGGCCCATATACTCCCCGTAGGTTTCTCGGAACCCCTTCCGGTGACCCGATGACTACCCGATACATTCTGAAACCTTTCTGTGACCAAATAGCATCGTCCTATATTGTTGGGAATCGTTGCATGAAAAATATAAAATAATCTACACACACACAATGATCTATCCATGCAGATGAATAGCAACAAGGGGGAGAGTGTGTCTACGTATCCTCGTAGACTATAAGCGGAAGCATTTCACAACGCGGTTGATGTAGTCGAACTTCTTCGCGCTTCAACCGATCAAGTACCGAACGCACGGCACCTCCGCGTTCTGTACACGTTCAGCTCGGTGACGTCCCTCGCCTTATTGATCCAGCAAGACGCCGAGGTAGTAGATGAGTTCCGTCAGCACGATGGTGTGGTGACGGTGATGGTGAAGTGATCCTCGTAGGGCTTTGCCTAAGCACTATGAAAATATGATCGGCGGTGTAAACGGTGGAGGGGGGCGCCACACACGGCTAAACAATTGGGTGGGTTGTGCTAGGCGCCCCCTGTCGTGGTTCTAAGACTGACAGTAGAATAGGGGGGTAGGAATGTAGAGGCAAGATCCTAGCTATGGAGGAGTTGTACACACGAGTTTTACGAGTTCAGGCCCTTCTCGGAGGAAGTAACAGCCCTACGTCTTGGAGCCCGGAGGCGGTCGACTGAATATATGTGTGTGAATTACAGAAAGTGCGAACCCTTGTCCCAGAGGAGGGGGTGGCTTATATAGAGTGCGCCAGGACCCCAGCTCCCCTCCGTTACACAAGGTTCAATGCTCATAAAGGAGGGGCTTTACTGGTAACGTCTGCAGTAAAGTGTTGTAAATGCCCATAAAGCTATGGTTTAAGTCCTGACCATTGCAGAGTGGAGGGTTTCTCATCTTCTGGTGGTCGAGTGTCTTGAAGGTGGTCGAGTGAGCACATCTTCTTGGTCGAGTGGATGATGGTTTCTCTTCGACTGCTTATGATTCTTTGTAGAGATGTCCTTGGGGAGGGTATGTTGGACAGATCCATGACCCTACCCTAGGTACATAGCTTCATCATTAGCCCCCGAATGGATCAGGGTTTGAGTGAGGAAGGAGTTGGGAACACTTCTGACCCATTCTTTGTGCTATGAGTATATCTTGTTCTGGAACAATGAGTTGAGGTGACGACGTCGACTCCTTTCTCAGTCGCCTTGGTCCATTCTTGGTTTTTGTCGAGTGAATTTTCACGGTAGAATTCCGAATGATGATGTAGAGGATGTTTGTCTTCAGTCTGACAGGTTGCTCTGCTCTCCGCGGATTTCGCGGGATTCGAATTTTGGGAAGCGCGCCAGACGGACGGAACCGAGGTTATCGAGATGGATTAGGCAAGTCTCCTCGATCCCCGCGCCACCTTTTTCGCCACGTACTGCGCGCGCCACTGTTGCAGGATTTGTTTATATTGTCTGGGTCCACCAGCCAGTCACTCGGGTGACGACCTTATAAAAGGCCCCGGATTAGGCCTCTGCCCCGTGCGCTCCCATTCTCTCTTCTTCTTCTCCCGATCTCTCCGCCATGCTCGCTTCCGCTCTCGTCGCCGGACTCTCACTCGAGCTCGACCCGTTGCCATGGGGAAAGAGAAGACGGTGGCGCTGGAACGCGCGAAGAAGGCGACCGCGAAGGCGAAGGGCAAGCGGACCAGCCGGGGCGGATCCTCGTCGAGATCCGGCCTGCCGCCGGGCTGGATCCAGGGCGACTGGATCCGCTCGACAATCACCCAGGACGACCTCGACGACCTGGTGGAGGGGGGACTGATCCCCCACAAGTCGGCATGGCTCCCGGGGAACGAAACTGAGCCGCAGCCAAGGGAGGGTGAGTGTGTTCTCCTTGCCACCCACTAGATCGCGAATTCTCACTGCCTCCCCATCCTTTCTTCCGGGGTTTTTTGAACTTCTTTGGGGCTCAACTTCACCATTTCACTCCAAACACCATAGTCTATCTGGCCGCTTTCGTGTCGATGTGTGAAAATTTCTTGGGCTGTCGACCGCACTGGAGTCTTTTCAAACACATCTTCACCTGCCGCTCCCAGTCGGTCAAAAAGGCCAATCGAGTGACAAGAAGACACAAGTGATCCAGATGTGCGGGGGTCTGGGGATCCAGATGAGGAGCAAGAGTACTTTCCCGGCCATGATCCTTCTCGACTCGGTCCGGGGCTGGCAGTCGACTTGGTTCTACTGCAAGGATCAGCCGACCCCGGGTCAGTCGACTGGACTTCCTCCCTTTTCCTTGGCTCGAGTGGAGAAGCCCGCCCCCCTGAAGGTAGTTCCAGAAGAGAAGGCGCAGGTCAAGGTGCTGGTCGAGCGGGTCGTCCAACTTGTCCGCGACGGGGTGACCGGGATGGACCTGCTGGAGGTCTTTCTCAGTCGACGCATCCAACCGCTTCAGGCGCGTGATCATCCGATGTGGATGTACTCTGGGCTCGAGGATTCCACTCGGATCCACCCGGAGGATGTCAGCGAGGATACCTTGGAGAAGTGGTTGATGGGGATCACCAGCAACAAAGACAACCCTCGGGGGTCTAGGAGGGTGATTCCATTCGACAACTCGCACCAGCCGGAGCAGGTATAATTCTGTTTTATCAAGTATCTTTCCGATTCACCGTGTGATATCTTGTTTATGGTCGACTGAATTTCCTTTGATCGTTGTCCTTTCAGGCCCTCATCGACATGTACTCAATGCCCAACGGAGTGCAGGACCAAGACGCCGAGGAAGAAGCGAGCGGGGGCGAGAGCGGCGAGGAGCATTCGGATGCCGAGGAGGACGAGGAGAGCGACGAATCGACTGATGACGAAGAAGTCGACTCGCCTCCTCGCAGGGAGAGGAGATCCAAACACGCTCACGACCCGGCGAGCGCTCCGGACTTGGTGGCCGCGTCAATTGGACAGTCTTCGAAGCGTCCCAGGATGTCTTCCCCAACGCCGACTGAGAAGGCTCCAAAGCAGTCCAAAGTTGCGCCGCCTCCAGCCGAAGCCCGAAAGCCACCTCCTCCAAACTGCCAAAAGCTTTGCCCAGGATCAAAGTGACCGTTCCTACTATCTCCGGGTAACCATCTGACTTGTCCCTTTCGTCGACTCGATTAACCGGACGTAACCGATTGAATGCGGGTCTTTGCAGTGCTGCTACGTCAGGAACCTCTTCTTTCCAGTACCGGGATGAGGAAATGGAAGATGCGGTAACCTCCAACCCAGGTATAAAATCTTGTGATTTTGTTCTTGATTCTTTGGTCGATTGCGTTCGAGTGGTTCACTTGGGGTCGAATGATCTGCCTTGCAGCTCCACCCAACGTCATCGATCTTCCAGATGACGATGAAGATGTGGCTCTTAAGCCCAGGAAGAGCAAGAAGGTAGCAGCTGGTAGGATGTCTCGGCAAGAACCCACTATGACACCTCCCGTCCGTCAACCTGAAGACGTGGGCAGGGCCTCTGTGACCTTCATTGCGCCCTTGTCGAGTGAGCGCCCCACACTGCTGACTGCGCCTGTGATTCCTTCAGTCGTCCAACTCCACACCACGGAGCTCCAAGCCGCCGCACCTGGGTCGTCTGCTCACTTTTTCACCAGCTATCCCATCCCGGACAACCAGTCGGAAGCGGCTACGGAAGCCATCCGATAGGCTGGCATGATGATGGAGCGGGTGAAGACGGTGCATGAGAACAGCCAGGCTGCCTACGACGCCAGTGCTGCTCTTCGGGCCAATGTCCAGGTGAGTAGACTTTCTGACTGTTTTTGCTCTATGAGGAAATGTTACTCGAAAAAAATCTTCTTCTACACAATCTGCTGTTGTTTGCGTCGAATTAGAGCACCCACGGGTGTTTTTTTTGTTTTTGGTAGTTTCGTTCTTCCACTCGGTCTGGGCGAGTGGTATCTGAACCGGTGGGGGCACGCTAAGTGCACCCACTGGGTGTAGTCCCCGAGACCGCGGTCGACTGCTGGCAGTCAACTGGGGTCTGAGTTCTTCTTTCCTTTCTTTTTAACTCTTTACACTCGACTCAGGCGGACCGATCGAGTAGTTTCGTTCTTCCACTCGGTCTGGGCGAGTGGGATCTGAACCGGTGGGGGCACGCCAAGTGCACCCACTGGGTGTAGTCCCCGAGACCGCAGTCGACTGCTGGCAGTCGGCCGGGGTCTGAACAGCTTTTTTTTGGTCCAGGCGGACCGGTCGAGTTGAGTCTTAGTCAGCGGGGGCACGCCAAGTGCACCCGCTGGGTGTAGCCCCTGAGACCGCAGTCGAATGTGTGCAGTCGGCTGGGGTCTAAGCGAACTTCTTTAGGTTATATTCACTCGGAAGTAAACAACCTTTGATCTTATCGACTGATCCGTCTTTTGCCTTCTGCAGAAGTCTTGCACTCTTATTTCTAAGTTTGCTGAACTTGAGGAGAAGCAGAGGAAACTCATCCTTGACTTGGAATTAGCCCAGCAGAATCTGAAGAAAGCTCAAGACGAAGCCGTTGGTATGGAAGGTAACTGACTGTCGACTGACTTTCGATATATTTCTTTGATCTCTTCTTTGATTTGATTGTTTCTTTTGCAGAGAAAATGAAGTTGGCTCTAGAGAAGAAGGACTCGGACCTCGCCGCCGCACAAAAAGCAGTCCAAGATAAAACTGCTCTCGCACACCAGAAGCTTGCTTCAATCAGAACGCTGGAAGGAGAGGTGAACAAACTGAAATCTTGTCTTAATGAAGCTAACCGCAAAGTGACCAGTCTGAAGAAGGACAAGGTCGCCCTGAATGAAAAGTTGGAGTCTGCGATCCGCAAGAGGAATGACACGGAAGCTTATCTGAGGACTCTTGCCAAGAAGCTTTATCTCACGCTGGAAGGTATTTCTTTAATCCGACTGTGTTGATGCTTGCAATCGGATCTTGCTCGATCGATTGACTAATTTTTGGCTGCAGAATTCTGTCAAGACTTCGACGAGGAAACTGGAAGGGTCGAGACGGGTCTGGACCCTATCGCTTCTCTAGTCTACGACGAAACTGCAATGAACGTGCTCCGACTGGAGTCTCGTATCGCCAGCGCCACAAGCTACCTCGCGCACCTGAAGGAGGTAGTCTCCCGAATCGACTCATCGCTTTGGCCGAGGGTGATGCTCCAAAATGACCTGGAATCTCTGATGACTCGACTGAACGAGATCCCTGACTGAGTGCAAGAATGGAAGAAATCCTCCGCCCGGTGTGGTGCTGATGTGGCGCTGTCCTTGGTGCGAGTCCATTGCAAGGAGGCTCGTGTAGACAAGCTGGCTGCGATCAAAGTCGGTAACACCAAAAAGCATGACTTCCAGTCCTTCATGGAGACTTTCATTGTTGCCGCCACTCGGATCGCTGATGGGATCGATCTGGACTCATTCGTGGAGCCTGCCAGCCCTCCTCCGGCCAAGTGAACAAACTTATGAAACTTGAATCTGCTTTAAATTTGCCTCGGAATGTCGAGTGATTGTTGTAACCGTTGAACTCCTTCGGGCTTGATGCCCGAGTACTTTTGATTTGCTGCTTGGAACTTTTAGGATTTATCTGAATTTGGTTTATCTCTGAATGTGCTTGTGTTTGCCTTCGAATGGACTTTGCTCACTGCTTGGAATAGTCTTTGTGCTGGAGATGCAGCTCTGAGGTGGCGGCTCCAGTCGACCTGCGCTTCGTCGTCCTTGCAGATAGGGATGGAGCGGACATTGTACTTGTGTGGTAGCTCCGAAGGAGAAGGTTGCAGTCGACCTGCACCTCGTCGTCCTTGCGGACAGGGATGGAGTGGACGTTGTACTTCTGCCGTAGCTCCGAATGAGAAGGTTGCAGTTGACCTGCACCTCATCGTCCTCACGGATAGGGATGGAGCTGATGTTGTACTTGTGCCATAGCTCCGAAGGAGAAGGTTGCAGTCGACCTGCACCTCATCATCCTTGTGGATAGGGATGGAGCGGACGTTGTACTTGTGCCGTAGCTCCGAAGGAGAAGGTTGCAGTCGACCTGCACCTCGTCGTCCTCGCGGATAGGGATGGAGCGGACGTTGTACTTGTGCCGTAGCTCCAAAGGAGAAGGTTGCAGTCGACCTGCACCTCGTCGTCCTCGCGGATAGGGATGGAGCGGACGTTGTACTTGTGCCGTAGCTCCGAAGGAGAAGGTTGTAGTCGACCTGCACCTCGTCGTCCTTGTGGATAGGGGTATGTTTCGGACTTAGGAGAGTACTCGACTGCAGCTAAGACCTCCGAGTGGGAGGACTGCTCTCCACTCGGTAGGATTTTTTCAAACTTAGGCGAGTACTGGACTGCAGCTAAGCCTCCTAGTGAGAGAACTTAGGCGAGTACTGGACTGCAGCTAAGCCCCCGAGTGGGAGGATTGCTCTCCACTCGGTAGGATTTTTTCAAACTTAGGCGAGTACTGGACTGCAGCTAAGTCTCCTAGTGAGAGAACTTAGGCGAGTACTGGACTGCAGCTAAGCCCCCGAGTGGGAGGATTGCTCTCCACTTGGTAGGATTTTTCAAACTTAGGCAAGTACTGGACTGCGGCTAAGCCCCCGAGTGGGAGGATTGCTCTCCACTCGGTAGGATTTTTTTCAAACTTAGGCGAGTACTGGACTGCAGCTAAGTCTCCTAGTGAGAGAACTTAGGCGAGTACTGGACTGCAGCTAATCCCCCGAGTGGGAGGATTGCTCTCCACTCGGTAGGATTTCTTCAAACTTAGGCGAGTACTGGACTGCAGCTATGTCTCCTAGTGAGAGAACTTAGGCGAGTACTGGACTGCAGCTAAGCCCCCAAGTGAGAGGATTGCTCTCCACTCGGTAGGATTTGTTCAAACTTAGGCGAGTACTGGGCTGCAGCTAAGTCTCCTAGTGAGAGAACTTAGGCGAGTACTGGACTGCAGCTAAGCCTCCGAGTGGGAGGATTGCTCTCCACTCGATAGGATTTTTTCAAACTTAGGCGAGTACTGGACTGCAGCTAAGCCCCCGAGTGGGAGGATTGCTCTCCACTCGGTAGGATTTTTTCAAACTTAGGCGAGTACTGGACTGCAGCTAAGCCTCCTAGTGGGAGAACTTAGGCGAGTACTGGACTGCAGCTAAGCCCCTGAGTGGGAGGATTGCTCTCCACTCGGTAGGATTTTCTTTCGAACTTAGACGAAACGGATTCGCGACTAAGCCCACCCACTGGGGGATTTCAGAAGTAAATAAGAACACACCAATCGAATGATAGGACCATAAGCTCTTGTCTTTGATAAACAAATTACAAAGGTGTTTCTTATTACATTTTATTCGAACGAGTGCTTAACTATAAAAGAGGCGGAGCAGCTCCGCGTTCCAAGCCCGTGGCTCGTCTTTCTGATGCTCAATACTGTAAATATGGTATGCTCCGTCGTGGAGAACTTTGGTGATGATGAAGGGGCCCTCCCAAGTCGGGGCAAGCTTGTGCGGTTTCTGTTGATCCACTCAGAGAACCAGGTCTCCTTCTTGAAAGGCTCGACCCCTCACATTTCTGGCGTGGAATCGACGTAAGTCTTGTTGATAAATGGTCGACCGGATCAAGGCCATCTCTCTTTCCTCCTCTAAGAGATCGACTAAATCTTGCTGGGCCTGTTCTGCTTCCTCTTCGGAGAAGAGCTCGACTCGGGGTGCATTGTGGAGCAGGTCACTTGGCAGAACAGCTTCGGCTCCATAGACTAAGAAGAAAGGAGTTCGTCCAGTCGACCGATTAGGAGTTGTCCTTAAACCCCACAGAACTGACAGAAGTTCATCAACCCAAGCGCCTGCTGCGTGTTTGAGATCACGCATCAGTCAGGGTTTCAGCCCTTTGAGAATTAGGCCATTGGCTCTTTCTGCTTGTCCGTTCGACTGCGGGTGAGCGACTGAAGCATAGTCGACTCGAGTGCCCTGAGAGGCGCAGAAAGCCCTGAACTCATCGGAATCGAAGTTCGACCCGTTGTCCGTGATGATGCTGTGTGGGACTCCATATCTGAATGTCAATTCTCTGATAAAACTGACAGCGGTGCTAGCATCAAGGTTCTTGATAGGTTTAGCTTCGATCCATTTGGTAAACTTGTCGACTGCAACGAGCACATGAGTGAAGCCGCTCCTGCCAGTTCTCAGTGGTCCAACCATATCCAGTCCCCAAACAGCAAAGGGCCAGATGAGGGGGATGGTCTTCAGGGCTGACGCTGGCTTGTGAGACATGTCGGAGTAAAACTGGCAGCCTTCACATCTGTCGACTATATCTTTCGCCATTTCATTTGCTCGTGGCCAATAGAATCCAGCTCGGTATGCTTTAGCCACGATGGCCCGAGAGGACGCATGATGACCACAGGTCCCCGAGTGGATGTCATTGAGGATCATTCGACCTTCTTCTGGTGTTATGCATTTCTGACCGACTCCAGTCACGCTTTCCCTGAACAGTTGCCCTCTTATCACAGTAAAGGCCTTGGATCGACGGACGATCTGTCGAGCCTCTTCTTCATCCTCTGGGAGTTCTTTCCTGAGGATGTACGCAATGTAGGGCACCGTCCAGTCGGGAGTAATGGCCAGAACCTCCATGATCAGGTCGACCACGGCTGGGACCTCGACTTCAGTCGGATCTGTGGCGCTCTTAGGTTGCGGGGGCTCTTCAGTAAAAGGATCTTCCTGAACTGTCGGCGAGTGGATATGCTCCAAAAACACATTGCTGGGAATGGCTTCTCTCTTGGAACCTATCTTTGCTAAGTCATCGGCTGCTTGATTTTCAGTCGGGGTATGTGGTGGAGTTCTAACCCCTCAAACTTCTTCTCAAGCTTTCTCACCGCGTTGCAGTAACCAGTCATGCCCGGGCTTCTGACGTCCCACTCCTTCATCACTTGATTAACCACCAAATCTGAGTCGCCATAGACCATGAGGTGACGGACACCGAGTGAGATGGCCATGCGCAACCCATACAGGAGTGCTTCATATTCTGCTTCATTGTTGGAGGAATCAAAGTGAATCTGGAGGACATATCTGAGCCTGTCTCCTTGGGGGATACCAGAACTACTCCAGCATCAGAACCGTTTAGCATCTTGGATCCGTCAAAAAACATGGTCCAGTGCTCGGAGTGAACTTGAGTCGGCAGTTGTTGTTCGATCCACTTGGCGAGGAAATCTACTATTGCTTGGGACTTGATAGCTTTCTTTGCCTCAAACTTGATATCCAAGGGAAGGAGTTCAATCGCCCATTTGGCCACTCGACCAGTTGCATCTCTGTTGTGCAGAATCTCTGACAATGGAGCATCGCTGACGACTGTAACAGAGTGATCCGAGAAATAGTGTGCAATCTTCTTCGTGGTCATGTAAATCCCATAGACAAGCTTCTGATAATGAGGATATCTCTGCTTTGACGGGGTCAGGACTTCAGAAATATAATAAACTGGGCGTTGAACTTTATAAGCTTTTCCTTCTTCTTCCCGCTCGACCGTAAGTACTGTACTGACGACTTGTCCAGTGGCTGCTATATAAAGCAGTAGAGGCTCTTTGCTGATTGGAGCAGCAAGCACCGGCTGGGTGGAAAGCAGGGCTTTTAGCTCTGCAAATGCTGCATCAGCTTCTGGGGTCCACTCGAACTTGTCTGATTTCTTCATCAGTCGGTAAAGAGGCAGCGCCTTTTCACCGAGGCGAGAAATGAATCGACTTAGGGCGGCCAAGCAACCAGTAAGCTTCTGGACATCATGCACACGCACAGGGCGTTTCATTCGGAGTATAGCGCCTACTTTCTCTGGGTTAGCATCGATTCCTCGTTCGGAAACAAGGAAACCGAGTAACTTTCCGCCTGGAACTCCAAACGTGCACTTTGATGGATTGAGCTTGATATCATACCTTCTGAGGTTGGCAAAGGTTTCAGCAAGGTCAGTCAGGAGGTTGGAACCTTTACGTGACTTGACCACGATATCATCCATGTATGCTTCCACATTCTGACTGATCTGAGTGAGCAGGCACTTCTGAATCATCCGCATGAATGTGGCTCTGGCATTCTTCAAACCGAATGGCATTGTGACATAACAGAAGCACCCAAACGGGGTGATAAAAGCTGTCTTTATTTCGTCGGGTCCGTACAGACGGATCTGGTGGTACCCGGAGTAGGCGTCCAAAAAGGACAAACGCTCGCACCCTGCAGTCGAGTCGACTATCTGATCAATGCGAGGGAGAGGGAAGTGATATTTCGGGCAGCCCGATTGATATGCTTGAAATCAATGCACATGCGAAGTGAGTCGTCTTTCTTTGGGACCATGACAACATTGGTTAACCACTCGGAGTGGTAAATCTCTCGGATAAACTCAGCTGCCAAAAGCCGAGCCACCTCTTCACCGATTGCCTTTCTTTTCTGGACGGCGGACCGTCGAAGATGCTCTTTGACTGGTTTCACCTTCGGGTCGACTCGCAAACGATGCTCAGCCAGTCCCCTGGGAACACCCGGCATGTCAGAAGGCTTCCATGCAAAGATGTCCCAGTTCTCACGGAGGAACTGGATGAGCGCTTCTTCCTATTTGGAGTCGAGTGTGGTTGAAATGTGAGTCGGAGCTGCATTGGGATCTGTCGAGTGAATGTGAATCGACTTCGTTTCACCAGACAACTGGAATGCTGAATCTATGGCTGGCTTCTTGGCTCGCAGCAAGTCACTCGGATCTGCATTTTTCTGGTATTCTTGCAATTCTACCACGGCCATCTGGGCATCGGCGATCTTTGAGCCCTTCTGGAAGCACTCTTCTGCCTTCTTCCGATTACCAGAGATAGTGATCACTCCTCTGGGACCAGGCATCTTCAGTTTGAGGTACACGTAACATGGTCGAGCCATAAATCGTGCATAAGCTGGCCTGCCCAGAATTGCATGATAAGCACTCTGGAAATCCACAACTTCAAACGTCAACTTTTCTTTGCGGTAATTTTTGGAATCACCGAAAACCACGTCGAGTGCAATCTGACCGAGGGATGCAGCCTTCTTGCCTGGAATGACCCCATGGAAACTCATATGGCTTTCGCTGAGTCTGGACATCGGAATGCCCATTCCCTTCAACATCTCTGCATACAGTATGTTTAGGCCACTGCCACCGTCCATCAGGACCTTTGTCAGTCGAGTGCCTTCGACCACCGGGTCGACCACCAGTGCTTGCCTCCCAGGGGTGGCTATGTGCGCTGGATGGTCAGACTGGTCGAATGTAATGGCAGTCTGTGACCACTTCAAGTAACTGGGTGTCACCGGAGCGACCATGTTCACTTCCCTGTTGATGACTTTCAATCGATTTTTGCTCTCAACGTTAGAAAAAATCATCAGAGTGGAATTCACGTGGGGATAACCATCATCATCCGCTTCCTCATCCTCAGCCTTGTCTGCTTCTTTCTTCTTTTCCTTGGGCTATTTCTCTTGGAACTGCTGGATTAGGAGCCGACACTGCCGAGTGGTGTGCTTCGGGTAAATGAGATTACCTTCTTCATCTTTTTTGGTGTGGATATGCCACGGCAGATCCAACACGTCATTTCCATCTTGATCTTTTACTTTCTTGGGGTTCCACGGCCCGTTGGGCTTCCCCTTGAACTTTCCTTGAACTACAGCCAAGGCTTCACCCGGAGCAGCTGGCTCAGCCTTGAGCTTCTATTTCCGACTGGAGTTTCCTCCTTGGGCTTCATGGGTGACTGCTTTGTGCTTGCCGCTCCGGAATCGCTCTTCTTCTTCACCATTGGCATACTTGGTGGCAATTTCCATCATCCGAGCCAGAGTCATATTTCCTGTCCGGTCGAATTTCATATTCAACTCCCTATACCTGACGCCTTCCTTAAAGGCACAAATTGCCTGATGATCTGACACATCTTCTACCGTGTGGTGTAGGGTGATCCATCTCTGGATATAATCCCTCAAAGTTTCATTCGGTTTCTGAACACAACACTGTAATTCTGTCAAACCTGTCGGCCGTTTGCAAGTGCCCTCGAATGTTCTGACAAACACTCGGGTGAGATCTTCCCAAGTATAGATGCTGCCAGGCGCTAACTGATTCAGCCATGCTCTAGCCGAGCCCTTCAACATCAGAGGAAGGTGTTTCATGGCCACTTCATCATTTCCGCCACCAATCTGGACAGCCACTCGGTAGTCTTCAAGCCAAGTGTCAGGCTTGGACTCTCCGGTGAACTTACTAACTCCAGACGCCAATCTGAAGTTGGGGGGAATCACTGCAGCTCTGATAGCTCTGCTGAAGCACTCTGGACCAGATACATGCACCCTGTTGCTGGTTTGCGGATCTCTGTCATGGCCCTCTCGGTGAGCTTTGTTTCTGTCGACCAAGCCCTGCATGAGAATAGATCTCGCATCAAAGCCCGGCTCCCTGGGGTCGACTAGAATACCTTGCCCAACACTGTGAGGGCGTCTGTCTTCATATTGTCGAGGCACGTACGACCCGCTCCTTGGAGGAGGCATGGGCACTCGACGACGATCATCACGATCGACTCGGTGATCATACTGCTCTCGGTTTCTATACTGATCTCGTCGATCTCCACGTCCCTCATGCCTCGGAGGCGATCTTGGGCTATGGGCCGACTGAACTGTGTCTGCAATCACGAATCTGCTGTGGATCCTATTCCGCGACTGAGATACAACCGTATTATGTTCTCCCGCCGCCCGGAGCAAGGCTCGGATCTGCACCAGACCTCGACCAGCTTCTGATTGGGAAGGTTGGATCGACTCTGCTATCCGGGCAGCAGCTGCTAGATTCTGGATCGGTGTTCGGTATACCTGAGTCGGAGGTGGAAAAAGATGGCGTCGACTGGACTCAGGAGCATGTTGTCGAGCGCGATCGTCGAGTACGCGCTGGAGATTCTCCAGTCGAGTGCGCTCAGCCAGGTTGGCCAAGCGCGCCTGCTCCAAGGCCTGGGCCTCAGGGGTTTCTCCAACTATAGGAGCATGCAATGCATCCATGTTCCGGCGGCGAAGTTCCTCCCTCTGCTGCAAGGAGAGGGGTTCGGGGCGGTACTCCTCGTGAACGCGCGACGGATCACCATTCCCGTCGCCTCCGTCTTCACGGTTGAAGCCAGGAGGGCTGCGTGGTCCGTTGACCATCAAAACTTCCGCCGCCGGGTCGCTGCTGTCGCACTCGGATGCGGTCTCTATGGAGCCAGTCGACAGATCAAACAGGCCGTAGAGAGTTTCGTCGGGCTCGATCGCCGCGCCTTGAGGGGTGGCCGACTGGCAGGCCACCGCATGCTTCACCCACCGCTGAAGCCTCAACCGACCGGAGTGTTTGCTCCGGCAGGTCGCAGGGAGGGGAAAAGCTGCTAGAGTCGACTGGTACTGGGTCAACGGTTGTCGCAGGAGGACGCCATAGACGCACGCGTGAAAGTGCATCGCCCCGTGGGCGGGGAGCGCGCCGGCGTCGAGTGGTGCCTCCTGAAGCCAAGCGGAGTCATCGGCGACAAACACGAGCGCGCCGAGACGGATGTCGCGGCCCTCAGCCAAACCTCCGCCTGGAACCATGATGAAGGGGATCGGAAAAATTGCAACTTCTCCAACAAGTCGCTAAGACACCTGCCCCATGGTGGGCGCGAACTGTCATGGTTCTAAGACTGACAGTAGAATAGGGGGTAGGAATGTAGAGGCAAGATCCTAGCTATGGAGGAGTTGTACACACGAGTTTTACGAGTTCGGGCCCTTCTCGGAGGAAGTAATAGCCCTACGTCTCCGAGCCCGGAGGCGGTCGACTGAATATATGTGTGTGAATTACAAAAAGTGCGAACCCTTGTCCCAGAGGAGGGGGGTGGCTTATATAGAGTGCACCAGGACCCCAGCTCCCCTCCGTTACACAAGGTTCAATGCTCATAAAGGAGGGGCATTACTGGTAACGTCTGCAGTAAAGTCTTGTAAATGCCCATAAAGCTATGGTTTAAGTCCTGACCATTGCAGAGTGGAGGGTTTCTCATCTTCTGGTGGTCGAGTGTCTTCAAGGTGGTCGAGTGAGCACATCTTCTTGGTCGAGCGGATGATGATTTCTCTTCGACTACTTCCGATTCTTTGTAGAGATGTCCTTGGGGAGGGTATGTTGGACAGATCCATGACACTACCCTAGGTACATAGCTTCATCACCCCCTCCTCATATATATATATATAGGTGGGAGGGAGAGGGGAGA
The DNA here is from genome assembly GCF_018294505.1 of Triticum aestivum. Lineage (NCBI taxonomy): Eukaryota > Viridiplantae > Streptophyta > Magnoliopsida > Poales > Poaceae > Triticum > Triticum aestivum. The sequence continues at coordinate 215,401,902 of NC_057809.1, forward strand.
GGCCAGGGGGCGCCCCAAGTAGGTCCAAATCCTACTTGGGCTCCTGCACTTGGCCGTGCCCCCCTGCCATGTTTGTCGGAGGGGGGGGGGGAAGGGGGGAGAGGGAAGGAAGTGGGAATCCTAATCCACACTTACATTTCCCTTCTCTCCTTTTCTTCTCCTCCTTAGGCCAGCCCATATGGGAGGCGCACTAGCCCCTTGTGTCTGGTGTGTTTCCCCTCTTGGCCCATAAGGCCCATATCTTTTGCCGGGGGTGCCCAGAACCCCTTTCGGTGACTCGATAAGTACCTGGTACCCCCAAAACACTTCCTGTGTCTGAATACCATTATCCTATATATCAATCTTTACCTCTCGACCATTTCGAGACTCCTCGCCATGTCCGTGATCTCATCCGGGACTCCGAACAACATTCGGTCACCAAATCACATAACTCATATAATACTATATCGTCATATAGCGTTAAGCGTGCGGACCCTATGGGTTCGAGAACTATGTAGACATGACCGAGACACCTCTCCGGTCAATAATCAATAGCAGAACCTGGATGCCCATATTGCCCTCTACATATTCTATGAAGATCTTTATTGGTCGAACCGTTATCACAACATATACGTAATTCCCTTTGTCCATCGGTATGTTACTTGCCCTAGATTCGATCATCGGTATCTTCATACCTAGTTCAATCTCATTACCGCAAGTCTCTTTACTCATTCAGTAATACATCACCTTGTGACTAACTCCTTAGTCATTTGCTTGCAAGCTTATGATGTGTATTACTGAGAGGGCCCAGAGATACCTCTCTGATACTCGGAGTGACAAATCATAATCTCGATCTATGCCAACTCAACAAACACCTTCAGAGATACCTGTAGAGCATCTTTATAATCACCCAGTGACGTTGTGACATTTGATAGCACATAAGGCATTCCTCCGGTATCCGGAAGTTGCATAATCTCATAGTCGAAGGAATATGTATTTGACATGAAGAAAGCAATAGCAATAAAACTGAACGATCATTATGCTAAGCTAACGAATGGGTCTTGTCCATCACATCATTCTCATGATGTGATCCTGTTATCAAATGACAACACATGTCCATGGTTAGGAAACCTTAACCATCTTTGATCAACGAGCTAGTCAAGTAGAGGCTCACTAGGGACACGGTGCTTTTAGGGGTCTACACGGTGTTTGTTTATGTATTCACACATGTGTTTAGGTTTTCAATCAATACAATTCTAACATGAATAATAAACCTTTATCATGAATAAGGAAATATAAAATAATAACTTTATTATTGCCTCTAGGGCATATTTCCTTCAGTCTCCCACTTGCACTAGACTCAATAATCTAGTTCACATCGCCATGTGATTAACACCCATAGTTCACACCGCCATGTGATTAACACCCAAAGAGTACTAAGGTGTGATCATGTTTTGCTTGTGAGAGAGATTTAGTCAACGGGTCTGTCATATTCAGATCCGTGTGTATTTTGCAAATTTCTATGTCTACAATGCTCTGCATGGAGCTACTCTAGCTAATTGTTCACACTTTCAATATGTATCCGGATTGAGACTTAGAGTCATTTGGATCGGTGTAAAAGCTTGCATCGACGTAACCCTTTACGACGAACTCTTTATTACCTCCATAACCGAGAAACATTTCCTTAGTCCTCTTTAAGGTACCTAAGGATAATTTTGACCATTTTCTAGTGATCTACTCCTGGATCACCATTGTGCCCCCTTGCCAAACTCATGGCAAGGCACACAATAGGCCTGGTACATAGCATGGCATACTTTATAGAACCTATGGCTGAGGCATAGGGAATGACTTTCATTCTCTCTTTATCTTTTTCCATGGTCGGGCTTTGAGTCTTACTCAACTTCACACCTTGTAACACAGGCAAGAACCCTTTCTTTGACTGATCCATTTTGAACTTCTTCAAGACTTTATCAAGGTATGTACTCATTGAAAATCTTATCAAGCGTCTTGATCTATCTCTATAGATCTTGATGCCTAATATGTAAGCAGCTTCATTGAGGTCTTTCATTGAAAAATTCTTATTCAAGTATCCTTTTATGCTATCCAGAAATTCTATAACATTTCCAATCAACAATATGTCATCCACATATAATATCAGAAATGCTATAGAGCTCCCACTCACTTTCTTGTAAATATATGCTTCACCATAAGTTTGTATAAAACGATATGCTTTGATCACCTCATCAAATTGTATTTTCCAACTCCGAGATGCTTGCACCAGTCCACAGATGGATCGCTAGAGCTTGCACACTTTGTTAGCACCTTTAGGATCGACAAAACCTTCTGGTTGCATCATATACAACTCTTCTTTAAGAAATCCATTAAGGAATGCAGTTTTGACGTCCATTTGCCAAATTTCATACTTATAAATGCGGTAATTGCTAACATGATTCGGACTGACTTAAGCATCGTTACGGGTGAGAAGGTATCATCGTAGTCAACTCCTTGAACTTATCGAAAACCTTTTGTGACAAGTCGAGCTTTGTAGATGGTGACATTACCATCAGCGTTTGTCTTCTTCTTGAAGATCCATGTATTCTCAATGGCTTGTCGATCATCGGGCAAGTCCACCAAAGTCCATACTTTGTTCTCATACATGGATCCTATCTCAGATTGCATGGCCTCAAGCCATTTATTGGAACCTAGGCTCATCATAGCTTCTTCATAGTTCGTAGGTTTTCCATGGCCTAGTAACATGACTTCCAGGACAGGATTACCATACCACTCTGGTGCGGAACATTCTCTGTTCGACCTACGAGGTCCAGTAGTAACTTGATGTCTACTACACAACCTTCTTCTTGTAGACGTTGTTGGGCCTCCAAGTGCAGAGGTTTGTAGGACAGTAGCAAATTTCCCTCAAGTGGATGACCTAAGGTTTATCAATCCGTAGGAGGCGTAGGATGAAGATGGTCTCTCTCAAGCAACCCTACAACCAAATAACAAAGAGTCTCTTGTGTCCCCAACACACCCAATACAATGGTAAATTGTATAGGTGCACTAGTTCGGCAAAGAGATGGTGATACAAGTGGTATATGGATAGTAGATAAAGGTATTTGTAATCTGAAAATATAAAAATAGCAAGGTAACTAATGATAAAAGTGAGCGTAAACGGTATTGCAATGCTAGGAAACAAGGCCTAGGGTTCATACTTTCACTAGTGCAAGTCCTCTCAACAATAATAACATAATTGGATCACATAACTATCCCTCAACATGCAACAAAGAGTCACTCCAAAGTCACTAATAGCGGAGAACAAACGAAGATATTATGGTAGGGTATGAAACCACCTCAAGGTTATTCTTTCCAATCAATCCGTTGGGCTATTCCTATAAGTGTCACAAACAGCCCTAGAGTTCGTACTAGAATAACACCTTAAGACACAAATCAACCAAAACCCTAATGTCACCTAGATACTCCAATGTCACCTCAAGTATCCGTGGGTATGATTATACGATATGCATCACACAATCTCAAATTCATCTATTCAACCAACACATAGAACCTCAAAGAGTGCCCCAAAGTTCCTACCGGAGAATCACGACGAAAACGTGTGCCAACCCTTATGCATAGGTTCATGGGCGGAACCCGCAAGTTGATCACCAAAACATAAATCAAGTGAATCACGTGACATCCCATTGTCACCACAGATACGCACGGCAAGACATACATCAAGTGTTCTCAAATCTTTAAAGACTCAATCCGATAAGATAACTTCAAAGGGGAAACTCAATCCATTACAAGAGAGTAGAGGGGGAGAAACACCATAAGATCCAACTATAATAGCAAAGCTCGCGATACATCAAGATCGTGCCAAATCAAGAACACGAGAGAGAGATCAAACAGATAGCTACTGGTACATACCGTCAGCCCCGAGGGAGAACTACTCCCTCCTCATCATGGAGAGCACCGGGAATATGAAGATGGCCACCGGAGAGGGATTCCCCCTCCGGCAGGGTGCCAGAACGGGTCTAGATTGGCTTTCGGTGGCTACGGAGGCTTCTGGCAGCGGAACTCCCGATCTATTGTGCTCCCCGAAGTTTTTAGGGTATATGGAGATATATAGGCGGAAGAAGTACGTCAGGGGGGACCATGAGAGGCCCACGAGGGTGGAGGGCGCGCCCAGGCGGTGGGCGCGGCCCCCTGCCTCGTGGCTTCCTTGTTGCTTCCCTTACGTGGACTCCAAGTCTCCCGTGTTGCTTTCCTTCCAAAAATAAGTTCCGTGAAGTTTCAGGTCAATTGGACTCTGTTTGATTTTCCTTTTCTGTGATACTCTAAAACAAGGAAAAAACAGAAACTGGCACTGGGCTCTGGGTTAATAGGTTAGTCCCAAAAATAATATAAAAGTGTATAATAAACCCCATAAACATCCAAAGTTGATAATATAATAGCATGGAACAATCAAAAATTATAGATACGTTGGAGACGTATCAGCATCCCCAAGCTTAATTCCTGCTCGTCCTCGAGTAGGTAAATGATAAAAACAGAAACTTTGATGTGGAATGCTACCTAACATATTTATCCATGTAGTTCTCTTTATTGTGGCAAGAATATTCAGATTCATAAGATTCAAGAGAAAAGTTTATATTGACATAAAAATAATAATACTTCAAGCATACTAAGCAATCATGTCCTCTCAAAATAACATGGCCAAAGAAAGTTCATCCCTACAAAATCATATAGTTTAGGCATGCTCCATTTTCGTCACAAAAGAATGCTCTCATCATGCACAACCCCGATGACAAGCCATGCAATTGTTTCATACTTTAGTAATCTCAAACTCATAAACCTTCACGCAATACATGAGTGCGAGCCATGGATATAGCACTATGGGTGGAATAGAATATAATGAGGGGGTTATGTGGAGAAGACAAAAAGGAGAAAGTCTCACATCCACGAGGCTAATCAATGGGCTATGGAGATGCCCATCGATTGATGTTAATGCAAGGAGTAGGGATTGCCATGCAACGGATGCACTAGAGCTATAATGTATGAAAGCTCAACAAAAGAAACTAAGTGGGTGTGCATCCAACTTGCTTGCTCACGAAGACCTAGGGCACTTGAGGAGGCCCATTGTTGGAATATACAAGCCAAGTTCTATAATGAAAATTTCCCACTAGTATATGAAAGTGACAAAACAAGAGACTCTCTATCATGAAGATCATGGTGCTACTTTGAAGCACAAGTGTGGCAAAGGATAGTAGCATTGTCCCTTCTCTCTTTTTCTCTCATTTTTTGGGCCTTTTTTTTGCCTTCCTCTTTTTTTCTTTTTTTTGGGCCTTTTATTTTTATGGCCTTTCTATTTTCTCTCTTTTTATTATTCCTCACCTGGGACAATGCTCTAGAAAATGATGATCATCACACTTCTATTTATTTACAACTCAATGATTACAACTCGATACTAGAACAAAAGATGACTCTATATGAATGCCTCCGGCGGTGTACCGGGATATGCAATGAACCAAGAGTGACATGTATGAAAGAATTATGAACGGTGGCTTTGCCACAAATACTATGTCAACTACATGATCATGCTGAGCTATATGACAATGATGAATGTGTCATGATAAACGGAATGGTGGAAAGTTGCATGGCAATATATCTCGGAATGGCTATGGAAATGCCATAATAGGTAGGTATGGTGGCTGTTTTGAGGAAGATATAAGGAGGTTTACGTGTGAAAGAGCGTATCATATCACGGGATTTGGATGCACCGGCGAAGTTTGCACCAACTCTCAATGTGAGAAAGGGTAATGCACGGTACCGAAGAGGCTAGCAATGGTGGAAGGGTGAGAGTGCGTATAATCCATGGACTCAACATTAGTCATAAAGAACTCACATACTTATTGCAAAAATCTATAAGTCATCAAAAACCAAGCACTAGCGCATGCTCCTAGGGGGATAGATTGGTAGGAAAAGAGCATCGCTCGTCCCCGACTGCCACTCATAAGGAAGACAATCAAATAACACCTCATGTTTCAAATTTGTTACATGACATTTACCATACGTGCATGCTACGGGACTTGCAAACTTCAACACAAGCATTTCTCAAATTCACAACTACTCAACTAGCACGACTTTGATATTATTACCTCCATATCTCAAAAACAATCATCAAGCATCAAACTTCTCTTAGTATTCAAAACACTCATAAGAATTTTTTTACTAATCTTAGATGCCTGCCATATTAGGATTATTTAAGCAGATTACCATGATATTTAAGACTCTCAAAATAATAGAAGTGAATCATGAGAATTCATCTATTTCTTCAAAATAAAACCACCACTGTGCTCTAAAAAGATATAAGTGAAGCACTAGAGCAAATGACAAACTATATAACTCAAAAGATATAAGTGAAGATCAATGAGTAGTCAAATAATTATGCAACTATGCGAAGACTCTCTAACATTTAATAATTTCAGATCTTGGTATTTTATTCAAACAGCAAGCAAAACTAAATAAAATGACGCTCCAAGCAAAACACATATCATGTGGTAAATAAAAATATAGCTCCAAGTAAAGTTACCGATGGACGAAGACGAAAGAGGGGATGCCTTCCGGGGCATCCCCAAGCTTAGACTTTTGGTTGTCCTTGAATTTTTCCTTGGGTGCCTTTGGCATCCCCAAGCTTAGGATCTTGGCACTCCTTATTCCATAGTCCATCGAATCTTTACCCAAAACTTGAAAACTTCACAACACAAAACTTAACAGAAAACTCGTAAGCTCCGTTAGTATAAGAAAGAAAATCACCACTTCAAGGTACTGTAATGAACTAATTATTTATTTATATTGATGTTAAACCTACTGTATTCCAACTTCTCTATGGTTTATAAAGTCTTTTACTAGCCACAGATTCATTAAAATAAGCAAACAACACATGAAAAACAGAATCTGTCAAAAACAGAACAGTCTGTAGTAATATGGATCAAATGTATACTTCTGGAACTCATAAAATTCTCAAATAAATTTATGGACCTGAGGAATTTATCTATTAATCATCTGAAAAAAGAATTAACTAAATAGAGCTCTCCAATAAAAAATGGCAGCAATTCTTGTGAGCGCTAAAGTTTCTGTTTTTTACAGCATGATCAATAAGACTTTCCCCAAGTCTTCCCAACGGTTCTACTTGGCACAAACACTAATTAAAACATGAAAATTCAATCATAACAGAGTCTAGATAAATTATTTATTACTAAACAGGAGCAAAAAGCAAGGAACGAAAATAAAATTGGGTTGCCTCCCAACAAGCGCTATCGTTTAATGCCCCTAGCTAGGCATGATGATTTGAATGATGCTCACATAAAAGATAAGAATTGTAACATAAAGAGAGCATCATGAAGAATATGACTAGCACATTTAAGTATAACCCACTTCCTATGCATAGGGATTTTGTGATCAAACAACTTGTGGGAACAAGAATCAACTTGCATAGGAAAGCAAAACAAGCATAACTTCAAGATTTTAAGCATGTAGAGAGGAAACTTGATATTATTGCAATTCTTACAAGCATATGTTCCTCCCTAATAATAATTTTCAGTAGCATCATGAATGAATTCAACAATATAACTATCACATAAAGCATTCTTTTCATGATCTACAAGCATAGAAAATTTACTACTCTCTACATAAGCAAAATTCTTCTCAATCGGAATAGTGGGAGCATCATAAGAGACTCGAATACTATAAATTGTTTCCACATTAAAAGAGTAATGTTCAAAAAAAGGGTAATCATAATCATGACAAGTTTTATAAATATAATCATCACTACTTTTTATAGCATATGTATCATCACAATAATCATCATAAGTAGGAGGCATGCTATCATCATTATAAATTTGCATATCAAAACTTGGGAGATAAAAATATCATCTTCATTAAACGTAGCATCCCAAAGCTTGGGACAAACATTAATTGCAGCAAATATATTCTCAAAAACATCATCTTCATCAAACATAGCATGCCCAAGCTTGGGCCTTTTCATATCATAAGCATAATCGCTCTCATCATTAATAGTATGGATAGCACCAATAGTATAGCAATTATCATATTCTTCCAAGCAAGTGCCAAAAAGATTTTCAAGATCATAAGAAGTATCATTATCTTCTGATGAAGCTATGTACCTAGGGTAGGGGCATGGACCTGTCCTAAGAGCCCTACCCAAGGACATCCCTGGAAGAAGTCACCTTTCAATCGACTTGAAGGTATCCCACTCGACGGATTCAAGACACTCGACCAGGAAGCTACCACTCGACTACGAAGCCAACCACTCAACTGACAGGAGATCTAAACTCACTCCGCAAGCAAACGGTCGGCCATTAAGTAGTCTTTATGGTCATCATAGCACTTTATTAGGGACGTTACCAGTAACGCCCAGTCTTAATGTATTTTAACCCTGCATTACTGAGGACCGGAGGGGTCTGGCGAACTCTATATAAGCCACCCCCTCCTCAGTAGCAGGGGTTGGCACCCCTGTAATTCATACACACATAATCCAGTCGACCGCCTTCGGGCACCGAGACGTAGGGCTGTTACTTCTTCCGCGAAGGGCCTGTACTCGTACATCCTGGTGTATTTACAACTTCTCCATAGCTGAGATCTAGCCTCTCCATACATACCCCCCTACCTCACTGTCAGAGTTAGAACCACGACAGTTGGCGCCCACCGTGGGGCAGGAGTCTTAGCGCCTAGTTGGAGAAGTTGCGATTTTTCCGATCCCTTTGATCATGTTTTCGTGCGGAGATTTGGTGGAGGGCCGCGAGATCCGTCTCGGCGCACTCACGTTCATCGCCGACAACTCCGCTTGGCTTCAGGAGGCTCCACTCGACATCGACGCCCTCCCCGTCCGCGGTGCGACGCACTTCCGCGCATGTGTTCGTGGCGTCCTCCTGCGGCAGCCGTCGACCCAGTATCGGTCGGCTCCCGTGTCATCTTCCCGCCCTGTCTCCCACCGGCGCAAGCGCTCCGGCCGGTCGAGACTTCAGAGGTGGGTGAGGCATGCCGTGGCCCGCCAGTCGGCAGCCCCACAAGTCGCGGCAATCGAGCCCGACGAATCCCTCTACGGCCTGTTCGACCTGTCGACTGGCTCCGCGGAGACCGCATCCGAGTGCGACAGCAGCGACCCGGCGGCTGAGGTTCTGGCGGTCGATGGAACACACAGTCCTCCCGGTTTCCCTCGCACCGATGGAGGCGCGGGTGGAGGCGACCCGTCGCATCCCCACGATGAGTATCTCCCCGAACCTCTCACGTCATTGCAGCGAGAGGAGCTTCGCCGCCGGAACATGGATGCACTCCACACTCCTATCGTCGGAGAAACCCCCGAGGCCCGGGCCTTGGAGGACGCGCGCTTGGCTAACTTGGCCGAGCGCACTCGACTGGAGAATCTCCAGCGAATACTCGACGAGCAAGCGCGTCAGCGAGCTCCCGAGTCCAGTCGACGTCAGCTCTTCCCGCCTACGCAGGTATATCGAACCCCAGTTCAGAATTTGGCAGCCGCGGCCCGTATAGCAGAATCGATTCAGCCCTCCCAGTCGGAGGCTGGCAGGGGCTTGTTGCAAATCAGAGCGTTGCTCCGGGCAGCGGGAAACCAGAATTCCGCTGTTTCTCAGTCGCGGAATAGGATCCACAGTCGATCCGTTGCAACGGATACAGTCCAGTCGGCTCACAGCCCAAGATCGCCCCCGAGGCGTGAGGGACGCGGAGACCGGCACGATCAGTACAGAAGAAATGAGCAGTATGATCACCGGTTCGATCGACGTCGAGTGCCAACCCCTCCCCCGAGGAGTGGGTCATATGCGCCTCGACAGCAGGATGACAGACACCCTCATAGTGTTGGGCGGAGAGTTCCAGTCGACCCCAGGGACCCAGGCTTTGATGCGAGATCCATCCTCGTTCAGGGTCTGGTTGACAGGAACAGAGCTCACCGAGAAGGCCACGACAGGGATGCGCCTGCCAGCAGCAGAGTACGTGTTTCGGGGCCAGAGTGTTTCAGTCGAGCCATCAGGGCCGCAGTGATTCCTCCCAACTTCCGGTTGGCGACTGGAGTCAGCAAGTTCACCGGCGAGTCTAAGCCTGACACTTGGCTCGAAGACTACCGAGTGGCTGTCCAGATTGGTGGCGGCAATGATGAGGTGGCTATGAAGCATTTGCCTCTCCTGTTAGAGGGCTCAGCCAGAGCGTGGCTGAATCAGTTAGCACCCAGCAGCATCTACACTTGGGAGGATCTCTCTCGAGTGTTTGTCACGACCTTTGAAGGAACATGCAAGCGACCGGCAGGCCTTACAGAATTGCGGTCTTGCGTGCAGAAACCGAGTGAAACTCTGAGGGATTACATCCAGAGGTGGATCACTTTGCATCACACAGTTGAGAATGTACCAGATCACCAAGCAGTTTGTGCCTTTAAAGAAGGCGTCAAGAACAGAGAGTTGAACCTGAAGTTCGGTCGGACCGGAGAAATGTCTCTGAATCGGATGATGGAAATTGCCACCAAATACGCTAACGGAGAAGATGAAGATCGACTCCGGAGTGGCAAGCAGAAAGCAGTCGCCCAGGAAACCGGAGGCAATTCCAGTCGGAAGCAGAAGCGGAAGGCCGAGCCAGCCGCTCCTGGGGAGGCCCTGGCCGTAACCCAGGGAAAATTCAAGGGAAAACCCAAGGGGCCCTGGAACCCCAAGAAAGTCAAGGATCAAGATGGAAATGATGTTTTGGATCTGCCATGTCACATCCACACCAAGAAAGATGAAGAGGGTAATCTTATTTACCCAAAGCATACCACTCGACAGTGCCGGCTCCTGATCCAGCAGTTTCAGGGCAAGCAGTCCAAAGACAAGGAAAAAGAGTCAGACAGAGTTGAGGACAAAGAAGATAGTGACGATGGATACCCCCAAGTCAATTCCACCTTGATGATTTTTGCTGATGTCGAAAGCAAAAGTCGACTGAAAGTCATTAACCGTGAAGTGAATATGGTTGCCCCGGCAACACCCAGCTACCTGAAGTGGTCTCAGACTGCCATCACGTTCGACCAGTCCGATCACCCTGCGCACATTGCCACCCCTGGGAGGCAAGCTCTGGTGGTCGATCCAGTTGTCGAAGGCACTCGACTGACCAAAGTCCTGATGGATGGTGGCAGCGGCCTGAACATACTGTATGCAGAAACGTTGAAAGGGATGGGCATTCCGATGTCCAGGCTCAGTGCCAGCAACATGAGTTTCCATGGAGTCATTCCTGGAAAGAAAGCCGAGTCACTCGGCCAGATTGCTCTCGATGTGGTTTTCGGTGATTCAAAGAATTACCGCAAGGAAAAGTTGACATTTGAGGTTGTGGACTTCCAAAGTGCTTATCATGCTATTCTGGGCCGGCCAGCTTATGCACGCTTCATGGCTCGACCGTGCTATGTGTATCTCAAGTTGAAGATGCCCGGCCCCAGAGGTGTGATCACCGTTACAGGCAATCGGAAGAAAGCAGAGGAGTGTTTTCAGAAAGGATCAAAGATCGCTGATGCTCAGATGTCAGTAGTCGAGCTGCAAGAGTACCAGAAGACTGCTGATCCGAGTGAATTGCTGCGAGCCAAGAAGCCAGCTTCAGAATCAGCTTTTCAGTCGTCCGGTGAAACTAAGCCAGTTCACATTCACCCGACCGACCCCAATGCTGCTCCGACTCACATCTCAACGACGCTCGACTCCAAATAGGAAGAAGCGCTCATCCAGTTCCTCCGTGAGAACTGGGACATCTTCGCATGGAAGCCTTCTGACATGCCTGGAGTTCCCAGGGGGCTGGCTGAGCACCGTCTACGAGTCGACCCGAAGTTCAAGCCTGTGAAAGAACATCTTCGACGGTCCGCCGTCCAGAAGAGGAAAGCTATTGGCGAGGAGGTGGCTCGGCTCTTAGCAGCGGAGTTCATCCGAGAGATTTACCACTCCGAGTGGCTCGCCAATGTTGTCATGGTCCCCAAGAAGGACAAGTCACTTCGCATGTGCATTGACTTTAAACATATCAATCGGGCCTGCCCGAAAGATCATTTCCCTCTCCCCCGCATCGACCAGGTAGTCGACTCGACCGCGGGGTGTGAGCGTTTGTCTTTTCTAGATGCTTATTCAGGGTACCATCAGATCCGTCTGTATGGACCCGACGAGATCAAAACGGCTTTCATCACCCCATTCGGGTGCTTCTGTTATGTCACCATGCCCTTCGGCCTCAAGAATGCTGGAGCCACGTTCATGAGGATGATTCAGAAGTGTTTGCTCACTCAGATCAGTCGGAACGTAGAAGCATACATGGATGATATTGTGGTTAAGTCACGGAAAGGTTCCGACCTGCTGACTGACCTTGCCGAAACCTTTGCTAACCTCAGGGGATATGATATCAAGCTCAATCCATCAAAGTGCACATTCGGAGTTCCAGGTGGAAAGTTACTCGGTTTTCTCGTTTCCGAACGAGGAATCGACGCCAATCCCGAGAAAGTTGGCACCATATTCCGGATGAAGCGCCCTGTGCGTGTGCACGATGTCCAGAAGCTTACAGGTTGCTTGGCCGCTCTAAGTCGATTCATTTCTCGTCTCGGTGAAAAGGCGTTGCCTCTTTACCGACTGATGAAGAAGTCTGACAAGTTCGAGTGGACTCCAGAAGCTGATGCAGCGTTTGCAGAGCTCAAAGCTCTGCTCTCCACCCAGCCGGTGCTTGCTGCCCCAATCAGTAAAGAGCCTCTGCTGCTTTACATTGCGGCCACGGGACAAGTTGTCAGTACAGTACTTACGGTCGAGCGGGAAGAAGAAGGAAAGGCCTTCAGAGTTCAGCGCCCAGTATATTATGTGTCTGAAGTTTTGACTCCTTCGAAGCAAAGATATCCCCATTACCAGAAGCTTGTATATGGGATTTACATGACCACGAAGAAGGTTGCACACTACTTCTCTGACCATTCCATTACAGTCGTCAGCGACGCTCCACTGTCAGAGATTTTGCACAACAGAGATGCAACTGGTCGAGTGGCGAAGTGGGCGATTGAACTCCTTCCCCTAGATATCAAGTTTGAAGCAAAGAAGGCTATCAAGTCCCAAGCAATTGCAGATTTCGTCGCCGAGTGGATTGAACAGCAGCTTCCGACTCAAGTTCACTCGGAGCACTGGACCATGTTCTTCGATGGATCTAAGATGCTGAATGGTTCCGGTGCTGGGGTAGTATTGGTCTCCCCCCGAGGAGATAAGCTCAGATATGTTCTCCAGATTCACTTCGATTCCTCCAATAATGAAGCAGAATATGAAGCACTCTTGTATGGGTTGCGCATGGCCATTTCACTCGGCGTCCGGCGCCTCATGGTCTATGGCGACTCAGATTTGGTGGTTAATCAGGTGATGAAGGAGTGGGACGTCAGAAGCCCAGCTATGACTGGCTACTGCAACGCAGTAAGAAAGCTAGAAAAGAAATTCGAGGGGTTAGAGCTTCATCACATCCCCCGACTGAAAAATCAAGCAGCTGATGATCTGGCAAAGATAGGCTCCAAGAGAGAAGCCATTCCCAGCAATGTGTTTTTGGAGCACATCCGCTCGCCGTCAGTCCAGGAGGATCCTTTTACAGAAGAAGCCCCGCAACCGAAAAGTGCCACAGATCCGACTGAAGTCGAAATTCCTGCTGTGGTCGACCTAGTCATGGAGGTCTTGGCAATCACTCCCGACTGGACGATACCATACATCGCGTATATCTTGAGGAAAGAACTTCCAGAGGACGAAGAAGAGGCTCGACAGATCGTCCGTCGATCTAAAGCTTTCACAGTCATAAAAGGACAGTTGTATAGAGAAAGCGCAACTGGAATCGGTCAGAAGTGCATAACGCCAGAAGAAGGTCAGATAATCCTTGATGATATCCACTCGGGGACCTGTGGTCACCATGCGTCCTCTCGGACCATCGCGGCCAAAGCATACCGAGCGGGTTTTTACTGGCCCAGGGCAAACGAAATGGCGAAAGAGATAGTCGACAAGTGTGAAGGCTGCCAGTTCTACTCCAACATGTCGCACAAGCCAGCATCAGCTCTGAGGACCATTCCACTCGTCTGGCCCTTCGCTGTTTGGGGACTGGACATGGTTGGTCCACTGAGAACAGGCAGGAGCGGATTCACACATGTGCTTGTGGCAGTCGACAAGTTCACCAAATGGATTGAAGCCAAGCCTATCAAAAATCTTGATGCTAGCACTGCTATCAGTTTCATCAGAGAGTTGATATTCAGATATGGGGTCCCGCATAGCATCATCACTGACAATGGGTCAAACTTCGATTCAGACAAGTTCAGAGCTTTTTGCGCCTCTCAAGGCACACGAGTCGACTACGCGTCGGTCGCGCATCCCCAGTCGAATGGACAAGCTGAAAGAGCAAATGGTCTGATTCTCAAAGGACTGAAGCCTCGACTGATGCGTGATCTCAAGCACGCAGCAGGCGCTTGGGTCGACGAGCTTCCGTCAGTTTTGTGGGGACTGAGGACCACCCCGAACCGGTCGACTGGAAGAACGCCATTCTTTCTGGTTTACGGAGCCGAAGCCGTCCTGCCGAGTGATCTACTTCACAACGCCCCCAGAGTCGAGCTTTATAACGAAGACGAAGCAGAGCAAGCCCGGCAAGACGCAGTCGACCTCCTAGAGGAGGAGAGGGAAATGGCTATGATCAGATCGACCATCTATCAGCAAGACTTGCGTCGATTCCATGCCAGAAATGTGAAGAGCCGAGCCTTCCAAGAAGGAGATTTGGTCCTCCGAGTGGATCAACAGAAACCACACAAACTTGCTCCTACTTGGGAAGGCCCCTTCATCGTCACCAGAGTCCTCCACAATGGAGCATATCATCTCTACAACGTTGATCGCCGGATCGACGAGCCACGAGCTTGGAATGCGGAACTACTCCGCCCATTTTACACTTGAATTCTCACTCGGATGAGGTGTAATAAGAAAAACTTCTGTAGTTTATTTTTATCAAAGACAAGAGTGTCCCAGTTCTTCCTGTAATTGCTGTCACTTTTGTTTGCGTACGAAATCCCCCAGTGGGTAGCTTAGCTGCGAATCCGTTTCGCCTAAGTTTGCAAAAAAATCCTACCGAGTGGTGAGCCAGACTCCCACTCGGGGGCTTAGCTGCAGCCCAGTGCTCGCCTAAGTGTTTGAAAATCCTACCGAGTGGTGAGCCAGACTCCCACTCGGGGGCTTAGCTGCAGCCCAGTGCTCGCCTAAGTATATAAAAATCCTACCGAGTGGAGAGCAAACCTCCCACTCGGGGGCTTAGCTGCAGTCCAAGTACTCGCCTAAGTATTTGAAAATCCTACCGAGTGGTGAGCCAGACTCCCACTCGAGGCTTAGCTGCAGCCCAGTGCTCGCCTAAGTGTTTGAAAATCCTACCGAGTGGAGAGCAAACCTCCCACTCGGGGGCTTAGCTGTAGTCCAAGTACTCGCCTAAGTATATGAAAACCCTACCGAGTGGCGAGCCAGATTCCCACTCGGAGGCTTAGCTGCAGCCCAGTGCTCGCCTAAGTATATAAAAATCCTACCGAGTGGAGAGCAAACCTCCCACTTGGGGGCTTAGCTGCAGTCCAAGTACTCTCCTAAGTATTTGAAAATCCTACCGAGTGGTGAGCCAGACTCCCACTCGGAGGCTTAGCTGCAGCCCAGTGCTCGCCTAAGTGTTTGAAAATCCTACCGAGTGGTGAGCCAGATTCCCACTCAGAGGCTTAGCTGCAGCCCAGTGCTCGCCTAAGTGTTTGAAAATCCTACCGAGTGGTGAGCCAGACTCCCACTCGGGGGCTTAGCTGCAGCCCAGTGCTCGCCTAAGTATATAAAAATCCTACCGAGTGGAGAGCAAACCTCCCACTCGGGGGCTTAGCTGCAGTCCAAGTACTCGCCTAAGTATTTGAAAATCCTACCGAGTGGTGAGCCAGACTCCCACTCGGAGGCTTAGCTGCAGCCCAGTGCTCGCCTAAGTGTTTGAAAATCCTACCGAGTGGAGAGCAAACCTCCCACTCGGGGGCTTAGCTGCAGTCCAAGTACTCGCCTAAGTATATAAAAATCCTACCGAGTGGAGAGCAAACCTCCCACTCGAGGCTTAGCTGCAGCTCAGTGCTCGCCTAAGTGTTCAAAAATCCTACCGAGTGGAGAGCAAACCTCCCATTCGGAGGCTTAGCTGCAGCCCAGTGCTCGCCTAAGTGTTCAAAAATCCCACCGAGTGGAAAGCAAACCTCCCACTCGGGGGCTTAGCTGCAGCCCAGTGCTCGCCTAAGTTCGGAACACGTCCCAATCCACAAGGACGGCAAGATGCGAATCGACTGTTACCTTTTCCTTCGGAGCTGCACCACAAATACGAAGTTATTTCGAGTGAAGGCCAAGTTCCACTCGGCAGATAATTCCCGAAGATATTCAACGATAAATCAAGTTCGGATAAAACCCAAAGGTCCAAGACCTCAGATCAAAGTACTCGAGCCCTCGGCTCGACAGAGTTTAACGGTTACAGAATCCACTCGGCATTCCGAGGCAAATTTAAAGTGAAGCATAAAAGTTTTTCATTCCTCAAGCGGAGGACTGGAAGGGGCGACGAACTCGTCCAAGTCGATCCCGTCTGCAATACGAGTAGCAGCAGCAATGAAAGTCTCCATGAAGTCTTGAAAGCTGTGCTTCCTGGTATTGGCAACTTGGATGGCGGCCAGCTTTTCTTCTCGCGCCTCCTTGCAATGGACGCGGACCAGAGACAGAGCGACATCAGCACCACATCTAGCAGAAGATTTCTTCCATTCCGCCACTCGACCCGGGACTTCATCCAGTCGAACCATCAGGGACTCGAGGTCGTTCTGAAGCGTCGTTCCAGGCCAGAGTGATGTGTCGATCCGCGACATCGCAACCTTCAGCCGAGCAAGATAGTCAACAACGCTGGTAACACGAGACTCCAGTCGGAGCACGTTCATAGCAGCCTCGTCCTTCACGAGAGAATTGGCGGGATCCAAGCCTGGCTCCACTCGACTGGTTTCCTCTTCGAAGCTCTGGCAGAATTCTGCAAACACGATTCAAGAATAAGACAGTGGCCTTACGCGGGCTTGGTAACTGCAAGACAGCCGGGTCGGAATAATTACCTTCGAGCATGACGAACAGCTTCTTGGCGAGTCCACCGAGATAAGCCTCCAGATCGTTTACCTTCCCCGCCAGCTCACCCGCCTGGTCGTGCAGAACCATCTTGTCGTTCTTCAGTCGGCTGACCTCTCGATTAGCTGTCTCGAGAGCAGTTTTCAGTCTGGAGTTCTCCTGTTCAAGAGTTCCGACCGAAGCCAGTTTCTCTTCTGCAAGCTTCGTTTTGCTCGAGGCCTCCTTCTGTGCTTCGGCAAGATCTTGATCCTTCTTCTTCAGAGCTTCCTCCAGTTTATCTACAGAACGTCGAGTGAACTCAACATCAAGAATGGGCAAGAAAGGGAAGTCACTCGTCAAGAATGAGAAACCTCGCCAGCCATACCTTTTGCTTCGTCTCGCGCCTTCTGCAGGTTCTGTTGAGCGAGCTTCAAGTCAAGGTCGAGCTGGATCTGTTTGTTCTCCAACTCAGTGTAGAGAGCCACAAGTTCACAGGATTTCTGCAAAAGTCAGTCGACAGAGGTCCAAGATAAGTTGCTTCCGAGTAACCAAGAGACAATGATGACGTTTCTAAGACTACAGCTGAATCAAAAACATTCAACAGTAGTCTCGGGGACTACACCCAGTGGGTGCACTCAGCGTGCCCCCACTGGTTTTGAAAAAAAAATCGACTGCCCGCAGTCGACCGGATACAGTTTCATTCGACATGGCCTGGCCAGACCGAGTGAAGGAGTAAAACTACAGCAACACAATATAAAGACTACAGTCGACTGCCAGCAGTCCACCGTAGTCTCGGGGACTACACCCAGTGGGTGCACTCAGCGTGCCCCCACTCGACCAAAAAACTTAACAGAAACACCCAGTGGGTGTACAGATTTAAAAGATCTTCGGAAAAGAGATTCTTCAGACAGCATACCCTAACAGAACAAGCAGTGAATCGACTGACCTGGACGTTACTCTGAAGAGCTGAACTCGCGTCATAAGCCGCTTGGCTGGCTTCTCGAACCACCTTGACCTGCTCCATCATGATGCCTGCCTGGCGTATAGCTTCCTTAGCTGCACCCACTTGGTCCTCAGGGACGTGGTGTGTGGCGAAGAGCGAAGGCGGATTTACGGTCGACGTCGAGGGCCGCACACTCGTCAGAGGATTGGCGAAAGTCACAGAAGCCCGGGTGGTATCGCCACCGTCTCGAGCTACGGCCTCAGGCGCCGGAGTGGATTGTGGAGTCTCGCCAGCCGACGCTTTCCTGTTCCGCCTCACTCTCAGCGGCGCTTCGTCTTCGTCGTCAGGAAGGTTAATAACATGAGGAGGAGCTACGAGAAAAATTCAATCGACCAGAGTTATAAGAAATCGTCAGTCGATTCAAGGCAGAACATCAGTAATCATACCAGGGTTGGAAGTAACAGCATCTTCCATCTCTTGATCATCGTCCTTGGCGGAGATCTCAGAAGTAGCAGCACTGCAAATTTTGAAAGACCGTCAGTCGGCTCAGTGGATCGACCAAGGATCCGTCCACGGTCGACAAAGGAGAACAAGTTCTATCATTACCCAGAAATGGTGGGGACAGTCATCCTCATCTTGGGCAGAGCCTTGGGTGGCTTGGACGGCGCCGCGCGGGGGTGCTTGGGAGCTTTTTCAGTCGGCGCTGGAGAAGAGGTCCGAGGGCGCTTCGACGACTGCCCAACGGGAGCAGTCGCCTTACCACGTTCCCGCGCAGGGTCGTGTGTAAGCTTGGATCGCCTTTCCGAGCGGGGAGGTTCAGCTTCCTCCTCCTCCTCCTCTTCGCTGGAGTCGACGTCGTCGTCTCCCTCTCCTTCGCCGTCAGACTCCCACTCCCCCTGTTCGTCTCCGCTTTCGCCTCCGCTCGCCTCCCCTTCCTCGGCCTGCCCCTGTGCTCCGTTGGGTGTCGAGTACATCTCTGTAGTTGCCTGGAGAATAGCAGACAAGTCGAAAGTCAGTCGACCGATTCAAAGAGAGCAAATGAAGAAAGCAAGATCTCAGTCGGGAACACAAGGTCAGACCTGGTCCACGTCGTATGTACTGTCAAGCGGGGGAACCCTCCTGGCTCCTCGGGGGTTGTCTTTGTTCCCTGTGATGCTCGACAGCCACCCTTCCAGCATCTCGTCGGTGACCTCCTCTGGGTGAACCCGAGTGGTGTCGTCGAGACCCGAGTACAGCCACATAGGGTGGTCACGAGCCTGAAGCGGTTGGATGCGCCTCCGAAGGAAGACCTCCAGCAAGTCCATGCCGGTCACGCCCTCTCGGACAAGCTGAACCACTCGACCAACCAGCACCTTGACTTGCGCCTTTTCCTCCGGCAGCACTTTCAGAGAGGCAGGCTTTTGAGCTCGGTCCAGAGAGAAAGGGGGAAGACCAGTCGACTGCCCTGGGGTCACCTGGTCTTGGCAATAAAACCAGGTCGACTGCCAACCACGGACCGACTCGGGAAAAGTGATAGACGGAAAAGAACTTTTACCCCTCATCTGGATCGCCAGGCCCCCGCATAGCTGGATCACTTGCGTCCGTTCGTCACTCGACTTGGCTTTCTTTACCGATTGGGAACGGCAAGTGAAGATGTGTTTAAAGAGTCCCCAATGAGGGCGGCAACCCAAGAAACTTTCGCACAAGGAAACGAAAGCCGCAAGATACACGATGGAATTGGGAGTGAAATGGTGGAGCTGCGCTCCGAAGAAGTTCAAAAAGCTCCGGAAAAAAGGATGAGGAGGTAGAGAAAATCCGCGATCGATATGGGTGGCGAGGAGGACGCACTCACCGTCACGAGGTTGGGGTTCGACTTCTCTCCCCGGGAGACGCGCAGCTTCATGGGGAATGACTCCCCCCTCGACCATGTCGTCAAGATCTTCCTGCCGAATCACCGAGGGCATCCAGTCGCCCTGGATCCAATCCCTGGGCAGAGCAGTCCTCGAGGAAGATCCGCCCCGAGCGGACTTCTTCCCCTTCCCCTGCACCGCCGCCTTCTTCGCGCGCTCCAAAGCCGACGTCTTGTCCTTCACCATCGTCGCCGGCGAGGCTCGAACGGACCTACGGCGCTAGGGTGAGAGCGGAGGTGGCAGAGGACCTTGCGGGGGGAGAAGGAAAGGCGAGAGCACACTGTTGGGGAGCCCCGAGCCGGCAACTTATAAGGAGCCGCTTCCGAGTGGCTGACCGGTAGGCCCAGGCGATCCCGTCAAATCCCGCAACAGGCGCGCGCGCGGTACGTGGCGAAAAAGGTGGCGCGGAGATCGAGGAGCTTCCATCCTATCCCATCCGATTACTTCGGCCGCCCCCGTCCCGCTCGCTTCCCGAAATTCAAATCCCGCAAAATCCGCGGGCTGCAGAACAACTCATCAAACTGAAGAGCCCGCTCGTGCCGGCACTCGGTATTCCACAAGTAAGGAAATTCACTCGACGAGAGACCAAGAATGGATCAAGGTGACCGAAAGAAGTTGACAACGTCATCCGTGACGATTGATCCAGTACAAGACATTCGTATAACGCTAAGAACCAGTCGGAAGGACCCCCAACTCCTTCCCCACTCGAACCTCGATCCATTCGGGGGCTAATGATGAAGCTATGTACCTAGGGTAGGGGCATGGACCTGTCCTAAGAGCCCTACCCAAGGACATCCCTGGAAGAAGTCACCTTTCAATCGACTTGAAGGTATCCCACTCAACGGATTCAAGACACTCGACCAGGAAGCTACCACTCGACTACGAAGCCAACCACTCGACTGACAGGAGATCTAAAGTCACTCCGCAAGCAAACGGTCGGCCATTAAGTAGTCTTTATGGTCATCATAGCACTTTATTAGGGACGTTACCAGTAACGCCCAGTCTTAATGTATTTTAACCCAGCATTACTGAGGACCGGAGGGGTCTGGCGAACTCTATATAAGCCACCCCCCTCCTCAATAGCAGGGGTTGGCACCCCTGTAATTCATACACACATAATCCAGTTGACCGCCTCCGGGCACCGAGTCGTAGGGCTGTTACTTCTTCCACGAAGGGCCTGAACTCGTACATCCTGGTGTATTTACAACTTCTCCATAGCTGAGATATAGCCTCTCCATACATACCCCCCTACCTCAGTGTCAGAGTTAGAACCACGACATCTTCCACAATTATATTTTCATGAGGCACAATAGTAATAGGAACAACATTATTTGGGGGAGATATCTTTTTACCTCTCTTCCTTTTTTTTTCTTCTTCTTCACCACATCATGTGTGGGTTCAATCCTCTTTTTGGAGCTCCTTATTAATAAGATTGGTTGAATAGAAGGATCCTCCTCGTTACCTGGTTCATCAAAAGAAATAATAGGAAAATATTGGGAAGTCTCTTCCCTTTCGTTAGTATTCTCTTCATCCTCTATTTCTTTTCCTTTCTTTATGTAATTGGCAATATAAGGATTTTCAATGCAATTCACCGCACAATACATATAAATTTCCTCTAGATCAAAATGAAGAACTCTATCAAGGGAAAATTTCAGAATATCTTTAGTTATACATTTCATTTCTTCATAACCCAAGAGCAAACTAAGTTCATTATGATGTGCAAGGGAAATCAAGTCATCACAATTTTTGGACACGGTACGATCATGAAACAATTTGCATTGGGTACTGAAATGATCATGTTCATTACAAAGTTCACAAGTACGGCTAAGAAAATTTAAATTTTTAGCACAAACATCTAGCCTTTTGTCGGTGTCAAAACCGGCGGATCTCGGGTAGGGGGTCCCAAACTGTGCGTCTAGGTCGGATGGTAACAGGAGGCAGGGGACACGATGTTTTACCCAGGTTCGGGCCCTCTTGATGGAGGTAAAACCCTACGTCCTGCCTGATTAATATTGATGATATGGGTAGTACAAGAGTAGATCTACCACGAGATCAGAGAGGCTAAACCCTAAAAGCTAGCCTATGGTATGATTGTTGTTCGTCCTACAGACTAAAACTCTCCGGTTTATATAGACATCAGAGAGGGCTAGGGTTACACAGAGTCGGTTACAATGGTAGGAGATCTACATATCCGTATCGCCAAGCTTGCCTTCCACGCCAAGGAAAGTCCCTTCCGGACACGGGACGAAGTCTTCAATCTTGTATCTTCATAGTCCAGGAGTCCGGCCGAAGGTATAGTCCGGCCATCCGGACACCCCCTAATCCAGGACTCCCTCAGTAGCCCCTGAACCAGGCTTCAATGACGATGAGTCCGGCGCGCAGATTGTCTTCGACATTGCAAGGCGGGTTCCTCCTCCAAGTACTTCATAGAAGATTTTGAACACAAAGGTAGTATCCGGCTCTGCAAAATAAGTTTTCACATATTGCCATAGAGAGAATAATATTTACACAAATCTAGTCTGCTGACGTATTCCGTAGCGTGACATCACACCATGGCCAAGTCTTTATTCGAATCGTTTTACTGTCCCACCTCAGCGCGTTTAGCGAGGCGGTTTCCTTGGCATGTCTTGTTAAAGCAGAGATCGTGTCCCCTTATTCCGGGATTCTCATCAATACGGGTGTGGGTAACCCAACTGCGCCATTGACTACGTCGCTTGGGAGATAAGCGAGTTTTACCAGGCTGGTGGGGGCGCATAGTCGCGTCCGCCCATATAAGGGGATAAGGATCCACCTTTTCATCCACGCCTTCTTCCTTCTTTGCCTATCCATTTCCGTGCACTCGAGCTCTAGCACCCAAGTCCGCACACCCCACCTCAACCTTCTCTAGCCATGTCCGGAGCGGGAGGCAAGTGGATGGTCTCCTCCGTCACGGAGGGACATATCAAAAGACTGAGGAAGGCCGGATACTTGTCTAACGACATTGCGCACCGGCTTCCCGAGGAGGGGCAGCTCATCCCCACCCCTAGGCCCCATGAGAGGGTGGTGTTCCTCCCCCATTTCCTCCGCGGACTGGGCTTCCCTCTCCACCCATTTGTCCGGGGGCTCATGTTCTACTATGGCTTGGATTTCCACGATCTGGCCCTGAACTTTGTCCTCAACATCTCGGCGTTTATCATCGTGTGCGAGGCTTTCTTCCGCATCCGCCCTCATTTCGTCCTATGGCTCAAGACTTTCAATGTCAAGCCGAAGGTGGTGCGCGACACTGAAGCGGAGTGTGGAGGCGCCATGGTGGGCAAGATGCCCAACGTCCTATGGTTCGAGGGCTCCTTCGTGGAGTCCCTAAAGGGGTGGCAATCGGGGTGGTTTTACATCACCGAGCCGCGCGACCCTGAATGGGTCGCAGCCCTCGAGTTCCGATCCGGACCCCCTACGCGGCTCACCTCCTGGAAAGAGACGGGCCTATCATGGGGTAAAGAAGGAGAGCTGACCGGACTCCAAACATGCGTCCAAACCCTGGTGGACAAGAAGCTCAAACTTGTCAACGTAGTCCAAGTTATGCTCATCCGCCGGATCCTCCCGTGTCAACAATGGGCTTTCAACCTGTGGGAGTTTGACCCGGCGCAACACTGAACTCTAAGCAGGCTCTTTGACACGATGTACGAAGATGCCTGGAAGGTGCTTTTCAAGGGCGCCGAGACCCCTGCATCCGCTACCGAGGATCGTGGATTCAGCACGCAGCGTCGCGCTCGTGCGATAAGCTGTTTTTACCTTTTACAGGGTCTTAGTTTTTCATGGTTTGACTATATGCGGGATCTTAAGCTCCCTTACCTTTGACAGGATTGGCAGGAGACGTCCGGACAGATCAACTGTCCGGCTCCTTTTCCCGAAGGCCCAGCGGACGCTCGCTTGGCGAAGCTGCTGGTTCCGGCACCCTATGTGGTGCGGGAGAAGAAGGCCAAGAAGAAGGCCACAGGGACTCGGAAGAGTGCCCGACGCCTGGGGGTGTCGGATTCATCATCCGACAACTCCAAGACGCACTCCTCCCGTGAAGATGAGGAGGAGGAAGAAGAGACCTCTCCCCCTCTAGTGGGGGGAGAGAAGAAAAGGGAGGCCGCCCCAACTGGGGAGGCCGAAGGGTCCAAGAAGGGGAAAACCCTTCCTCCGGACGGCTCCACCAACACCGACGACGGAGAAGAGGAGTGGCCGCACAGGGCCAAGCCCCTGGCGAGATCGTAAGTGTCCGTATACCAGAGTGATTCATAGTATTCCTCCATTGCACAACTTTTCCTTATGTCGAACATGTTTATGCAGGCCACCTAAAGACCGTCTCGACGTGTCGTCGAGCGGTTCCCTGGATTCATCGGATGTGAATTCGCTTCCGACGGCTACCTCCCCCCACCCTACGGACGACACCGAGGTGCTGTCCCAACAGGTTCCAAGTCAGGAGGAGGTGGTCCTGGAGGCGCCGCAAGGCGACCTCCCGGACTCCAGGCGCAAAGGGGATAAAACCCCCAAGGGATCCGAGTCCAGCCTTGAGCCGGACACCGTGCCGGAACCTTCAATGGCTCCAGACTCCAGTAGGCAGCCTCCTTCCAAGAGGAGCGAGCCTACCGAGCCGGTGACCTTCGTCCAACTGGAGGCACCGGACAATTTGCTGGAGACGCTTAACGGCGCCTCCATCAACGAGGAGCACCGCACTATTATGAGTGCGGTGATCCAGAAGGTTCAGTCCGCCAAGAGCGGACTGACTGAAGCCTGTGCAAGCCTTCTAATAGGCTTTGAGGTAAGTAAAGAATATGTAAAAATATTACCGCATAGACAGTAGCCCCTGATGCTCTATTCGGCGTTCGGAAAGAAAAGCCGAATAGAGGATCTAATAACATTCGCAGGAGTCTAACATAATCAAGTCAATATGCGTATGCAGGCTTCGCTGCCGGCCTCCGCCGCACTGACTGCGGAGGTGGATACGCTGAAGCAAAACCTTGCACGGTCCGAGAACGAGCTCGGCCATGCCAAGAGGCAACTTGAGGAGAAGGAAGGTAAGTAATACCTTGCACAAGTATATAGAGAAGATGTGGTTGCAAAAAATGACAGGATCAATGTGCTATTATAGGGGCCATGACCGAGGTGGCAACCCTTAAGCAAGCGCTGTCCAAGGCCAAAAACAGAGCGGCCGCTGAGCGCACGGAGAGAGGGAAGCAGGAGGCGCGGGTGGAGGAGGTGCAGAAAGAGCTCCAGGCTCTTGTGAAAAAACACGAGAGTTTGGAGCTTAACTCAAAGACGCAAGCGTCCGAGCTTGCGTCTGCCCATAAAAGTGCGAAGTCTGCCAAGGCCGAAGCCCAGAAATCCCTCAAAGAAATTGAAGCGATGAAGAAGATAGAGGCGGGTAAGGCATTCATTATGCAAAGCAAGCACGTGAAAGTGAATTAATTGTTACTTACCCGAGTCCGGAGCTCTCCAGGAGCATTCGTAGATTTGCCCCACAGTGCGTCGGATGCCGCCGCCTACTACCGAGCCAAAGAGGGGAGCTCGACGGAGAAGGTGTTCTGGTCTCAGTATGCTGAGGCCGGACACCTGGTGCCTTTGAGCGACAAGCTAAAGCAAATGGTCGTGCTCCACAAGGTTGCCGAACAGGCCATAAAGGGCCTCATAGTTCGGCTGTGGCCTCGAGAGGCTCTGCCTGGGAGCTACTTCGGGCTGGTGAGGCGGCTGGTGGATTCCTGTCCATGGCTTGAAGTGATCAAGCACTCCGTCTGCATCGAAGGTGCCCGTAGGGCGCTTGCCCGTGCTAAAGTGCACTGGGGCAAGATGGATGCAGAGAAGCTGGTGAAGGACGGGCCACCGCCGGGCAAGGAGCATCGCGTCCCAGAAGCGTATTATGAGGGCGTCCTTAGGGGTGCCCGCCTTATAGTGGGTGAATGCTCCAAAGATGTAATTTTTGAGTAAACTCGCATTTGTGATCCTGTATGCTGAAAACTTGTTCATATGCGCTAAGCAACGCTTTTGAATTTAAAATATTACCTTCTGTGCGGCTGTTTATCAAATTTGAGAGATGGCGAGTCATCGGCTTCTGCCCCCATGCCACGAGTGCTGGGGTGTTCGGGATAAACATGAGCGCTCTTTTTCCCATTCTTGGGTCCTTCGAGGGAGGCACTCAACACAACAAACAAGGCAATCGGACTATAATGCTTGAACACTCTCACTTAGCCATAGAATTCTATAATTTTAAATTTCGGCGAAGCCCCTAGTGTTCGGAAGACCGAGTTCGGGGCGCTATCCACGCCTAGGCCTGACAAAGCCGACTCCTTGCTCTAAGCGGCATAAGTCTTTAGGGACTCGAAAACCTCTCGAACAGCGACCAGCTCTCGCCTTATCATGACGGTCAGTTTTAGCTTTCTCTACTGAGGTGCTTAGCCCAGCTCAACTAGGGCACAATCGCAGTAGTTCTCCTAGTGCTACCTTAGCCGATATAACGGAACGTAAGGTACCAAAACATAGGAGCCGGGCAAACCCAACATTTGACCCAAGACATGATTCGGAGCCGATGCATATAATGCTATAAGTTAGGGGTGCCGCACTTGTGAAAGTGTTCGGACTTCTCACGCCGTATTGTGGGGTACTTGAGCCCCTGGCGTATTGGCCGTACCAAAGTGTACGGGTGCAACATGTCATTAATGAACATATATTCGTAAAAAAGGTAATGCAATAATAGACGGAAGCTATGCATTGTTTATTTAAAAAAGCTGTGATCAAAGCAGAACGATACAAATAGTGCGATAAGCAAAAGATGGGACTATAAAATATGTCCTTTCCAGGGGTGAGCTGCGGAATGTTATGCGAAACAGGTATACTTCTCGTTATAGATACCACCTTAGAGTTCCGTAGTGCAGCGTAGCTTTCTGCTTCCCTGGTTGTATCGTTTGTGCGGCAATTGTACTGCCGGACAAGCCTCCCGAAGAATGGAGTCCTAAAAATAAGAGAAAATTAAGAAATCGGCAACCCCTAGTGCGGTTTAAGCCGCGTTTCGGGCGTGCCGTGATGGTGCCCCTCCCCCTGTGCCCATGGTATTTCTAGAGCGTAGTTATGTACGCGCAACACTGGTTTCGCAAGTTCGCGAGGGCTGGGGTTGGGGCCGCATTGCTACGCTTGCTCGGAACGTGCCAGGCGGTCTTGTTGTAGGTTACTCCGGGCGCGCTTGACGGTGTCCGGACGTTTAATGGCCGGACTGGAGAATTGCCTTGAGAGGCTGCTTTGTACTTCCGCTGTGATAGCCGCCGTATGCTCCTCCATTCGGCGAGAGTGTTCGGTGTTTCCATTGACCATGATGACTCCTCGAGGGCCTGGCATCTTGAGCTTGAGGTATGCGTAGTGCGGCACCGCATTGAATTTGGCAAATGCGGTTCGCCCGAGCAGTGCGTGATAGCCACTGCGGAACAGGACTATGTCGAAGATTAACTCCTCACTTTGGAAATTATCCGGAGATCCGAAGACCACTTCAAGTGTAACTGAGCCTGTACAGTTGGCTTCTACACCTGGTATGACGCCTTTAAAGGTCGTTCTGGTGTGTTTAATCCTCGAGGGATCGATGCCCATGTTCCGCACTGTATCCTGGTAAAGCAGGTTCAGCCTGCTGCCGCCGTCCATAAGGTCTCTAGTGAGGTGAAATCCGTCAATAATTGGGTCTAGAACCAATGCGGCGAATCCGCCATGATGGATGCTAGTGGGGTGGTCCCTTCGATCAAAAGTGATCGGGCAGGAAGACCATGGGTTGAACTTTGGGGCGATTGGCTCCATCGTGTATACGTCCCTTAGCACAAGCTTCCGCTCCCTCTTGGGGACGTGGGTTGCGTATATCATGTTCACCGTCCGCACTTGTGGGGGAAAACCTTTCTGTCCACTGTTGTTCGGCGGTCGGGGCTCCTACTCGTTATCGCTATGCAGTCCCTTGTCTCTGCTTTCGGCATTTAACTTGCCTGCCTGCTTGAACACCCAACAATCCCTGTTGGTGTGATTGGCTGGTTTTTCGGGGGTGCCATGTATCTGGCATGAGCGGTCGAGTATTTGGTCCAAACTAGACGTGCCCAGAGTATTTCTTTTGAATGGCTTTTTCTGCTGACCGGGTTTAGAGCCTTTGAATCCGTCATTAACTGCCGTATCCTCAGCATTGTCGCTGTTAATGCGGCGCTTTTGCTTGTTGCGACGTGACCTGCCACTGCTGTCCTTGGTATCCGAATTACCAGGGCTCTTGGTCATGTTATTGCTGCGAGCTAGCCAGCTGTCTTCTCCCGCGCAAAAGCGGTTCATAAGTGTCGTGAGGGCTGCCATAGATTTCGGCTTTTTCTGTCCTAGGTGTCGTGCAAGCCACTCATTGCGGATGTTAAGCTTGAAGGCTGCTAGGGCCTCTGCGTCTGGACAGTCGACGATTTGATTTTTCTTGGTTAGGAATCGTGTCCAGAATTGTCTGGCCGATTCCTCTGGCTGCTGAATTAAGTGGCTTAGGTCATCGGCGTATGGTGGTCGCACATAAGTGCTCTGGAAATTGTCGAGGAATGCGGCTTCCAGGTCCTCCCAACAACCAATTGATTCTGCTGGCAAGCTGTTAAGCCAATGCCGGGCTGGTCCTTTAAGCTTGAGTGGGAGGTATTTGATGGCGTGTAGGTCATCACCGCGGGCCATGTGGATATGAAGGAGATAGTCCTCGATCCATACCACAGGATCTGTTGTGCCATCGTATGATTCGATGTTCACGGGTTTGAAACCCTCGGGGATTTGATGATCCATTACTTCATATGTGAAGCATAGTGGGTGTGCGGCGCCTCTGTATTGGGCTACAGCACGACGCAGCTCAAACGAGCTTTGTCTACTATGTTCGGCCCGGCCGGATTTACTGTATCCGGCGTGACGAGTACCGTCTCATGCCGTGGGGCGCCCACGTGATCCGTAGATCGATCTTGTTTGCCTTGCCTTGTCCTTCAATATATCTCACAGGTCTGGCGCATTTTCCCATGACTTGGTGGTTTTTGAGCGGCGCCGGGGTGCGGCTTGAGTGGAGGGCCGAGAGGCCTCTCTGTCGCGGCCACGGGGTGGCCGGTCGCCCGCATCATGCGTTGGTGATGTAGGTTTAAGTGCTTCCTCCTCTAATTGGGGTAGCAACCTGCGCTTTGGGTAGTTCTTGGAGGGGCGTTCGAGTTCATACTCTTCGGCCGCAAGGACTTCAGTCCATCTGTCGGCTAGCAAATCTTGATCAGCTCTAAGCTGTTGCTGTTTTTTCTTGAGGCTGCTCGCCGTGGCCATAAGCCTGCGTTTGAAATGCTCTTGTTTGACAGGATCCTCCGGCATGACAAATTCGTCATCGTCGAGGCTTGCCTCGTCTTCGGAGGGAGGCATATAATTATCGTCCTCGACCTCTCTGTCTGCCGCTCTCTCATGAGGGCTGGCTTCTCTATCCTCCTATGCTGAATCTTGCTGGAGGTGGTTGTCTTCGGCACTGTCTGGGGTGTTGTTATCCCCCGTGCCGGAATCACCGTTTTTGTTTTGGCGGGATTTAGAGCGGCGCTGCTGACGCCGGCGCTTAGGCTGCTTCTTGGAGGGGTCATCCTCCGCTTTTCCATCGCCATTGCCTTCTTTTGGGGTGTCCACCATGTATATATCATACAATGAGGTGGCTTTCCAGTGCCCTATAGGCACTGGTTCTTGATCGTCTCCTGCATCGGCGTCCATACCGTTGATGTCTTCGGAGTCGAAGTCGAGCATGTCGGTTAAATCATCATCAGTGGCTATGAAGTGGGTGGTGGGTGGGCTTTGAATTTCTTCATCATCCACATCCCAACCTTGCTGACCATAGTCCGGCCAGGGCTCTCCTGACAAAGAGAGAGACTTTAGTGAATTCAGAATATCGCTGAAGGGCGAGTGCTGAAAGATGTCCGCGGCGGTGAACTCCATGATTGGCGCCCAATCGGGTTCGATCGGTCGGGGCGCGGAGGGCTCGGAGTCTGGAGAGGAGTCCGGCTCCTTGGAGTCACGGGCTTCACAGAGAATAGGGCTGGTGTTCGGCTCGATCATCGTAGAGATTGCAGCCCCCGAGGCGGTGTCTAACCACCCATCCTCGGTTGGTGTGATCGGCTCCGAGCTAGGGGTCGGAGCAGACACAGATGCGGCCTCCAGGGCACTGTTCTACGGTAGAGCTAAATCATGCCCATCGTGATAGTGCGGCACGCTCGGCTGTGGCTCGAATCCGTCGAAGATCAAGTCTCTGCCGATGTTGGCCGTGTAGTTCAAACTTCCAAATCTGACCTGATGGCCAGGGGCGTAGCTTTCGATCTGCTCCAGATGACCAAGCGAATTGGCCTGCAGTGCAAAGCCGCCGAATACGAAGATCTGTCCGGGGAGAAAAGTCTCACCCTGGATCGCATCGCCATTGATGATCGGAGAAGCCATCGGGCCTAAAAGTGACGACACAGAGGAACTCTCAATGAAAGCACCAATGTCGGTGTCAAAACCGGCGGATCTCGGGTAGGAGGTCCCGAACTATGCGTCTAGGTCGGATAGTAATAGGAGGCAGGGGACACGATGTTTTACCCAGGTTCGGGCCCTCTTGATGGAGGTAAAACCCTACGTCCTGCTTGATTAATATTGATGATATGGGTAGTACAAGAGTAGATCTACCACGAGATCAGAGAGGCTAAACCCTAAAAGCTAGCCTGTGGTATGATTGTTGTTCGTCCTACGGACTAAAACTCTCCGGTTTATATAGACACCGGAGAGGGCTAGGGTTACATAGAGTCGGTTACAATGGTAGGAGATCTACATATCCGTATCGCCAAGCTTGCCTTCCACGCCAAGGAAAGTCCCTTCCGGACATGGGACGAAGTCTTCAATCTTGTATCTTCATAGTCTAGGAGTCCGGCCGAAGGTATAGTACGGCCATCCGGACACCCCCTAATCCAGGACTCCCTCACCTTTCTTTCAACCATTTAGTTTCTAAATGCTTAGGCCTCTTGCAATATCTATCTTCCCTATTTGGTGTGTACTTGCAAACCCAATGTACTCCACAAAAATTGACATGTTTATAGGAGACATTTTCATCATAACTAGTGCAATCATCATTAGTACTATGGATATTCAAGGAGTTCATACTAACAACATTGCAAACATGCTCATCATTCAAAGATTTAGCGCCAAACATTTTAATGCATTCTTCTTCTAACACTTTGGCACAATTTTCCTTTCCATCATACTCACAAAAGATATTAAAAAGATGAAACGTATGAGGCAAACTTAATTCCATTTTTTTGTAATTTTCTTGTATAAACTAAACTAGTGATAAAACAAGAAACTAAAAGGCTCGATTGCAAGATCTAAACATATACCTTCAAGCGCTAACCTCCCCGGCAACGGCGCCAGAAAAGAGCTTGATGTCTAATACACAACCTTCTTCTTGTAGATGTTGTTGGGCCTCCAAGTGCAGAGGTTTGTAGGACAGTAGAAAATTTCCCTCAAGTGGATGACCTAAGGTTTATCAATCCGTAGGAGGCATAGGATGAATATGGTCTCTCTCAAGCAACCCTACAACCAAATAACAAAGAGTCTCTTGTGTCCCCAACACACCCAATACAATAGTAAACTGTATAGGTGCACTAGTTCAGCAAAGAGATGGTGATACAAGTGGTATATGGATAGTAGATAAAGGTATTTGTAATCTGAAAATATAAAAAACAGCAAGGTAACTAATGATAAAAGTGAGCGTAAACGGTATTGCAATGCTAGGAAACAAGGCCTAGGGTTCATACTTTCACTAGTGCAAGTCCTCTCAACAATAATAACATAATTGGATCACATAACTATCCCTCAACATGCAACAAAGAGTCACTCCAAAGTCACTAATAGCGGAGAACAAACGAAGAGATTATGGTAGAGTACGAAACCACCTCAAAGTTATTCTTTCCAATCAATCCGTTGGGCTATTCCTATAAGTGTCACAAACAGCCCTAGAGTTCGTACTAGAATAACACCTTAAGACACAAATCAACCAAAACCCTAATGTCACCTAGATACTCCAATGTCACCTCAAGTATCCGTGGGTATGATTATACGATATGCATCACACAATCTCAAATTCATCTATTCAACCAACACATAGAACCTCAAAGAGTGCCCCAAAGTTCCTACCGGAGAATCACGACAAAAACATGTGCCAACCCCTATGCATGGGTTCATGGGCGGAACCCGCAAGTTGATCACCAAAACATACATCAAGTGAATCACGTGATATCCCATTGTCACCACAGATACACATGGCAAGACATACATCAAGTGTTCTCAAATCTTTAAAGACTCAATCCGATAAGATAACTTCAAAGGGGAAACTCAATCCATTACAAGAGAGTAGAGGGGGAGAAACATCATAAGATCCAACTATAATAGAAAAGCCCGCGATACATCAAGATCGTGCCAAATCAAGAACATGAGAGAGAGAGAGAGATCAAACACATAGCTACTGGTACATACCCCCAGCCCCTAGGGAGAACTACTCCCTCCTCATCATGGAGAGCACCGGGATGATGAAGATGGCCACTGGAGAGGGATTCCCCCTCCGACAGGGTGCCGGAACAGGTCTAGATTGGCCTTCGGTGGCTACGGAGGCTTCTGGCGGCGGAACTCCCGATCTATTGTGCTCCCCGAAGTTTTTAGGGTATATGGAGATATATAGGCAGAAGAAGTACGCCAGGGGGCCACGAGAGGCCCACGAGGGTGGAGGGCGCGCCCAGGGGGGTGGGCGCGCCCCCTGCCTCGTGGCTTCCTCGTTGCTTCCCTTACATGGACTCCAAGTCTCCCGTGTTGCTTTCCTTCCAAAAATAAGTTCCGTGAAGTTTCAGGTTAATTGGACTCCATTTGATTTTCCTTTTCTGCGATACTCTAAAACAAAGAAAAAACAAAAACTGGCACTGGGCTCTGGGTTAATAGGTTAGTCCCAAAAATAATATAAAAGTGTATAATAAAGCCCATAAACATCCAAAGTTGATAATATAATAGCATGGAACAATCAAAAATTATAGATACGTTGGAGACGTATCATAACTTGATTTGAAGTTTCATGATGATCATCATTAGCTTCCTCTCTAGTTGGTGTGGGCATCACGGGAACATATTACTCTGATGTGCTACTTTCCGAATTGATAGAAGGTACAATTACCTCATCAAGTTCTACTTTCCTCCCACTCACTTCTTTCGAGAGAAACTCCTTCTCTAGAAAAGTTCCATTCTTGGGAACAAAGATCCTGCCTTCAGATCTGTGGTAGAAGGTGTACCCAATTGTTTCCTTAGGGTATCCTATGAAGATGCATTTCTTCAATTTGGGTTCGAGCTTATCAGGCTGAAGCCTTTTGACATAAGTGTCGCAACCCCAAACTTTAAGAAACGACATTTTTAGGTTTCTTGCCAAACCACAGTTCATACGGGGTCGTCTCAATTGATTTAGATGGTGCCCTATTTAACGTGAATGCGGCTGTCTCTAATGCATAACCCCAAAACGATAGTGGTAAATCGGTAAGAGACATCATAGATCACACCATATCTAATAAAGTGCGTCTATGACATTCGGACACACCATTACGCCATGGTGTTCCAGGTGGCCTGAGTTGTGAAAAAATGTACATTGTTTTAAATAAAGACCAAACTCATAACTAAAATATTCGCCTTCATGATCAGATCATAGAAACTTTTATTTTGTTGTTACGATGATTCTCCACTTCACTCTGAAATTCTTTGAACTTTTCAAATGTTTCAGACGTGTGTTTCATTAAGTAGATATACCCATACCAACTCAAATCATCTGTGAAGGTTAGAAAATAACGATACCCGCTGCATGCTTCAACACTAATTGGACCGCATACATCAGTATGTATTATTTCCATTAAGTCATTAGCTCACTCCATTGTTCTGGAGAACAAAGTTTTAGTCATCTTGCACATGAGGCATGGTTCGCAAGTTGTCATGGACTTAACACGGCAGATGCCCAAGCAAAAGGACTTAGGTGTGGAGCCATCACAACTAGGTTAGCTTGAAGGGGTTGAACGGGACAAAGGACACATAGAGTTTACCCAGGTCTGGCTCCTCTCAATGAGGTAAAAGCCTACTCCTGCTTTAGGTTGTATTGCTTGGGTTTCGATTACTATGGAGTGAATACGCTTGACCTAGCTCTTGATCGATTGCTTCTTGAGTTAACCCGCCGCCGGGTCACCCTCTTTATATACAGGTTGATGCCCAGCGGCTTACAGAGTCCCGGCTAGCTCACACAAATGTGACTGACTCAGTTTATAACTAAGCTTGCCTTATAGAACAAGTTTAACATATGGCGGCTCATACCTTTGGGCCTCAAGTCTCCTCCGGGTCTTGGGCCTTCAACAAGCTTGTCCCATGAACCGCCATCTTCATGTTTAATTTGCCAATGGTATGACCCGGCCCCTCCTGGGCGGGTCATACCTAGTAGTTATATCCCCAACATTAGGCCCCAGGTTGATTTGAACTTGTTCACATCAATCTTCACCTCTTGACTTAGCAGAATCTTCCATATCAATTCCTCATCAATTCATGTAACCCGCCATGATGTCACATTTTAGAACCATGATAACCCGCCATGACATCACTGCGCATTAACTTCGCACAAAGTCTAGGACATCTCAATAGATCTTTATCTTAATGGACCTCCCGAAAATCGAGGCGTTCATATAGCCGCATGATCATTTTCAGCCTCCTCGATTCCCGCGCCTGCCATCTTATCTTTTCCTTATAAATAGGGACATGGGTCCTTCCTTTCACTTTTTACCCTTGCCCTCTCGTCTTCGGCTTCCTCCTTGCGACGCCTCTACAAACCCGAGCTCTGCCACCGCCGTCTTCCTCCAGTGTCCTCAACTACGGCCGCTACATTGACCTAAATGGACCAGAGAAACACGGCGCTCTTCCGCTGTTCATCACCATCAGTAAGCACTCCACTTCCCTCATAGCAGATCTGCACTAGGGTTTCCGTCGTTTGCCGGTGTTCTTCACTGTTCTTCATTTACCTCTTTAGAACGCATAGTTTGATCTGAACACGTCACTGAAGTTGTGCGGTAGTAGTTTAGCATCCCTTTCAAATCACAGAAAGCACATTTTCTATACAAGATTCCATCTAAGCAGATGAGTTCTTCCGCTGCTGCCACCTTAGGTTTAAGATTTTTTTTCTGAACTGTTGTAGATCCAAAATAATAGAACTAATTTGTGAAACCTGTTTGTTCGGTACTTAGCCAAATCTCATTTATAGGCCTCTGGGCTCTGGGCACTTGTAACTGCAGCCGCGCTGGTGGTTTATATGATAGGCCGTAACCCGCCAGACACCACTGGCCCCATTTTAAGCCGCCAGTATGTGTTCAGAATCTGTATAACCCGGCATCATCTTCTGGTTTAATTAATGTCAACCTTTATAGCACATATTCTCTGCATACGAATTGGCATAGCGTAATGCAATTATTTTTTGATCACTGGATGGCTTAATAGCATAACCTTAATCCGGCAATTTTTTCCTTTCTAGGCTTTTCATCAACAAAAATGACCAAAACCATCACTTCCTGCAACTGGGTCGCCTCCTAGGTTACAGAGCAAACGCTGAATGAGCATGTCCAAGTGGGTGTCTTAGCCGCAGAGAATGTTATCCATTGGAGAGTCCCAGGAACAGAGACCACAACTGACCCCAAAGAG
This sequence comes from Triticum aestivum, assembly GCF_018294505.1. Classification (NCBI taxonomy): domain Eukaryota; kingdom Viridiplantae; phylum Streptophyta; class Magnoliopsida; order Poales; family Poaceae; genus Triticum; species Triticum aestivum. Next base: position 215,437,574 of record NC_057809.1, read on the forward strand.
GGTGAAGTCATAGTTTTTACTAATCATATGCTTCGTGGGTTCACTCCACCCGGCTCAAAATTCTTTCGTGATGTGCTGCATTTCTTCCGACTCCATCCTCAAGATATCGGGCCCAACTCCATTTCAAACATCTGCAACTTCCAAGTTTTTTGTGAAGTATACCTTCAACAAGATCCCACTATAGAACTATTTAGGGAATTCTACTACTTAAACCGCCAGACCAAGTTCACAGACGGGCCCAGCCTAGAACTAGGTAAAATTTCAATTCAGAGGCGAAAATAATCTACTTTTCTTGCCGCCACACCTCCCAGTCATCCTAAGGACTGGAACCAGACTTGGTTTTATTGCAAAGACACATCTCCAGAGGGTGAAATTCCACTGCCGGGTTACCGTGAAAACCGGCTTAGCAACAAACATCCTCTCCCGGAATGGATCAACACAGAAGAACGAGCCAAATAGATATATTCCCATTTTTTCAAAGATTAGAGCCTTAATGGCCAATGGTTTGACTGGAGTCGATCTGGTTCGATGCTGGGTCGCATGGAGAATCTTTCCCTTAAGCCGCCGATCCAGCTTAATGTGTGAGTGTACCGGCGATGTCAAAGATCTGCTGCGTTACTCTCCAATCCGTCTGGAAGATAAACAGATCAATGATATGATGAAGACTCTTGAAAGTGCAACTATCCCTAGGTGGTTTTGGTAATTCATAACAACATATAGCTCATTGAGCTAATGCTATTCCAAGATGACTATTTCAGGAAAGCTCAATGATTGGCATGGCATGGATGTGAAAGTGGAACCCTCAAAATGCTAAGGACAAAGGATTGGCTCAAGCTAAAAAGCTCAAGACTCTTCATTTTATATTTTAGTGATCCAAGATCACATTGAGTCTTTAGGAAAATCCAATACTATCAAGGAGGGATGAGGTGTTGCTTAATGAGCCTCTTGCTTCATGTGCTTAGTGATATCCTCCAAAACCCTCAACTACTTTCCCATATCCACATATGACCTAAACCCTAAGCCAAACTCGGTCCTACCGATTCTTTCTATCCGGCGCCACCGAGTTTCACTTGTCATAAGCCACTACCAAACCCTAGCAATTCGGTTCTACCGATAGGGATCTCGGTCTCACCAAGATGGGATTGCAAACTCTCTGTTTCCCTTTCGTAAATTTTCGGTCTCGCCGAAAGAGCGGATCGGTCCCACCGAGATTGCAATGTAAATTCAGTGTTTCCTTTTTGTAACTTTTCGGTCTCACCGAAAGAGCAAATCGGTCCCACCGAGTTTGCCTGACTAACTCTCTGGTTAGCTAATTACCAAAATCGGTCTCACCGAGTTTGTGTAATCGGTCTCACCGAGATTACGTTATGCCCAAACCCTAACCATATCGGTCCTGCCGAGTTGCATGTCAGTCCCACCGAAAATCTCTAACGGTCACTAGGTTTACCTTTTCGGTCTGACCGAGTTTGTTGATTCGGTCCCACCGAGATTGGAAAACTGTGTGTAACGGTTGGATTTTGTGTGGAGGCTATATATACCCCTCCACCTCCTCTTCATTCGTGGAGAGAGCCATCAGAACACATACACAATTCCAACTCATATGTTCTGAGAGAGAACCACCTACTCATGTGTTGAGACCAAGATATTCCATTCCTACCATATGAATCTTGATCTCTAGCCTTCCCAAGTTGCTTTCCACTCAAATCTTCTTTCCACAAAATCCAAATCCTATGAGAGAGAGTTGAGTGTTGGGGAGACTATCATTTGAAGCATAAGAGCAAGGAGTTCATTACCTACACATGATTTGTTACTTCTTGGAGAGTGGTGTCTCCTAGATTGGCTAGGTGTCACTTGGGAGCCTCCGACAAGATTGTGGAGTTGAACCAAGGATTTTGTAAGGGAAAGGAGATCGCCTACTTCGTGAAGATCTACCGCTAGTGAGGCAAGTCCTGTGTGGGCGATGGCCATGGTGGGATAGACAAGGTTGCTTCTTCGTGGACCCTTTGTGGGTGGTTGCTTCTTCGTGGACCCTTTGTGGGTGGAGCCCTTTGTGGACTCGCGCAACCGTTACCCTGTGTGGGTGGAGCCCTCCGTGGACTCTCACAACCGTTACCCTTTGTGGGTTGAAGTCTCCATCAACGTGGATGTAGGATAGCACCACCTATCCGAACCACGGGAAAAACATCCGTGTCTCCAATTGCGTTTGAAATCTCCAAACCCTTCCCCTTACATTCTTGCAAGTTGCATGCTTTACTTTCTACTGCCAATATACTCTTTGCATGCTTGCTTGAATTGTGTGATGATTGCTTGACTTGTCCTATAATAGCTAAAATCTGCCAAGAACTAAAATTGGGAAAAGGTTAAATTTTTATTTGGTCAAGTAGTCTAATCACCCCCCCCTCTAGACATACTTTTGATCCTACAAGTGGTATCAGAGCTTTGGTCTCCATTTGCTTTGATGTCCATAGCTTTTGGTGGTCATAGCCTTGGTTTCACAACCTAGGAGAGTATGGCGTCTAGCGAGGGAAATTATCACCATAGAGGTCCTTACTTTGATGGTACTAATTTTGCTAGTTGGAAGCATAAAATGAAAATGCATATTCTTGGACATAACCCCGCCGTTTGGGCTATTGTGTGTGTTGGTTTGCAAGGTGACTTCTTTGATGGGAAAGAACCAAACCGTGAAGCTACCGCGGAAGAGTTGAAGATGTTGCAATACAATGCTCAAGCTTGTGATATTCTCTTCAACGGATTGTGCCCAGAAGAATTCAACAAAATCAGCCGTCTTGAGAATGCAAAGGAAATTTGGGACACTTTGATTGATATGCACGAAGGTACCGACTCCGTCAAGGAATCCAAGTTGGATGTGCTTCAAAGTCAACTTGATAAGTTCAAAATGAAGGATGGTGAAGGTGTCGCTGAAATGTACTCTAGGCTTGCTCTCATCACAAATGAGATTGCCGGCTTAGGAAGTGAGGAGATGACCGATAGATTCATCATCAACAAGATTCTAAGAGCCTTGGATGGAAAATATGATACCGTGTGCACATTGATCCAAATGATGCCCAATTACAAAGATCTCAAGCCAACGGAGGTGATTGGAAGAATTGTTGCTCATGAGATGTCACTTAAGGATAAAGAGGAACTTCACAACAAGTCAAGTGGTGCCTACAAAGCCTCATGTGAAGCCCCTACATCATCAAGTGAGAAACAAAACTTCAATGAAGAATTGAGCTTAATGGTGAAGAACTTCAACAAGTTCTACAAGAGTAGAAGCAAAGATAGAAGCTTCAAGTTAAGGTCCTACAATGACAAAATATCTTCTAGTCGAGAGTGAAACTGCTACAGTTGTGGAAGACCCGGACACTATTCCAATGAGTGTACGGCTCCCTACAAGAGAAGAGAAGATTCTCCAAAAAGAAGAAGCAAAGAATCACCACCAAGAGAGAGAAGGAGTAGAGATGATCGTTATGAATGAAGATACTCACGGAGAAGCAAGGATTCGGAAAGGAAGGAAAAATCATCAAGGAGCTACACAAAACAAAGACATCAAGATCATGTTGGTGAATGGGTATCCGGCTCCGACTCCGACAGCCACTCCGAGAGAAGTTATCACTCCGACTCCAAAGATACTCAAGATGAAGGTGTTGCCGGTCTAGCACTTGTGTCAACCAACTCCTACGACATATTTGACTCACCAAATGAAGGAATTGGAAGATGCTTCATGGCCAAAGGTCCTAAGGTAACACACCCCGAGTATGTTGATTTCAATAGTGATGAAGATGACTTGTTAGGTGATGATTTGCTTGTTGACAACTCCAGTGATGAATACTATGATGAAACGTTAATTAATCATGCTAATCAAGATAAAAAGAATGACAATGATAAGGAGAAGATTGAGGCTCTAACTAAAGAACTAAACACTCTTAAGTTAGCTCATGAAACTATCTTCAAAGATCATCGAGAACTTTTAAGAGCTCATGAGAAATTATGCTTTGAAAAGCTCAATCTTGAGCAAGAGCATGAGTTCTTAAAAGCAACCAATGATGATCTCCGCAAGAAAAGTTCTTCTTACATTGCCAAGCGTTTACTCTTATCCACTTACATGCCTCAAGTCAAGTCTAGTAACAAGAACAAGAAAGATTCTTCCTCTAGCAGTAACAATGATCATGCTAAATCCAATATTGTTGCTTCTAGTAGTTCTCTTGATTCCACTAATGATTGTCTTAGCCAAGTTACACTTGAGCAAGAAAATAGCTTATTGAAGGGAATTATAGAGAAAGGAGTGTACAAAAGCCTTGCCGGGAGTAAGCAATTCGAGGAAATTGTGCGCAAGCAAGGAATGCACCGGAAGAATCAAGGTGTTGGTTTTGAACGAAAGTTCAATGCCAATGGAGTTGAGTGGGAAGAAGATCAATAACCCAAGACAAAGTTTGTTCCTCAACAAGAGAAGTATGATACTTCTTTCAAGGGGACACAAGCTCAAGATGATCTTCCACCACAAGACTACAAGCAAAAAGGCAAGGACAAGCTTCAAGAGGAAATTGATGCATTTGAAGAAGCTCCTAAGACCTTAGTCAAGTGGATTCCCAAGACTACTTCAAGTTCCACTTCATCAAGTACGACTACAACTCCAAGGATTCCCATCAAGATGGTGTGGATCCAAAAGAAGAAGAACTAGAGAGTTCTTGAGGGTGACTCCGCCAACATACTTCACTCTTATCATTTTGGCAAGAACAAGTGCAATCAACTTCCACATCTTGCACTAGTTCAAGGAGTCACAAACCCTCTTGTTGGTAAGTCAAGGGACAAGGTAACCTAAAAGTTTTCATGGACATCATCTTGTGTGTGCATCACTCTATGTCTATGGATATCCTTGTTTGTTCCTTGTGGGACTAATCCATGTAGGTATTGAAAGTGCAATTCACTCAAATGGATAGCTCCAAGTGATCTACATCAACATTGAGCATCCACATCTTCAACATCTACATGAAGTCATCATCGACAAAACCCGAGGTTAGTTCATCCCTCTAAGGGGGGATATCACATCTAGGGGGAGCTTTACTATAAGACTTGAGCTAAAGCAACTCTAAAGATGTGAACACAACAATGCTTTATGTAAAAGTGGTAACCCCACTTGAGCTTAAACGATGAGTATGACCTATGATCAAGTGTTCTCACTTGACTCCTAAGTCAATATACTCATATATAGATGACCTTGTCATCGCAAATTGCTTGATAGATGCTAGAATTGGTCGTGCATGCCTTGTCACATATTTCATTTGCCATCTTATTGTGTGAGCATGCTGGTTGCATATTTTACTCATTCGAGGACATACACTTGTTGTTTTGATTGTTTGGTTTTATTTCCTTTTGCCAAGTGGATGGACAAGAATGCCTAAGAACCTCCTCTAGATATCTATGCTTTTCTCGTCTCAAACTCTATTCATGCTACATCACAAAATTTGATCAAGTCAGATTCGAACCACTCTGTGTGAGGAGCGCTCGGAGTCCCCGATTCGTCATAGACTTAAACTTCCAAAACCTCTTTATGATTCTCGGTCTGACTGATACCCTACTTTCGGTCCTACCGAGATCATTAAGTTGATCTAGGTTTTCGATCTCGGTGCAACCGATTTGAACCATTCGGTCACACCGAGTTGCAACAACTGTATACAGTTTTGCATCTCGGTGCCACCGAGTTGTTCCACTCGGTCACACCGACAGGGTCGGGCTATATATAGTCACGGGAAATTTTTTGGAAATTTCTCCGAACCCCTTCGCCCGCGCGATAGCCTGCTCTGCCAACTTGGTCTTCGGATCGTCAACTCGCCGCCAGCTGCCTCCAGTCGCTGGTCTCCGTCGCCGTCAACGGAAATTCAACCCCGCCGTTGCCGCCGTAGCGAGTCTCCGCCGAACTAGGGTATGGACTCGATCTTTGTGCTATTCCCCAATCCGATTCTTAGCACATTGTGATCATCATAATTCTTGCCACGTTTGTTAAACTTCTATCCAGTCAATGAACACGTAGATTAGGTTTAATTCGAAAATTTTAGGGTTAGGTTTCCGCCGAAACCATCTCGGACCCACCGAGTTGAAAAACTCGGTCCCACCGATTTGGCTTATGCCATTGCACAAGTGAGACTCGGTCTGACTGAGAATTACTTATCAGTGTGACCGATTTTGGAACTCTGTGAAACCCTAGCAGTCTCGGTGCCACCAAACTGTGACTCGGTCTGACCGAGTTCACTAGTTTAGGTGCCAAAACTGCTTCGGTATCACCGAGTTTAGAAATCGGTAGATCCGAGATGCTTTCAGTGGGAAACTAAAACTAAGTTTTTGAATTATTCTTTTGCAAAAATCTCTGCATTTTGTGATGCTCATCCACTCTATCTCATCTATAACCTATTCACAGGGTCAGCAGTCAGAGTTTGCATCATGTCAGACCAAAGTGATAGCCAGAACTTGTCAGAGCAGCAAGTGCAGATGAGTGAGGGCACTAGTCCCTCAAGTTCCTCAGATGATGGCAGCAGGAGCACCCCTAGCAATCTGCCTAAAGCTGCCACAAGACAGAGAAAGAAGAGAACCTCAGACTCAGAAGATGAGGATTATGTGGCAGAAGAGGAAGCAACTTCCAAGAGAGTTGAGCCAGCACAGGGCATAAAACCAGGGATGAAGATCAAAAGGCCAGCAGGCAGGCAGCCTATGTCAAAGGCCAGAGCTTCAACTGAGAAGCCCACTCCCATTGAGCCAGTTGCTGCTGAAGGCAAGAAGAGGAAAGAAAGGGTGAAGAAAACTGTAGCCAGAGTGCTTGGCAAGGCTTCCATCATGGAAGATGAGGAGAAAGAAGAAGAGGTTGCTGCACCAGCACCTAAGGCACCTAAGCTTATGGGTGATGCTATCAGGACAGGGGCTGCTGCATCCAAGCCCAAAGAAGCACCCAAAGCTGCCTCCAAGCCCAAGTCTGCCCCAAAGATAAATACAAGGAGCATACCTGCAACTGAGAAGAACAAGGCCCCATTGCCTAAAGCTGCTGAAGAAGATGATGAAGAGCACGTTCTGAGAAAGCTCAAGCCCAAGATCCCAGACCACAACGATGCTCATCCTGTGGCTGAGGATATGAAACTCAGGAGAGATTCAGGGCTCCGGAAGTGGAGAGAAGCAGACCCGTATGCTTCAAGGAGAAGGACTGCAGTTGACTACAGGTTTCACACCAAGGAGCAGCAAGACTTTTATGAGACAGTGCTGCTAGACAAGAAGCCAATTGTCTGTGATATGAGATGGGTTGATTGGCAGTATATCAAGGACAATGAAGAACACTACCCTGGAGTGTATGATAGCTTCAATGCTTGTGGAGTAGTAGACTTTGTTGGGCAGAAGCTCACAAAGTGGAACGAGGAACTCATTATGCAATTCTACTCCACAGCACATTTCTACCCAGATGGAAAGATCACATGGATGTTTGAAGGTACGAGGTACCAGTCTACCGTTGCTGAATGGGCTCAGCTGATTAATGCCCCAGAAGAGCATGACGATGACTTGGACATTTATGCCAAGAAGAAGATGGACCACAACTCTATGTCCAACATGTACAAGGAAATTCCAAATGAAGCACTTGATACTTTCAAGTTTGGCTCAATGCATTATCTTGTGTCAGGGCTGCCAACTATCAACTGGATCCTTAGGCACACCTTGTTGCCCAAGTCAGGTGATCACAAGATGATCAGAGGCCATGCGATCAATTTGCTTCATATATTTGATGTGCCACAGAAGTTCAAAGTGATGAGCCTCATGGTAGAGACCATTAAGAGGACATCAGCTGATCAGAAGAGGAGCTGTGGATATGCCCCACAAATTCAAGAGTTAATCAACTCCAAGATGGGCACAGACATATACTTATTGGACAAGGAACACCTGCCCATCCGTCCATATTTTGAAGATAATCAAGTTGTCATGAATGAGAATGAACCATCATCTGCACAAGCACAAGCAAAGAAGGAGAAGGCAAGGAAGGAGAAAGCTGCCCAGATGCCAACTCAAGAGGAGGCATCTGAGTATTTCTTGAAAACCAAACAAGAGCATCTTGGTTACTTGATTGCATCCACACCGAGGATTGAGCAAGGACTGGCCACCCTCACTCAGAATCAGCAGAGCTTAGAGAGGATCATGGAACAAAAGTTCTATGACTTGGATGTCAAAGTAACAGAGATTCAGTCTGCAGTGGAACAACTTCAGGATGACATGCAGGAGAGGAGAGGCAAGACTACAACTGATGCATTTGCCAGAGTGCCAAGAGCTCAGAGATCACATGCAGTGCCAGTTGCTGACACCAGAGCCACCACTTCTGCACCAGCTACAGCTTCAGTTCCACCAGCTCCAGCATCTACTTCATCCTTAACTCCAACCACGTCTATAGAAGGCTTCGTCCTTGGAGTGCTCCGGACTCCACCACCACCTGAAGATCAAGCCTGAGTGTCGACTTAGCACTATGCATTTTCTAGGAACTTTTTGGTAACTTGTTGCCAAAGGGGGAGAAAATGTATAGATCATAGGCCTCGAGAGAGAGTGTTGCTTTTATTCTCTCTTGTTTTATTTGGTGGTTTTTCGAACTTTGTTTGCTTTTGTGTGAGATACTATGTCATTGCTCGTGAGACATTGATGATCATGTGTTTGATCATAAGCTACACTTAATGTTTGCTTAATATTATCATCTTATCTATCTTATGTGATTATTCACTATTCTTGGGGATGAGTGCATGTATTTCATTCTTATCATTTTAAGCGCTCAACCAAGATGTATGTGACATGGAAGAGTAACCCATGACTCTAACTCTTTGTGCATTTGCAGTCCAAAGCAAATTTTAAATATGCACAAATTTAGGGGGAGCTCTTACTTGTCACATACTTCTCAAAGCGACGATATATTTCATGCTTATTATCATTTGTTGAAGCTTTGATCTATATGTTGTCATCAATTACCAAAAAGGGGGAGATTGAAAGTGCAACTATCCCTAGGTGGTTTTGGTAATTCATAACAACATATAGCTCATTGAGCTAATGCTATTCCAAGATGACTATTTCAGGAAAGCTCAATGATTGGCATGGCATGGATGTGAAAGTGGAACCCTCAAAATGCTAAGGACAAAGGATTGGCTCAAGCTCAAAAGCTCAAGACTCTTCATTTTATATTTTAGTGATCCAAGATCACATTGAGTCTTTAGGAAAAGCCAATACTATCAAGGAGGGATGAGGTGTTGCTTAATGAGCCTCTTGCTTCATGTGCTTAGTGATATGCTCCAAAACCCTCAACTACTTTCCCATATCCACATATGACCTAAACCCTAAGCCAAACTCGGTCCTACCGATTCTTTCTATCTGGCGCCACCGAGTTTCACTTGTCATAAGCCACTGCCAAACCCTAGCAATTCGGTTCTACCGATAGGGATCTCGGTCTCACCAAGATGGGATTGCAAACTCTCTATTTCCCTTTCGTAACTTTTCGGTCTCACTAAAAGAGCGGATCGGTCCCATCGAGATTGCAATGTAAATTCAGTGTTTCCTTTTTGTAACTTTTCGGTCTCACTGAAAGAGCAAATCGGTCCCACCGAGTTTGCCTGACCAACTCTCTGGTTAGCTAATTACCAAAATCGGTCTCACCGAGTTTGTGTAATCGGTCTCACCGAGATTACGTTATGCCCAAACCCTAACCATGTCGGTCCTACCAAGTTGCATGTCAGTCCCACCGAAAATCTCTAACGGTCACTAGGTTTACCTTTTCGGTTTGACCGAGTTTGTTGATTCGGTCCCACCGAGATTGGAAAACTGTGTGTAACGGTTGGATTTTGTGTGGAGGCTATATATACCCCTCCACCTCCTCTTCATTTGTGGAGAGAGCCATCAGAACACATACACAATTCCAACTCATATGTTCTGAGAGAGAACCACCTACTCATGTGTTGAGACCAAGATATTCCATTCCTACCATATGAATCTTGATCTCTAGCCTTCCCAAGTTGCTTTCCACTCAAATCTTCTTTCCACAAAATCCAAATCCTATGAGAGAGAGTTGAGTGTTGGGGAGACTATCATTTGAAGCACAAGAGCAAGGAGTTCATTACGTACACACCATTTGTTACTTCTTGGAGAGTGGTGTCTCCTAGATTGGCTAGGTGTCACTTGGGAGCCTCCGACAAGATTGTGGAGTTGAACCAAGGATTTTGTAAGGGCAAGGAGATTGCCTACTTCGTGAAGATCTACCGCTAGTGAGGCAAGTCCTTCGTGAGCGATGGCCATGGTGGGATAGACAAGGTTGCTTCTTCATGGACCCTTCGTGGGTGGTTGCTTCTTCGTGGACCCTTCGTGGGTGGAGCCCTCCGTGGACTCGCGCAACCATTACCCTTCGTGGGTGGAGCCCTCCATGGACTCGCGCAACCGTTACCCTTCGTGGGTTGAAGTCTCCATCAACGTGGATGTAGGATAGCACCACCTATCCGAACCACGGGAAAAACATCCGTGTCTCCAATTGCGTTTGAATTCTCCAAACCCTTCCCTTTACATTCTTGCAATTTGCATGCTTTACTTTCCGCTGCCAATATACTCTTCGCATGCTTGCTTGAATTGTGTGATGATTGCTTGACTTGTCCTACAATAGCTAAAATCTGCCAAGAACTAAAATTGGGAAAAGGTTAAGTTTTTATTTGGTCAAGTAGTCTAATCACCCCCCTCTAGACATACTTTCGATCCTACAACTCTGCTCAATGAGAGTTTAGAGACTTGCAGTAAAGTGGGGTTGAATCCCTTCTGTACCCTCAACAAATCGCCAGCTGTAAGTATTCAAACAACTTTCACTAAATCATTATTTGTCAATCTGCCTTCTTATTATTATTTGAACTTCTTCAGGCTGACTCCCCCTTTTGGAATAAGAAACTCCAAGATAATTCGGCCAAGAAGGTCAGAAACAAGACCAAGGTGACCAAGAAACCTGCCAAGAAGAAGCAGATGCAATTGATCTTTTTTACTCTAGATGATGAGTCAGAGGTAGAACTTGACTCCCTTGGCTCTTTCTTTGTTCATCTTATTGACATTGATTACTATCAGGATGACGCGGAGGCCAGCAATGCAGATGGTGAAGAGGTAACTATCCTTTCCTCCGACTCAGAACCTCTACCAAGACAGGAAGTTCGTCAAGCGAGCCGGAAAGTAAGGTTTTTTCACCCTTTAGCTTACTTGGATCCCAACTTTATTTTGAAGAAGCAGTAGCACGAAGTTCGCCGCACAACCCAGAACAACGGCGGTGGGAATCTCTCCTCCGACTTACCCAACACGCCAGTTCCTCTAAAGCGCTGAGCAGAGGTTTCACAGATTTCCGACTTAGCTTTTTTCAAGGCGGACCTTTTTCTACAACCTCTTAACCCTTCTGACTCAAACTATCAGGGAACTCCTCACTCCTCATCTGGTGACTCCACTGGGACTCAGATCCCCCTCTTCAAAGTCGCCCCAGGGTGAGATCATTGAATTTCTTTGCTTTTAAACCCCTTTTAAATCACCATGCTAATGTCTTTCTATCTCATTGCCAGTGGTAAAGCCAAGCCAAGCAAGAAAGCTAAGACAAGTAAGCCGGGCGATGACACCAACACCACTAAGCCGAAGAAGCAAATGATGTCAAAGGCTTCCCATCAGACTCTTGAAACTGCCACCGATGATCCGCCGCCAGAAGAGCACAACGTCACCATGGATTCTACGGATGTTAACCCGTCCAATTCTAAGTCACCAAGTCCCATCAAGCCTACTGAACAAGAGGCTGAAGAAGTTATTGTCACTGGGGTTGTCTTCACAGAGTCGGGCAATCCCACTGTCTTATCCAAACATCGTGCCAAAGAAGAGTTTTCAGTTGCTGACAAGGGCAAGTGGAAACTGGATTTGGAAAGCTATGCCTAGTTTAATGCTCATGAGATTCATGCGGGCTATTTGAACCGCCTTCACACTAGCCGCGACTTTGAAGCCGACTGTAGCGAACTGACCTCAGACGGTCAAGTCTCTGTGCTTAAGTGCCATCCCTGGATCGGTATGCTGACACACACAATACTCGAGGATTTATAACAGAGGTAAATCACATGTATAAAGTAATGTAAATACTATTACCTCAATCCAAATAGCGGAAGTAACAACAAGGTTTTGGATTCCCATCAACACCAATGGCAAAGTTGAGTGTAGAAATCGTAACCCTAACGTATCACTTACTCGTCGTAAGAATCCTGCAACATGAGACGTTGCAGCCACAAAGGGTTAGTACATTGAATGTACTGGGAAATTCACACCATAGGATAATGTTGAATAATAGCTATCACTACATGCATATTTGGACTGGTGGAATGCTTTAAGTTTATTTTTGCATAAAGCCAATTTTTCCCTACAGCAAAGGAATATATTTTATTTAATTACAAAGTTTGTTGAAAACATTGAGAAGGTTCCTCCAACTCAATCCCAAAATAATAGTTATAACCCAACAAATTAATTAAGTAAAGTGATGAGATCAAATCAATAATTCAAGTACTAGATACTCAAGATGTCCATAACCGGGGACACAGCTAATCATGATTAGTTTGTACACTCTGCAGAGGTTTGCGCACTTTTCCCCACAAGACTCGATCTCCTCCATTGGATTTCTCACACTACATGGTGTTTGAGAAACGGATGACCGAGACATAGTCTTTCAGAAGCATTAACTCTTTACCCTGGGTAGACAGTTACACCTACTTTTCCCTACATTTGCTAGCCCACCACTGAAAGAGGTCATGCAACATACTCAACTATGCTAGAGCCCATAATAGCTTGTGGCTGCACACGGAAGTTTCCAGCATGAATAAACTTATGATCCCTTTGAGCCTGGGTGGCAATCCATAGGGTGATCACACGGGTACTCCGGGATCCCCTTGGGCAAGCACTGGGTTCTCCAGGTGCCCGAGCAAACCACTGGGTGCTCCAGGGTGCCCCAACCAATCCACCCAGATGTGTATTAAAGTAGCCACCTCAAGTTAACCATTAATAATAACTCTCACATATGTCATGAATCACTCAAACCAAACCATGTCTACGAGCATAGCATAGCAGTATAAGCATAACATAGAAGTAACTCCCAAGGGTTTGATATAAAGGACAATAGGTTCCTACCTCATCAGCTACTTCCCAATAGCCACATGTTATCAATTCCTAACCATGCAATGTTTGAGGGTGAAACTAATGCATAAAAACTGGGTATGAAAGGGATATGATCAAAGTGTGAACTTTCCTGTACTGTTGATGAAGATGATACACACTCATAACTCTTGATAGTTCTACTCGTCACACTCCGATCAATCTAGCGTAAGCAAGCAATAGTAACCACACATAAGCAATCACTCAAAAGATCGGAAAGAACGAAGAAGACAATTTAGAAAACATCAAAACCAAACAAATAACTCTTGCAACATAAAAAAAATTCTAACAGTACCAAAATTATGTGAATTTGGCCTTATCAGAAAGTTTAGGTCAAGAGCTTCGATTTGCAAAAAGAATCAACTAAATCGGAGTTATAAAACTTGAGTTACAATCAAACGAAGTTCAAATACAAATCTGTTTGAATTCAAATTTTCAAACTTTCAAAAATATGTTTAAGTTGTTTTACTGGTTAGAGGAGATCATAACGAAGAAGTGGGCGTTGGTTTCGCTGGATTTGGACAGGCGAGTATAAAGTAGCGAAGGTTTGAAAATCAGGGACTAATCTGTAAATAAAATATTCACGGATGGGTCCCTGGCCGAAATTAAAAAGGAAAATAAAAAACTAAACAACGAACGTTTGCTACCGAATGCTAATGAAGGAACTCATTCACTACAGAGGCTAAACTGATGAACGTTCACTAAATAAATTAACTAAATAAATAAACTGGGTTTAACAAAAAAACCGAAAACTGAAAAAAACGGATCGGGTTTGGTTTATACCTGCTCGACGGTTTAGGCGGAGAAAACCATCGGCGAATGGGATGGTGGACAGCGGGGGGCAGGTGGCGGCTCTGGCGACTGCGGGCGGGGTTCGGCGCGGTGGTGAGCGGCGCGTGGGGCGGCGCGACGTGGGGAAGCGGCGTCGGGAGCGGTGGCGAGATGCAGCGGCGACGGAGGGGCGTTGAAGTGTGGCGGCGAGCAGCAGGCGGCGGCGGCGCAAAGGGCGGCGGCTGTGAGGGGAGAGAGGGGGTCGGGCCTCGCCTTTTATAGGCGGGGAGGCGAGGGGAGGAGGCAAAGGGGGCGACGGCCGGCGGAGTCCGCGTCGGGGACGGCGGCGGTGTCCGGCACGCGCACACGAGGTAGGCAGCGGCATCGTGGGCCGGCTGGGCCTTCGGCCTAGTTCGGTCCGCGGGGAGTTTTTTTTAAACCCGACTTTATTTATTTTCACACTTTGATCATATCCCTTTCATACCCAGTTTTTATGCATTAGTTTCACCCTCAAACATTGCATGGTTAGGAATTGATAACATGTGGGTATTGGGAAGTAGTTGATGAGGTAGGAAACTATTGTCCTTTATATCAAACCCCTGGGAGTTACTTTTATGTTATGCTTATACTTCTATGCTATGCTCGTAGACGTGGTTTGGTTTGAGTGATTCATGACAGATGTGAGAGTTATTATTGATGGTAAACTTAAGGTGGCTACTTTAATACACATTTGGGTGGATTGGTTGGGGCACCCTGGAGCACGCCCAAGGGGATCCCGGAGTACCCGTGTGATCACCCTATGGATTGCTACCCAGGCTCAAAGGGATCATAAGATTATTCATGTTGGAAACTTCTGTGCGCAGTGATGACCCACAAGTATAGGGGATCTATCGTAGTCCTTTCGATAAGTAAGAGTGTCGAACCCAACGAGGAGCAGAAGGAAATGATAAGCGGTTTTGAGCAAGGTATTCTCTGCAAGCACTAAAATTATAGGTAATAGATAGTTTTGTGATAAGATAATTTGTAACGAGCAACAAGTAATAAAAGTAAATAAAGTGCAGAAAGGTGGCCCAACCCTTTTTGTAGCAAAGGACAAGCCTGGACAAACTCTTATATAAGGAAAAGCACTCTCGAGGATACATGGGAATTATCGTCAAGCTAGTTTTCATCACGTTCATATAATTTGATGTGTGGGTGGACCGGTGCTTGGGTACTATCCTTACTTGGACAAGCATCCCACTTATCATTAACCTCTATTGCAAGCATCCGCAACTACAACAAAAGTATTAAGGTAAACCTAACCATAGCATGAAACATATGGATCCAAATCAGCCCCTTACGAAGCAACGCATAAACTAGGGTTTAATCTTCTGTCACTCTAGCAACCCGTCATCTACTTATTACTTCCCAATGCCTTCCTCTAGGCCCAAATAATGGTGAAGTGTCATGTAGTCGACGTTCACATAACACCACTAGAGGAGAGACAACATACATCTCATCAAAATATCGAACGAATACCAAATTCACATGACTACTAATAGCAAGACTTCTCCCATGTCCTCAGGAACAAACATAACTACTCACAAAGCATATTCATGTTCATAATCAGAGGGGTATTAATATGCTTATAGGATCTGAACATATGATGTTCCACAAAATAAACCAACTAGCATCAACTACAAGGAGTAATCAATACTACTAGCAACCTACAGGTACCAATCCCAGACTTAGAGACAAGAATTGGATACAAGAGATGAACTAGGGTTTGAGAGGAGATGGTGTTGGTGAAGATGTTGATGGAGATTAGCCCCCTCCCGATGAGAGGAGCGTTGGTGATGACGATGTCGATGATTCCCCCCTCCCGGAGGGAAGTTTCCCCGGCAGAACAGCTCCGCTAGAGCCCTAGATTGGTTCCGCCAAGGTTCCGCCTCGTGGCGGCGGAGTCTCGTCCCGAAAGCTTGCTTATGATTTTTTCCTCAACAAAAGACTCCATATAGCAGAAGATGGGCATCGGAGGGCCACCAGGGGGCCCCCGAGGAAGGGGCGTGCCCAGGGGGGTAGGGTGCGCCCCCCACCCTCGTGGCTGGTGAGTGCCCCCCTCTGGTACTTCTTGCGCTCAGTATTTTTTATATATTCTGAAAATAACTTCCGTGAAGTTTCAGGACTTTTGGAGCTATGCAGAATAGGTCTCTAATATTTGCTCCTTTTCCAGCCCAGAATCCTAGCTGCCGGCATTCTCCCTCTTTATGTAAACCTTGTAAAATAAGAGAGGATAGGCATAAGTATTGTGACATAATGTGTAATAACAGCCCATAATGCAATAAATATCGATATAAAAGCATGATGCAAAATGGACGTATCAACTCCCCCAAGCTTATACCTCGCTTGTCTTCAAGCGAAAGCCGGAATCGAAAAATATGTCCACATGTTTAGAGATAGAGGTGTCGATAAAAATAAAATACGGATATGAGGTCATCATGATCATTCTTAGAACAACACCTTATATAATTATTGTCATATGATCTCTTATGCTAGAGTAACAATTCAATCACAATTTCAAGTATGAATCATAAACTTCATTGAAAACTAACAAACTATGATCTCAGTCATTGAAGCAATTGCAATTTATCATAACAT
Source organism: Triticum aestivum (assembly GCF_018294505.1). NCBI lineage: Eukaryota > Viridiplantae > Streptophyta > Magnoliopsida > Poales > Poaceae > Triticum > Triticum aestivum. The sequence continues at coordinate 215,454,176 of NC_057809.1, forward strand.
AGGAAAGAGTCAATATAAGAGCTTTTCAGCAAGTCCACATACTCAACCATCATATAGTCTTTCACAATTGCTAACACTCACACAATACTTATGGGTATGGAGTTTTAATCGGACAAAGAGAAAGATAGGGGCTTAAATTTGCCTCCCAACGTTTTACTTCAAGGGTAATGTCAACAATAATAGTTCATGAAAACTCACATCCAATTAGCCATATATACTGGGATCTTTCCAACATATTGTGCTTGCCAAAAGATAAAATGTAAAAAAGGAAAGGTGAGGATCACTGAGGGAGTCCTGGATTAGGGGGTGTTCGGGTAGCCGGACTATACCTTCAGCCGGACTCCTGGACTATGAAGATACAAGATTGAAGACTTCGTCCCGTGTCCGGATGGGACTTTCCTTGGCGTGGAAGGCAAGCTTGGCGATACGGATATTCAAGATCTCCTACCATTGTAACCGACTCTGTGTAACCCTAACCCTATCCGGTGTCTATATAAACCGGAGGGTTGTAGTCCGTAGACGATCAACTCCATACACAACAATCATACCATAGGCTAGCTTCTAGGGTTTACCCTCCTTGATCTTGTGGTAGATCTACTCTTGTACTACCCATATCATCAATATTAATCAAGCAGGAGTAGGGTTTTACCTCCATCGAGAGGGCCCGAACCTGGGTAAAACAAAGTGTCCCCTGTCTCCTGTTACCATCCGGCCTAGACGCACAGTTCGGGACCCCCTACCCGAGATCCGCCGGTTTTGACACCGACAACCATGACTCTTATGTAAGGTGGGAGATCAAAGTAAAAGATAAGCCCTTTGCAGAGGGAAGCAGAGGTTGTCATGCACTTTTATGGTTGGATGCACAAAATCTTAATGCCAAAGAACGTCACTTTATATTGCCACTTGTGATATGGACCTTTATTATGCAGTCCATCGCTTTTATTTCTTCCATATCACAAGATTGTATAAAGCTTATTTTCTCCCACACTAATAGTCATACATATTTAGAGAGCATTTTTTATTGCTTGCACCGATGACAACTTACTTGAAGGATCTTACTCAATCCATAGGTAGATATGGTGGACTCTCATGGCAAAACTGGGTTTGGGGATATTTGGAAGCACAAGTAGTATCTCTACTTGGTGCAAAGAATTGGCTAGCATGAGAGGGAAAGGCAAGCTCAATCATGTTGGACGATCCATGACAATATAATTTATCTCAGATGTAAGAAAACATAACCCATTATGTTGTCTTCCTTGTCCAACGTCAACTCTTTAGCATGTCATATTTTAATGACTGCTCACAATCATAAAAGATGTCCAAGATAGTGTATTTATATGTGAAGACCTCTCTTTCTTTATTACTTCTTATTAATTGCAATGATGACCAGAACTATGTTTGTCAACTCTCAATAACTTTTAATCATCATATGCTTTATATGTGAGCTCATTACTCTCCATAAGATCCATATGATCTCTTTTATTTCTTTTTATTCTTTCTCTTTTATTTTATTCACTCAAGATCATAGCAAAAACATCAAGCCCTTGACTCAACACTAATATTTATTATATATAGCTCACGGACTCGATTACATAGAAGGATCATAAGGCAAAACTCACAACTAGATCATACCGACACTTTATTCTACTAGATCAAAATATTATCAAAAGGATCGAACTAAGAAAAACGGTAAAGATAAAAGTGATGGTGATACGATATCGGGGCACTCCCCCAAGCTTGGCAGTTGCCAATGGGAGTGCCCATACCCATGTGGTTATATCTCTTTTGCCGGTGAAGGAGTTGGAGTTGTTGATGATGTAGGCTTGTCGTCCCTCTTCCAAGGCATAGGCTCACCATCATAGAAGGATGATCGAGTCTCCTGGATCCTCAGATCTGCAGCCAAACTCATCCTTTTAAATCTATATTCATACTCACAGTTTTGATTTTGCAGGTCATAGATTTGGGCTTGGAGGTGCTCGCCTTCATCGTGAAGCTTGAAGATGGCCTCCCCAATGTCCTTGACGTCCAGCTTGTGGTTGTTGGTGAACTCCGTGATCATAATGTGATTGGAGTCGAGTCCACGGTCCACCATCTCCTGACACTTGAAAACTTGTTGCTCCAATGCCTCGAGCCTCGTCTTCGTGCTTTCGGCCTTCCTTGGTCCCTCAACATCGCGGATGTGCAACAACCCCTCACGCATCTCAATGGTTTGAGGGTGTTGCATCACCTTCGCGAGGTAGGGGTTGATGACCTTCTCGAAGAATTTGTCCTTGGGGGCACTTGAAGACGACATGACGACCTGGATCTATCAAAAAAACAGCTCGAAACGAAGACGAGAGATATTTGCGTGATACAAGAGTCAAAACCTCCGAGAGATTATATAATGAATTTTACCGACCAGAATACGTATCGTGCAAGAAAACGAAGTCCGAAGAGCGCACGAGGTGCCCACGAGGTGCTCACGAGGTAGGGGGCGCACCCAGGGGGTAGGGCGCGCCCTCCACCCTCATGTCCTTCCCGGACTGCTTCTTATTTTTCTATTTTTCTAAATATTCCAAAACGGAGAAAAATTGCCATTAGAACTGTTTTGGAGTCGGTTTACTTACCGCACCACATACCTATTCCTTTTCGGAGTCTGAAACGTTCCAGAAAGTGTCCCTTATGTATTCCTCTGGGGTTACGGTTTCAATAACATTGGTTTCGACATTTATAGGATTACCTGAGATATAATGTTTGATTCTTTGACCGTTCACCACCTTCAAATTTGTGCCTTCGAAGTTGTTGATTTTTATGGCACCGGAAGGATAGACCTCCTCGATAACGTAAGGACCTTCCCATTTAGAGAGAAGTTTTCCTGCAAAAAATCTTAAAGGAGAGTTATATAGCAATACATAATCACCTACATTAAACTCACGCTTTTGTACCCTTTTGTCATGCCATCTTTTAACTTTTTCTTTAAACAATTTGGCATTCTCATAGGCTTGGGTTCTCCATTCATCAAGTGAGCTAGTGTCAAATAACCTCTTCTCACCGGCAAGTTTGAAATCATAGTTGAGCTCTTTAATATCCCAATAAGCCTTATGTTCTAGTTCAAGAGGTAAGTGACATGTTTTCCCATAGACCATTTTATACAGAGACATACCCATAGGATTTTTATATGCAGCTCTATAGGCCCATAATGCATCATCAAGTTTCTTGGACCAATTCTTTCTAGATCTATTAACAGTCTTTTGCAGAATTAATTTAAGTTCTCTATAACTCAATTCTACTTGACACTAGACTGTGGGTGATAAGGAGATGCAATTCTATGATTAACATCATACTTAGCAAGCATTTTACGGAAAGCACCATGAATAAAATGTGAACCACCATCAGTCATTAAATATCTAGGGACTCCAAACCTCGGAAAAATAACTTCTTTAAGCATCTTAATAGAGGTGTTATGATTAGCACTACTAGTTGGAATAGCTTCTACCCACTTAGTAACGTAATTAACAGCAACTAAAGTATGTGTATATCCATTAGAGGCAGGAAAAGGTCCCATATAATCAAAGCCCCAAACATCAAATGGTTCAATAACAAGTGAATAATTCATAGGCATTTCTTGACGTCTACTAATATTACCAATTCTTTGACATTCATCACAAGATAAGACAAACTTACGGGCATCCTTGAAGAGAGTGCGTAGGATCTGTTCCTGTTCATGCTCAGGTACACAACGTCTAATAACACCATCTACTCCTTTATAAAGATGTGGGTCATCCCAAAAGTAATGTCTTAAATCATAGAAAAACTTTTTCTTCTGCTGGTATGTGAAACTAGGTGGTATAAATTTAGCAACAATGTAATTAGCATAATCAGCATACCATGGAGCAGTATGAGAAGCATTTATGACATTTAATTGTTCATCAGGAAAGCTATAATCAATAGGTAGTGGGTCATCAAGAACATTTTCTAACCTAGACAAGTTGTCTGCAACGGGGTTCTCAGCTCCCTTTTTATCAATAATATGCAAATCAAATTCTTTTAGCAAGAGAACCCATCTAATAAGTCTAGGTTGAGCATCTTTCTTTTCCATAAGATATTTAATAGCAGCATGATTGTCGGTGTACTAGAGTAGGGGTACCCTAGTATCCCGAACTCGTGCACGGGCAGTTGCAGCGCCCCGCGGCAAGGCTTGCCGGGTGACCGCCAAGACCCTCCGTGGTTCCCTTGAAGACCATTCAAGAACAAGGTACTCAAACCAAGGCCCCGGCAAGAGGAGCTTGCCGGGAAGGCCAACCAAGGCCCCGGCAAGAGGAGCTTGCCGGGAATGCCGACCCAGGCCCCGGCAAGAGGATCTTGCCGGGAAGAGACAAGACCCCGGCAAGAGGAGCTTGCCGGGAAGGCCACTCAAGGCATACCAAGAAAGCTTGCCGCGACGCGCCCTGCGTCCCGGCAAGACCCGGTGAGCAACAAGCTCCCAAACTCGACAAGACGACGACCGCGGCAAGGAGCTTGCCACGGGAAACCCCCACTTCGTGCCCGCGCTCCAGCACACCTGCTAACGTGTCGCTCCAGGACTCTCCCAAGCACACGTGGCAGGAGGCTGTGCAGCTAGGGGTGCGCGGTGGCAAGCGGAGATGAAGAGAAGGCCATCGTGGCAAACGGTGGCGCTCCTAATGGTCACTTTTTGCACTGTTTAGGCAACTCAGACAGGCATTCAATGACCTTGTCCCCTGCCGTCAGAGTTAGGTAGGGTGCACTGTGTCCACAGTAGCGGTAGCTGCACCTACCGCATCTTTTTCCATTTTTACCCTTCTAGTCTACGTTGCCACCTGTCGGTGACCCCTTGAAAGTATAAAAGGAGGCCCAGGCGCAACGTAGAGGGGGTTCGGCCGGTTCGGCTCATTCGAAACACCAGGAACACTCTCACGCTCAGTCTGGCAGCGTCCATTGCTCCTGAGCAAGGATTCAATATACACAAACAAGCAGCAGTAGGGTTTTACGCATCCGTGCGGCCCGAAGCTGGGTAAAAACCGCTCGCGTGTACTGCCTCGATCCGCTCTTTGTGGATCCTCCGCCTCCCTCTGAACCGAAAAGGGGCCCTGTCCCCATAGGTGTTGGTGGATCAGCCTCCCCGACATCTCTGGCGCGCCAGGTAGGGGGGCGTCGAGATTGTGCGAACCCGATCCAGCGTGCACGCGAGCTAAATCTCCATCGTCTTCATCGACATGCCACCGAAGAAGAAGGATTCGGAGGCAGTTGTTCCTTCTGCGTCGCTTTCACCGCCTCCAGAGCAAACGGGTGGTGGAGTGGACGCCGGCGGAAGAATGGGCGTCGACGAGGGAGCTCTCAGTGCGGCCAAGTCCAAGGACAAGGCGGCACAGACCTTGGCGTCCATGCGCGCACCGCGTCCCTCTCAGGAGGCGCGGGACCGGCAGCGTCATGGCGTTCACAGCGCCATACGTCCGCCGGGCCAGGATCAAGCTGGTGGTTCTCGTGGCGCTCAAGACCAACATGCACGTCAACGTGCTGGCTCGAGCAAAGTACGGTCGCCTGGATGGGGCACTGCTCCTTCTAACGTGGTTAGGAGTCCGAGCACGCCCCACTCCTTGCACCGTTCACCTCCGCCGCCCACCACTCCAGCAGAAGCCTTGGCGCGAGCTCAACTGCTCCTAGACTATCCTCTGACGGCGGACAAGACCGACGAATGGAGGGCCACTATCCAGAGCCTCATCGGCTTCGCCAACGGCGACACTGCGCGGCAACCAAGCACCTCGCTGCCGCGGCAGGACAGCCGGACGCGAGCCGATGGCAACAAGACTGGGGGAGGTGCGACTTCCATGCACTCTCCACTATGAAGGCCAAAATCGCCGACTCGCCGGGTCCACCCCGATAGCGGCTCCACCGCGTCGTCGGACCCACGAGCTCGTCGCGACCAACGCCAAGTTCTCCATGAATGATAACAAGAAGACGCTCGAACCCGCATCGAGCGCCAAAGAGAAGCGCGACGTCAATCCGACAAGCGCGCTGGGCCCTCTGTTGACATGCATGCGCCAGGGGAACCAGGCGATCTGCCGTACGCGGTAGGTTGTCCTGCGTTCACCCGTGAGCTGCGGCAAGTCCAGTGGCCCAGCACAAAGAATTTCAAACCAGACGTACCAGAGAAGTACGACGGCAAGACGCATCCGTCGGAGTTTCTCAGCATCTACACCATCGCGGTGCAGGCTGCCGGGGGACGGGACGACAAGATCCTTGCCAACTACTTCCCACTGGTACTCAAGCCCAACGTCAGGTCCTGGCTCATGCAATTGCCGGACAATTCCATCTCCTCTTGGGCAGATTTATGCCATCATTTTGTCGGCGCCTTTACAGGCGGCCACAAACCACATGGCCAAGAGAGCGATCTTCATCTGCTCGCCCAGAAGGAAGGAGAGCCACTGCGCAAGTACATTCAGAGATTCAGCCGTGTACAACACAACATCCCAGACGTCCACCCCGCCGCGATCATCAGCGCGTTCCATCAGAACGTGCAAAATCGAAGGATGAGGGAGGAGATGGCGATGTGTAAGATCAGAGACGTCAGCGAGCTTTACGCCCTGGCCGACAAGTGTGCACGTGCTGAAGAGGGGAGGAGGCTCCCCGAGAGGATACAGGAGCAGGAGGATCTGACAGTGAGGATGCCGCCCCGGCAAAGAAAGGCCGGCGGCGGAACAATAGAAGGAAGAAGGGCAAGTAAGTGCTAGCTGTCAAGCAGACCGGCAACGGAGGTGGCGCCAAGGAAGCTAAAGATGGTGGCTCCGGCAAGGAGGCCCAACCTGTGGCGGCCGCCGACAAGCAGGACAGCTCCGACAAGCAGTATTGTAAGATTCACCGCACCAAGGGTCACGATCTCCAGAACTGCAAGAAAGTCGGACAGCTTGTTGAGCAACAGAAAGCTGAGTACGAGCGGCGCGACAAGGAGAAGGCCCAGGAAGGAACTGGTGGATCCGGCAAGAAACGTCCCAGCCGGGGAGGACGCCGCGGCAAGGCCAAGCAGCGGCAAGGAGATAGGCCTCCCCGCGGCCGCGACAAGGATGAAGATGACGACGATGACGAAGACATGGATGATGACGAGGCCGATGAGCAGGAATTTTAGAAAGCCACAGAGGTCCTGTGCGTTGACGATGGCGCCTCTCTGTATACTTCGCACCGCCAACTCAAGCAGTGGATGCGGGAAGTGAATGCAGCAGAGCCATCCATAGAGTCACGCAAGCCTCTGAAATGGTCCAGCACGCCTATCATCTTCGACATTGAGGATCACCCTGATCGCGTAACTGCGGTCGGGTGCTTGCCGATGTTGGTTTCACCAACTATCCGCAACCTCAAGGTCACGAAGATGCTAGTTGACGGCGGGGCCGACTTGAATCTGATCTCCTCCGCGGTCCTTCAGAAACTCCAGATCCCTGACAGCGAGCTCGAAGAGACCGGCACATTCCAAGGAATCAGCCCGGGAAGAAGCAAGCCGAAGGGAAAGATCACGTTGCCGGTCACATTTGGCAGCGAGCTGAATTTCAGAACTGAGAGGGTCACATTTGACGTTGCCGATTTTCCATTGCCCTACAATGGGATCCTTGGCCGTCCAGCGCTCGCCAAGTTTATGGCAGCCTCTCACTATGCATACAACGCGCTCAAGATGCCAGGCCCGATAAGTGTCATCTCTGTCCCCGGCGACAAGAAGGATGCCCTTATCTGCGCCGACAAGATCTACCGGGAAGCAGCAGCCGCTGCAGAGCGCAAGACACTTGCCGCTGAAGCTCCCGGAGGGAAGAAGAAGACAAAGTCCGGCAAGAGCTCTGATGCCCACTCCGGCAAGCGCACCTCTTCGGAGTGCTGCGCTACCGTCGAGGACGCACCATCGAGCTCCACCGGCAAGTGCAAGAAGACGATGACAGCTCCACCCGAGACCAAGAAGGTGTCCGCCAAGGAGGACGGCACTGGTGGTACCTTCGCCATCAGTGCCACGCTTGACCCCAAATAGGAAAGCGCGCTCATTGCTTTCCTGCGGGCGAATGTCGACGTGTTTGCATGGCAACAGTCTGATATCCCCGGTGTTCCCAGGAAAGTAATCGAGCACCACCTTGCCGTCTGTCCTCATGCGTGGCCCGTCAAGCAGAGAGTCAGGAAGCAAGCAGTGGAGCGCCAAGAGTTCATTGCAGAAGAGATCAGGAAATTGGAAGCAGTAGGCCTTGTCAGAGGAGTGCTCCATCCCACGTGGTTGGCCAATCCTGTAGTCGTGCGCAAGGCGAACATGAAATGGAGGCTTTGTATAGACTTCACTGATGTCAATAAAGCCTGTCCCAAAGATCCATTTCCCTTGCCGCGCATTGACCAGATTGTTGACTCCACAGCTGGATGTGATTTGCTTTCATTTCTTGATGCATACTTAGGATACCATTAAATCTTCATGGCAGAAGAGGATGAGGAAAAAACCGCATTTATCACCCCTTGTGGCACATACTGTTTTGTACGGATGCCCTTTGGGTTGAAGAATGCTGGCTCAACATTTGCAAGGATAGTCCATGTCGCTTTTGAGCCCCAGATACACAGAAATGTGGAAGCCTACATGGATGATATAGTGGTCAAGAGCAAGGACAAGGCTACCCTGATCCAAGATTTAGAAGAAACTTTTGCAAATCTGCGCAAGATCAACCTCAAGCTCAACCCCGAGAAGTGCGTGTTTGGAGTCCCTTCCGGCAAGCTTCTTGGTTTCTTTGTGTCTCAGCGGGGAATTGAAGCCAACCCAGACAAGATCAAGGCCATCGAGCAGATTGAAGCACCGAAGCGCGTCAAGGATGTGCGAAGGCTTGCCGGTTGCGTGGCTGCTCTCGGCAGGTTTATCTCTAAGTCTGCTGAGCGCGCCCTGCCGTTTTTCAAAATATTGAAAAAGGCAGGTCCAATGAAATGGACTCCGGAAGCGGAGGATGCGCTGCAGGACTTGAAGAGGTACCTGTCCTCCACTCCAATACTTGTCGCACCTAAGCCACAAGAGAAGTTGCTGCTGTACCTAGCGGCAACCAATCAAGTGGTTAGTGCTGCGTTAGTAGTAGAGAGGGAGGTAGATGATGAGCCAGCAACCGCGACAAGTGAATCCAGCGACAAGCAGGGGGCTTCTCCGACAAGCTCTGGCCCCGACAAGGTTGAATCTGCGCTGACGTGCAAGGAGGTGCAGAAGAAGATGGTGCAGCGCCCAGTTTACTTTGTCAGCTCCCTTCTCCAGGGGGCTAGGTCGAGGTACTCTGGTGTGCAAAAATTGCTTTTCGGCCTTCTCATGGCCTCGAGAAAGCTGCGCCATTACTTCCAGGCACACGAGATCATAGTTGTCACTCGCTTTCCGCTGAAGAGGATACTGCAGAATCCAGAAGCAACAGGCAGGATTGTCGAGTGGGCATTGGAACTGTCAAGCTTTGGCCTCAAGTTTGAGAGCACTGCAATGATCCAAATCAGGGCATTGGCAGAGTTCATAGCAGAGTGGACGCCAACCCCAGACGAAGAAATTCCAGAGACGAGCATCCCCGTCAAAGAGACAAGCAAAGAGTGGCCGATGTACTTTGATGGTGCCTTCTCGCTGCAAGGCGCCGGTGCTGGCGTGCTGCTTATCGCACCCACCGGAGAGCACCTCAAGTACGTAGTCCAGATGCACTTTCCCAAGGAGCAAGCAACGAACAATACTGCAGAGTATGAGGGTTTGCTTGCCGGCCTCAGAATCGCAGCCGACCTTGGGATCAAGAAACTCATTGTAAGGGGTGACTCGCAGCTTGTCGTCTGCCAAGTGAACAAGAACTACCAGAGTCCATTGATGGAAGCTTATGTTAATGAAGTGAGAAAGCTAGAAGAACACTTTGACGGCCTGCAAATGGAGCACGTTCCACGAGCTCAGAACGATATTGCTGACGGCCTGTCAAAGTGCGCAGCACTAAAGTTACCTGTGGAACCAGGGATCTTTGTGCTCAAGCTGACTCAACCATCCGTGACACCATCAACTGGACAGAATAAGAAGAGGAAGTTGGTTTCTGGTGACTACTTTCCGGCAGAGCTTCCCGAAGCCACCGCCAAGAAGGTCCCCAAGATCGACGCCAAGAGTGCTGAGGAGCAGTCTGCTCCGGCGAACCTTTTGGTTTGTTCCGTTGAAGCAAACGCTCCCGACAAGTTTTGCTCCGGCAAGCTTGCCGGGGAATATCACGCTTCGGCCGAACCGCAGGTTCTTGCCGTGGAAGCGGATGTTCCCGCAACAACAGATATGCCTTTAGTCCTTGTTGTCGAGCCGCAAGCTCCAGTATGGGCGCAGCAGATTGTCCGTTTCCTTCAAACATGAGAGCTTCCCGAAGAGCAAGAAGAAGCGGAAAGAGTAGCACGGCAGTCAAGTATGTACAAGTTTGTCGACAACACACTGTACAGAATAAGACTCAACGGTGTGAAATTGAAGTGCATTCGCCGGGAAGATGGACAACAGCTGTTGGCAGAGATACATGGAGGCATATGTGGTCACCACATTGGCGCAAGAGCACTTGCCGACAAAGCATTCCAACAAGGTTTCTTCTGGCCGACAGCCCTCCAGGATGCAACTGCACAAGTAACCAAGTGTGAAGCGTGCCAGTTCCATTCCAAGCAGATACACCAACCAGCTCAAGCTCTCCAGACGATCCCTTTATCCTGGCCATTTTCGGTCTGGGGGCTCGACATCCTCGGCCCCTTCCCCCGAGCTGTCGGGGGCTTTGAGTTCTTGTACGTTGCAATCGACAAGTTCACAAAGTGGCCGGAAGTGGAACCAGTGAGGAAGGTGACAGCACTGTCAGTAGTCAAGTTCTTCAGGTCGATTGTTTGCCGTTTCGGGGTTCCTAACAGGATCATCACCGACAACGGCACGCAATTTACGAGCCGCACCTTCATGCAGTACATCCAAGATCTTGGCGCCAAGATCTGCTTCACTTCTGTTGCTCATCTGAGAAGCAACGGTCAAGCGGAGAGGGCAAATGCTGAAGTGCTGCGCGGCCTCAAGACCAGAACTTTCGACAGGCTGCACAAGTGCGAAAGAAACTGGATCGAGGAGCTACCGGTGGTTCTTTGGTTAATCAGAATGACACCAAATCGAGCCACTCGCCAGACACCCTTTGCTCTAGTCTATGGAGCAGAGGCAGTTCTCCCCACGGAACTCGTTTACGGGTCGCCTCGAGTGCTCGCTTATGATGAGCTCGAGCAAGAGCAGCTGCGACAAGATGACGCGCTGCTCCTTGAGGAAGACCGTCTCCAGGCTGCTGTGCGAGCCGCTCGCTACCAGCAAGCTTTGCGTCGCTACCATAGCCGCAAAGTTAAAGCCAGGAGCTTCGAGGAAGGCGACCTTGTTCTTCGGCGTGTTCAATCCGCCAAGAATTCCAACAAGTTGACGCCGAAGTGGGAAGGCCCTTATCGGGTGAAACGAGTCACTAGGCCCGGCGCTGTCTGCCTTGAGACCGAAGATGGCATTCCGGTGAGCAACTCCTGGAACATTGAACATCTTCGTAAGTTTTACCCGTAAGGCGCGGTTGCCGGAAGCTTTTCCGGCAACCACCTTTTGTACAAGTCTTGCCGCTGTTGCATGTAATCCTTTGTACAAAGCCGGGCGCAGACCCCGTGCACCAGTAAAGCTCATGTGCCCCGCACATCTTGTCAGTTTTTTTATGCTATAATCCTTTTTCGCATATGTTATCTGACACTTTGTGCAGCACTAGACCCCGGTAAGCGATAGCGAGCCCAAGGCTCCATATCATTACTTTATTTCTCTGTTTCTTTCTCAAAAGAAGGAAGGTTCCCTCGCCCACGAGATTTACCGGGGGGGGGAGGAAAAGATAATGGTGTGGACCAGGCCGTTCAAGAAAGTTTCTCCTTGCCGGGAAGCAGACGACAGAAAAGCTAAGTTGCTAAAGGTTGAGCAATCAGTTTTTTAAGTTTTTGAGTTATTTTCCTTGAACGACCGTGCTTTGTATGGAAAACCTGTGCGCGGAGGAACCAACTCGTAGCTAGTTGCGCCTTTACTTTGTTTCGAGTCCGCTCAACAGCTTAAGTGAGCTGCTAGCGCCCTTACTTTGCTTCGAGTCCGCTCAACAACTTAAGTGAGCCGCTAGCGCCCTTACTTTGTTTCGAGTCCGCTCAACAACTTAAGTGAGCTGCAACTAGTTGCGACAAGGTTGCTTGTCGGTAGCGACCCCGCCAGCAGGCTGCTGAAGTTCCGCACTCGGCGCTCGCGGCAAGGGTACCTGCGCCGGCAAGTTTCCCTAGAAAGCGTAGGGCAGAACCATACAAAGCCAAGAGTCGAGTAAAGGAAGTAACACAACAATTTTTTTGCCTAAGATAGAGTTATATTACAAAAATAACTTGTCGCGCCTCTAATAAAGTGTTCCCATGACATGACTGGCAGCGACAAGAAAAGAAGAAAACGGACGGCCTAATCTACACGACCGCCGTCAACCCTTTTGACCTCGTTCACCCTGTCCACAATGGGTGCGACGAGGGCCTTAAGTGCGTCAAGATCAGTGTCCACCGGTAGCCTCTTGAGGACGTTGGTGAGGTTGAGGCCCGGATTGCGGAAGGCCACCTTCACCAGCACCTTCTCTAGAACTCCGGCACAAATCGAGCGTGACTCATCGGCCAACTGCTTTGGGATCCGTTCCCAGAGTTGCTGGAGCGCCGCCGCCACGCCTTTGAAGAATAGAGTGAGCTTGGCGCTGGGTTGGAGGTTCTCGTCGGAGGAGTACCCGAAGCCTTCCACCTCCAATTGCACCAGCTCCTCTTCGATGACTGCAGCAATGTTCACGAGGCCCTCCGTCCAGAGCTCCACAGTATCTCTGAGAAGATTCTGGGTTTCGGTGGCCCTCGCTAGCAGCGCCTCGTTGGCTTCGATGTCCTTCTTCAAGTCTGCCTCCCGTTTCCTGGCGCTGTACAACATCTCCGTCAAGGTGGCCAGCTTCAGCGTCAGATCGGCGTTGGAATCCTTGGCGGCACTCAATTCCTTGCCCCTCTCGGCGAGTCGGCCCTGCAGCTCACCGTGGGCAAGGGCGTCCTTCTCGCGCTCTAGCTTGAGGGCGGCAAGCTCTTCGCCACCAACCTTCAGATCAGCTTCTAGCTGCGCCACCTTTGCCTCCAATTCTTTCTTGGCGGCCTCGGCAGCTGCAGCCGCATCCTTTGCCTCTTGGAGCGTCCCGCCAAGTGCCCGTTCGCGCGCGGCAAGCTCCTCTTCGTGGCTGTCGAGGTTCACTTTCCGCTGAGTCAGCTCGCCTTCTCGCGCGTACAGCTTCTCGCCGGTGAGCCGCTGCTGCTCTTCAGCTTCGGCCTTCTCGAGGAGGAAGGCCTTCCACTCCTCAGCAAGCTGCTCCCGCTCCTCCGCCAAGGCCCGGAGAGTTTCTTGGCGAAGACCCCGGAGCTCCTCCGCATGCTTCTCTATGTCCACGCTCGCCCTTGCGACAAGCGCTTCCCGGGACTCCAACTTGACTTGGCGGGCGCGGTAGAGCGCCAGCAGCCTCCGCAGCAGTCGCTCCTCCTCAGGCTCTTCACTGCTGCTTCCCGGCACGTCGACGATCGACAACCCGGTGGAGGCAAGCACCTCCCCATCCAGAGCTTCTCCTTCCATCGGTGCCCTGGAGCTCGATGCCCAGGGGAGCTTGATGAATATGCCCTCGCCAGCCTTCAGATAGGCGCCGGGTTGGGGCTCCTCGGAGCCTGACGTTGCGGCAGCGGCGGAGGGATCGGCGGTCGGTGCAGCGCCTGACGCTCCTGCAGCCTCAGGGCCGTCAGTGCGATCACCAGATCCCCCGCCAGCCTCCTCGGCGGCAGCCTTGGCGGCCTCTTCGCCGGCGGGCACGTCAGCGCCGGCTCCTTCTTCGGTGGCCGCGGCATCATCAGTATTGCCGCGTGCGTCCTCCTCACCACCCGCCTCGGTCTCCATCGGATCCGCGGAGGGTGGGTCTGACGACCGGAGAAGAAGGAGAAATCAAACAAGTATCCGAGAAGAGAAATCAGCAGGAGACTACAAGGAAAGTCTCGGGCAAGAAGGACTACCTGTGCTAGGATCTGCCGTCGTGACCTCCACCACCGGCGGATCGTTAGCGTTGTCCCTTGCCGGAGACTCCTCCCCTGCCGGAGGCTCCTCCCTTACCGGAGGGTGCTCCCTTGCCGGGGAGTCCGCCCTTGGCGGCGTAGTCGAAGCAGACGACGAGTCGGAGGAGATCACCACGCCCTCCTGATGAAGCTGTTCTGCTCCTGCACAAACAAACCAGTGATCAGATGTCAACAAAGGAAAAGAGCAACCACGCGCACCCAGAAGCAGAAAGTAAACCATATGCTTACGCTGGGGGATGCGCTGGGGGCTGCTCTGCGAAGTGATGGCCGGATCCGGCAGGATGGTCTCGGGCGCGCCTCCTGTCGTCGTAGTAGGCTCGTCCTTGATGACCACCACCTGAGCCTTGGCCCTCTTCGCTGCCCTCTGAGCCAGAGTCCTGAAAAGAAGAGCTCAGGGTGGATCAGATCCGATGCAAGACAAGATCAGCAAGTTGAAGAACTACAAGAACAAGCAAGGGAATCTTACTCTTCTTCTTCCTCCTCCTCGTCGGAGCTGAGCGCGGAGAGGTCGAAGTTCGGCCCACTTCCAGTGCGACGAGGTGGAGGGGTGGGATCCCTTGGCCGCTTGGCGGGGACTGCGGCGCCAGCCCGAGATGACCCCGCCCCAGTTGCCGCTGCGGCGGGAGGCGCACCCGCGGCAACCGTACTTGCCGCGACGGAGCGCGTCGTGTGGCGCTGCGGCTGTTGACCAGCTTGCCGCCCTGCTGCGTCCCCGATCTTGCGGAGGCGCCTTCTCGGCTGCACTGGGGGCTGCGTTCCAGGCCCTGTTCCCGGCAAGCTCCCCGGAGATGGCGGGTCGCTCGCACCCTCGGCGGACTCACTCAGCTCGGCGTCGGGCGCGGCAAGCTCTTCTTTGTCTTCGGGCCACTCCCGCTCAGCAAGACTCATCGCCGATGCCGCGTCCGCTTCCTCCACCGTGAACCCAAATTCACCCGCGGCTGCGGCTGCCGCCGCCTCTTCCGCCCTGGTGGCGATGCACTCCATCTCTTGATCAGTGGTGTCGCGGGTGAGGAGCTTCTTCTCGTCAGCATTGACCGCCACCTCCACTAGGCTGTCAAAGAACTGCTGCACGACGTCGCCGGCGGGCTCTTGCCAAGTTGGAGCGATCCCGTGCGAGTCACACAACGGCATCATGGCGCAGATGCGGTCTCGCGAGGAGTTGTTACACAGAGGCACGACGCCTGCCGGCAACCTGAACCACTCGGGATGCTGCGGGTCGTGCTTGAATATTTCCTTAAGTATCCCGTCCAATTCTATGACGGTGAAATTGAAGTTGAGGCCTGGGCGCAACCTCATGATGTTTGCCGCGCCTCCAAATTCCCAGGCGGGTCTCCCCTTCGCCTGTAGAGGGGCGATGCGGCGGCGGAGGAAATCTGCGCCGACAGCTCCTACAGTCAACCCGGCAAGCCTGAGGCGCAAGATCCGGGTGGTGGCGATCTTCAGCTGGTCATCGTCCGCGGACAGAGTGCTCCAATCATTGCCTCGCACTGCTGGGGCTTGGCACAGGGCGGTGAACGGCTGCAGGTTCTCCTCTACAACCCAGCACCAGTTTGCTCTCCACTCATCCCACTTGCTGCGGAGCTCCCCCTCCAGATAGGTCTCCTTCTTGCCAGCTCGCGAGATCCAGGCGATTCCCCCGGCAAGGGTTTCCCCTCTCTCGACACGGGGCATGAAGAAATGGCGGAAGAGAGCTATGTTGGGGTGGACTCCGACAAAGTTTTCGCATAGATGGGCGAAAACTGCCATGGTCAAGACGGCGTTGGGGGTAAAATCAAGGAGGTGGAACCCGTAGGTGTTCATGATATCACAGAAGAAATCAGAGAATGGCGGGCAGAGCCCGCAGTAGAAGAACACGGCAAAGAAAGGGTATCCGCCAACTGGAGCTTCTTGCGAGGTGATGGCGGAGAGTACCTTTGTGCGCGGATGCGCCCGTGTCTCCGTCGACCAGAAGAGATAGTACCACTCCCTCAGATCCTTTGCGGAGAGCTTGGGGAGGAAGGTGGCCCGCTCTTTCCGCAGCGCCTCAAGCCGCTGCGCCTCGGTCGACTTCACAGCTTTCCCGGCCTTCCCCTTTCCGGGCTTCGGAGCCATGGCGGAGGCGGTGGGGGAGATCGACGGCGCTGGTAATGGTGGCGGCGACGGAAGCGGAGTGCTGCTCTCTTTCGACTTTGGAAGCGGAGGAGGGTGACGGAGATTGCAGCAGCGAAGGGCGAAAGTGGGGGAAATGCCCCTGTTTCCCTTGCTTATAAAGAGGGACGGGGCGGACATTTCGGCCTTCCAAATAAACAACCTCCCACGATCTCTCCCACGACGCCGCGTTTGACGTGTGCCGTTCTGGGCGTGCGCGGTGGGAGCGGAGAGATATGCGGCGTGACCTAGGCCGCACGTGCCCGTGCACTGGTTTGGGCCTGGCCCAACAGCGCTCGGCACCGTGTATGGCCCAGGCCCGGGGGCTCCTGTCGGTGTACTAGAGTAGGGGTACCCTAGTATCCCGAACTCGTGCACGGACAGTTGCAGCGCCCCGCGGCAAGGCTTGCTGGGTGACCGCCAAGACCCTCCGTGGTTCCCTTGAAGACCATTCAAGAACAAGGTACTCAAACCAAGGCCCCGACAAGAGGAGCTTGCCGGGAAGGCCAACCAAGACCCCGGCAAGAGGAGCTTGCCAGGAAGGCCGACCCAGGCCCCGGCAAGAGGATCTTGCCGGGAAGAGACAAGATCCCGGCAAGAGGAGCTTGCCAGGAAGGCCACTCAAGGCATACCAAGAAAGCTTGCCGCGACGCGCCCTGCGTCCCGGCAAGACCCGGTGAGCAACAAGCTCCCAAACTCGACAAGACGACGACTGCGGCAAGGAGCTTGCCACGGGAAACCCCCACTTCGTGCCCGCGCTCCAGCACACCTGCTAACGTGTCGCTCCAGGACTCTCCCAGGCACACGTGGCAGGAGGCTGTGCAGCTAGGGGTGCGCGGTGGCAAGCGGAGATGAAGAGAAGGCCATCATGGCAAACTGTGGCGCTCCTAACGGTCACTTTTTGCACTGTTTAGGCAACTCAGACAGGCATTCAATGACCTTGTCCCCTGCCGTCAGAGTTAGGTAGGGTGCACTGTGTCCACAGTAGCGGTAGCTGCACCTACCGCATCTTTTTCCATTTTTACCCTTCTAGTCTATGTTGCCACCTGTCGGTGACCCCTTGAAAGTATAAAAGGAGGCCCAGGTGCAACGTAGAGGGGGTTCGGCCGGTTCGGCTCATTCGAAACACCAGGAACACTCTCACGCTCAGTCTGGCAGCGTCCATCGCTCCTGAGCAAGGATTCAATATACACAAATAAGCAGCAGTAGGGTTTTACGCGTCCGTGCGGCCCGAAGCTGGGTAAAAACCGCTCGCATGTACCGCCTCGATCCGCTCTTTGTGCGGCCTCCGCCTCCATCCGAACCGAAAAGGGGCCCTGTCCCCATAGGTGTTGGTGGATCAGCCTCCCCGACAATGATCCGTGTGAATAGTTACCTTAGAATCAACAATATAAGGTCTGAACTTATCACAAGCAAATACAACTGCTAAGAGTTATTTTTTAGTAGTGGCATAATTTCTTTGGGCATTGTCTAGAGTTTTACTAGCATATTGAATAACATTTAATTTCTTATCAACTCTTTGCCCTAGAACAGCACCTACAGCATAATCGCTAGCATCACACATAATTTCAAAAGGTAAATTCCAATCAGGTGGCTGAACAATAGGTGCAGAGATCAATGCTTTCTTAAGTATTTCAAATGCTTCTACATAATCATCATCAAAGACGAATGGTATATCTTTTTGTAATAAATTAGTCAGAGGCCGAGAAATTTTTGAGAAGTCCTTAATGAACCTCCTATAAAACCGGCATGGCCAAGGAAACTTCTTATACCTTTGATGTCCTTGGGACACGACATCTTTTCAATAGCATCAACTTAGCTTTATCAACTTCAATGCCTCTTTCAGAAACTTTATGCCCCAAGACAATTCCTTCATTAACCATAAAGTGGCACTTCTCCCAATTCAAGACAAGGTTAGTTTCTTCGCATCTCTGCAAAACTCGATCAAGGTTGCTCAAGCAATCGTCAAAAGAGGATCCATAAACGGAGAAATCATCCATGAATACCTCACATATCTTTTCACAAAAATTAGAAAATATAGCCATCATGCATCTTTGAAAGGTAGCAGCTGCATTACATAAGCCAAAAGGCATACGTCTATAAGCAAAAGTAACAAAAGGGCAAGTAAAAGTGGTCTTAGATTGATCATCAGCTGATACAGGTATTTGAGAGAGACCAGAATAACCATCTAGAAAGCAAAAATGTGTATGTTTGGATAATGTTTCTAGCATTTGATCAATAAAAGGTAAGGGGTAATGATCTTTTTTAGTAGCCTTATTTAATTTGCAGAAATCAATTACCATCCTATAACCTGTAATAATTCTTTGCGGAATCAATTCATCTTTATCATTAGGAACGACAGTAATACCTCCCTTCTTAGGAACACAATGGACATGACTTACCCACTGACTATCAGCAACGGGATAAATTATACCTGCCTCAAGGAGCTTTAGTATTTCTTTTCTTACCACTTCTTTCATCTTAGGATTCAGTCGTCGTTGGTGATCAATAACTGGTTTGGCATCTTTTTCCAAATTTATTTTGTGTTGACATAGAGTGGGACTAATGCCCTTAAGATCATCAAGAGTATATCCAATAGAAGCACGGTGCTTCTTCGGAGTTTTCAATAATTTTTCTTCCTCCTTCTCTGAAAGGTTAGCACTAATAATAACAAGATATATCTTCTTTTCATCAAGATAAGCATATTTAAGAGTATCAGGCAATGGTTCAAGCTCAAACACGGGATCACCCTTGGGTGGAGGAGGATCCCCTAAGATTTCAACAGGCAAGTTGTGTTTCATAATAGTTCCTTGTTTAAAGAACACCTCATCTATTTCCCTTCTTTCATTCATAAACATATCATTTTCATGGTCTAGCAAATATTGTTCTAAAGGATCACTAGGGGGTACAGCAATAGAAGCAAGACCAATAATTTCATCTTTACTAGGCAATTCCTATTCACGGTGTTGTCTACGAAATTTAGAAAAGTTGAACTCATGAGACATATCACCTAAACCAATAGTAACAACATCCTTTTTGCAGTCTATCCTAGCATTAACAGAGTTTAAGAAGGGTCTACCAAGTATAATGGGACAAAAGCTATCAAGAAAATCAGCAGGATATTTAGTTTTCCCACACAAGACTTCAACATCTCTAAAAATCCCCATTGGTGAAGTAGTATCTCTATTGGCAAGTTTAATTGTGACATAAATATCTTCTAACTCAGCAGGTGCAATATCAAGCATAATTTCTTTGTATAAGTCAATAGCTATTGCACTAGCACTAGCACCCATATCACACAAGCCATGATAACAATGATCTCCTATTTTAACAGAAATAACAGGCATGCCTACCACATGTCTATGTTTATCTTTAGCATAAGGTTTAGTAATTCTAGCAGTTTCATCACAGAAATAAATAACATGCCCATCAATATTATCAGCCAAGAGATCCTTAACAATAGCAATATTAGTGATACGTCTCCAACGTATCTATAATTTTTGATTATTCCATGCTATATTATATTCTGTTTTGGACATTATTGGGCTTTATTATACACTTTTATATTACTTTTGGGACTAACCTATTAACCGGAGGCCCAACCCAGAATTGCTGCTTTTGCCTATTTTATGGTTTCGCAGAAAAAGAATATCAAACGGAGTCCAAATGGAATGAAACCTTCGGGAACATGATTTTCGGAACGAACATGATCCAGATGACTTGGACCCTACGTCAAGACATCAACCAGGAGGCCACGAGGTAGGGGGCGTGCCTACCCCCCTGGGCGCGCCCTCCACCCTCGTGGTCCCCCTGTTGCTCCACCGACGTACTCCTTCCTCCTATATATATACCTACGTACCCCCAAACTACCAGATACGGAGCCAAAACCCTAATTCCATCACCGTAACTTTCTGTATCCACGAGATCCCATCTTGGGGCCTGTTCCGGAGCTTCGCCGGAGGGGGCATCGACCATGGAGGGCTTCTACATCAACACCATAGCCCTTTCGATGAAGTGTGAGTAGTTTACCTCAGACCTACAGGTCCATAGTTATTAGCTAGATGGCTTCTTCTCTCTTTTTGGATCTCAATACAAAGTTCTCCTCCTCTCTTGTGGAGATCTATTCGATGTAATCTTCTTTTGCGGTGTGTTTGTTGAGACCGATGAATTATGGGTTTATGATCAAGTTTATCTATGAACAATATTTGAATCTTCTCTGAATTCTTTTATGTATGACTGGTTATCTTTGCAAGTCTCTTCGAATTATCAGTTTCGTTTGGCCTACTAGATTGATATTTCTTGCAATGGGAGAAGTGCTTAGCTTTGGGTTCAATCTTGCGGTGTCCTTTCCCAGTGAAAGTAGGGGCAACAAGGCACGTGTTGTATTGTTTCCATCGAGGATAACAAGATGGGGCTTGCATCATATTGCATGAGTTTATCCCTCTACATCATGTCATCTTGCTTAAAGCGTTACTCTGTTCTCTTGAACTTAATACTCTAGATGCATGCTAGATAGCGGTCGATGTGTGGAGTAATAGTAGTAGATGCATGCAGGAGTCGGTCTACTTGTCTCAGACGTGATGCCTATATACATGATCATACCTAGATATTCTCATAACTATGCTCAATTCTGTCAATTGCTCAACAGTAATTTGTTTACCCACCGTGAATACTTATGCTCTCGAGAGAAGCCACTAGTGAAACCTATGGCCCCCGGGTCTATCTTCTATCATATTAATCTTCCAATACTTATTTATTTCCTTTGCATTTTATTTTACTTTGCATATTTATCATAAAAATACCAAAAATATTATCTTATCATATCTATCAGATCTCATTCTCATAAGTGACCGTGTAGGGATTGACAACCCCTTATCGCATTGGTTGCGAGGATTTATTTGTTTGTGTAGGAGTGAGGGACTCGTGCGTGGCCTCCTACTGGATTGATACCTTCGTTCTCAAAAACTGAGGGAAATACTTATGCTACTTTGCTGCATCACCCTTTCCTCTTCAAGGGAAAACCAACGCAAGTGCTCAAGAGGTAGCCAGAAGGATTTCTAGCGCCGTTGCCGGGGAGGCCTACGCAAAAGTCAACGTACCAAGTACCCATCACAACCCTTATCTCCCGCATTACATTATTTGCCATTTGCCTCTCGTGTTCCTCTCCCCCACTTCACTCTTGTCGTTTTATTCGCCCTCTCTCTCTCTCTATCCTCCCTCTCTTTCTTTATTTGCCTCCTTTTGCCCGTTTCTTATTTGCTTGTGTGTTGGACTGCTTGCTTGTCACGATGGCTCAAGATAATACCAAATTGTGTGACTTTACCAATACCAACAACAATGATTTTATTAGCACTCCGATTGCTCCTCTTACCGATGCTGAATCTTGTGAAATTAATGCTGCTTTGCTGAATCTTGTCATGAAAGATCTGTTTTCCGGCCTTCCTAGTGAAGATGCCGCTACCCATCTAAAGAGCTTCGTTGATTTGTGTGATATGCAAAAGAAGAAAGATGTGGATAATGATATTTTTAAATTGAAGATATTTCCTTTTTCGCTTAGAGATCATGCTAAAGCTTGGTTTTCGTCTTTGCCTAAAAATAGTATTGATTCGCGGAATAAGTGCAAAGATGCTTTTATCTCTAAGTATTTTCCTCCCGCTAAGATCATCTCTCTTAGGAACGATATTATGAATTTTAAGCAACTTGATCATGAACATGTTGCACAAGCTTTGGAGAGGATGAAATTAATGATACATAATTGCCCTACGCATGGTTTGAATTTGTGGATGATTATACAAAAAATTTATGCCGGATTGAATTTTGCTTCTAGAAATCTTTTAGATTCGGCCGCGGGAGTCACTTTTATGGAAATCACTTTAGGAGAAGCTACTAAACTCCTAGATAATATTATGGTTAATTATTCTCAATGGCACACTGAAAGATCTACTAATAAGAAAGTGCATGCGATAGAAGAAATTAATGTTTTGAGTGGAAAGATGGATGAACTTATGAAATTATTTGCTAATAAAAGTTTTTCTTCTGATCCTAATGATATTCCTTTGTCTACTTTGATTGATAATAATAATAAATCTATGGATGTGAATTTTGTTGGTAGAAATAATTTTGGTAACAACGTGTATAGAGGAAACTTTAATCCTAGGCCGTATCCTAGTAATTCCTCTAATAATTATGGTAATTCCTACAAAAATTCTTATGGAGATTATAATAAGATGCCCTCTGATTTTGAATCTAATATTAAAGAATTTATTACTTCGCAAAAGAATTTCAATGCTTTGATTGAAGAAAAATTGCTTAAGATTGATGAGTTGGATAGGAACGTTGATAGAATTTCTCTTGATGTTGATTCTTTGAAACTTAGATCTATTCCACCTAAGCATGATATCAATGAGTCTCTCAAAGCCATGAGAATTTCCATTGATGAGTGCAAAGAAAGAATCGCTAGGATGCGTGCTAAGAAAGATTGCTTTATAAAAGCGTGTTCTTCTAGTTTCCATGATAATAAAGATGAAGATCTAAAAGTTATTGATGTGTCCCCTATTAAATCTTTGTTTTGCAATATGAATATTTATAATTATGGGACTGAATATGATCCACCTTTACCTAGACGACATTCCAAGAATTCAGAATCTTTGGATCTTGATGCTAAAATTGTTAAAAGTGGGATTGAAGAAGTCAAAACTTTAAATATTAATGAACCCACTATTTGGGATTTCAAGGAATTTAATTATGATAATTTATCTTTGATAGATTGTATTTCCTTGTTGCAATCCATGCTAAATTCTCCTCATGCTTATAGTCAAAATAAAGCTTTTACTAAACATATCGTTGATGCTTTGATGCAATATTATGAAGAAAAACTTGAGTTGGAAGTTTCTATCCCTAGAAAACTTTATGATGAGTGGGAAACTACTATTAAAATTAAAATTAAATATCATGAATTCTATGCTTTGTGTGATTTGGGTGCTAGTGTTTCCACGATTCCAAAGACTTTGTGTGATTTGCTAGGTTTCTGTGATTTTGATGATTGCTCTTTAAACTTGCACCTTGCGGATTCCACTATTAAGAAACCTATGGGAAGACTTCATGATATTCTTATTGTTGAAAATAGGAATTATGTGCCCGTAGATTTTATTGTTCTTGACATAGATTGCAATCCTTCATGTCCTATTATTCTTGGTAGACCTTTCCTTAGAACTATTGGTGCAATTATTGATATGAAGGAAGGAAATATTAGATTCCAATTTCCATTAAGGAAAGGCATGGAACACTTTCCTAGAAATAAAATTAAATTACCTTATGAATCTATTATGAGAGGCACTTATGGATTGCCTACCAAAGATGGCAACACCTAGATCTATCCTTGCTTTTTATGCCTAGCTAGGGGCATTAAACGATAGCGCTTGTTGGGAGGCAACCCAATTTTATTTTTATTCCTTGATTTTTGCTCCTGTTTAGTAATAAATAATTTATCCAGCCTATGTTTTGGTTGTGTTTTTTTGTGTTTAATTAGTGTTTGTGCCAAGTAGAACCGTTGGGAAGACTTGGGGAAAGTCTTGTTAATCTTGCTGTAAAAAACAGAAACTTTAGCGCTCACGAGAACTGCTGCCATTTTTATTTGGAAAGTGATATTGAGTTAATTATTTTTTCAGATTATTAATAGATAAATTCCTCACATCCATAAATTTATTTTAGAATTTTTGGGGTTCCAGATCTTGCGTTAGCTACAGATTAGTATAGACTGTTCTGTTTTTGACAGATTCTGTTTTTCGTGTGTTGTTTGCTTATTTTGATGAACCTATGGCTAGTAAAATAGTTTATAAACCATAGAGAAGTTGGAATACATTAGGTTTAACACCAATATAAATAAAGAATGAGTTCATTACAATACCTTGAAGTGGTGTTTTGTTCTCTTTCGCTAATGGAGCTCACAAGATTTTCTACTTTAAGTTTTGTGTTGTGAAGTTTTCAAGTTTTGGGTAAAGATTTGATGGATTATGGAACAAGGAGTGGCAAGAGCCTAATCTTGGGGATGCCCATGGCACCCCCAATATAATCTAAGGACATCCAAAAGACAAAGCAGCTTGGGGATGCCCCAGAAGGCATCCCCTCTTTCGTCTACTTCTATCGGTAACTTTACTTGGAGCTATATTTTTATTTACCACATGATATGTGTTTTGCTTGGAGCGTCTTGTATTATTTGAGTCTTTATTTGTTAGCTTTCCACAATCACCCTTGCCGCACACACCTTTTTGAGAGAGACACACATGATTCAGAAATTATTAGAATACTCTATGTGCTTCACTTATATCTTTTGAGTTATGTAGTTTTTGCTCTAGAGCCTCACTTATATCTTTTAGAGAATGGTGGTAGATTTGTTTTATAGAAACCATTGTTCTCTCATGCTTCACTTAGATTATTTTGAGAGTCCTACAAAACAGCATGGTAATTTGCTTTAATTATTTGAGGCATTCAAGATTAATAAATAAAATTTTCTTACGAGTGTGTTGAATACTATGAGAAGTTTGAAACTTGCTAATTGTTTTGAGATATGGAGATGGTGATATTAGAGTCGTGCTAGTTGAGTAGTTGTGAATTTGAGAAATGCTTGTGTTGAAGTTTGTGACTCCCGTAGCATGCACGTATGGTGAACCGTTATGTTAAGAAGTCAGAGCATGATGTATTTATTGATTGTCCTCCTTATGAGTGGTGGTCGGGGACGAGCGATGGTCTTTTCCTACCAATCTATCCCCCTAGGAGCATGCGTGTAGTACTTTGCTTCGATAACTAATAGATTTTTGCAATAAGTATGTGAGTTCTTTATGACTAATGTTGAGTCCATGGATTATACGCACTCTCACCCTTCCATCATTGCTAGCCTCTCTAATACCACACACCTTTCGTCGGTATCATACACCCACCATATACCTTCCTCAAAACAGCCACCATACCAACCTATCATGGCATTTCCATAGCCATTCCGAGATATATTGTCATGCAACTTTCCACCATTCCGTTTATCATGACACACTCCATCATTGTCATATTTCTTTGCATGATCATGTAGTTGACATTTTAGTTGTGGCAAAGCCATCATTCATAATTCTTTCATATAATTCACTCATGCATCATTGCTATCCCGATACACCGCTGGAGGCATTCATATAGAGTCATACTTTGTTCCAGTATCGAGTTGTAATCATTGAGTTGTAAATAAATAGAAGTGTGATGATCATCATTCATAGAGTATTGTCCCAAATAAAAAAAAGAGAAAGGCCAAAAAAAAGAAGGCCCAAAAAATATAAAAAGATGCAATACTATTATCCTTTTTCCACACTCGTGCTTCAAAGTAGCACCATGATCTTCATGATAGAGAGTCTCCTATGTTATCACTTTCATATACTAGTGGGAATTTTTCATTATAGAACTTGGCTTGTATATTCCAATGATGGGCTTCCTCAAAATGCCCTAGGTCTTCGTGAGCAAGTAAGTTAGATGCACACCCACTTAGTTTGTTTTTGTTGAGCTTTCATATACTTATAGCTCTAGTGCATCCGTTGCATGGAAATCCCTACTCACTCACATTGATATCTATTGATGGGCATCTCCATAGCCCGTTGATATGCCTAGTTGATGTGAGACTATCTTCCCCCTTTTGTCTTGTCCACAACTACCATTCTATTACACCTAAAGTGCTATGTCCATGGCTCACGCTCATGTATTGCGTGAAGATTGAAAAAGTTTGAGAACATTAAAAGTATGAAACAATTGCTTGGCTTGTCATCGGGGTTGTGCATGATTTGAATACTTTATGTGGTGAAGATGGAGCATAGCCAGACTATATGATTTTGTAGGGATAACTTTTGTCTTGAATCTTTCAGATCTGAATATTCATACCACAATTAAGAGAATTATATTTAAATTATGCCAAGTAGCATTCCACATCAAAAATTCTGTTCTTACCATTTACCTACTCGAGGACGAGCAGGAATTAAGCTTGGGGATGCTTGATACGTCTCCAACGTATCTATAATTTTTGATTGTTCCATGCTATATTATATTCTGTTTTGGACATTATTGGGCTTTATTATACACTTTTATATTACTTTTGGGACTAACCTATTAACCGGAGGCCCAGCCCAGAATTGCTGTTTTTTGCCTATTTTAGGGTCTCGCAAAAAAAGAATATCAAACGGAGTCCAAACGGAATGAAACCTTCAGGAACGTGATTTTCGGAACGAACATGATCCAGCGGACTTGGACCCTACGTGAAGACATCAACCAGGAGGCCACGAGGTAGGGGGCGCGCCCTCCACCCTCGTGGGCCTCCTGTTGCTCCACCGACGTACTCCTTCCTCCTATATATACCTATGTACCCCCAAACTACAAGATACAGAGCCAAAACCCTAATTCCACCGCCGTAACTTTCTGTATCCACGAGATCCCATCTTGGGGCCTGTTCCGGAGCTCCGCCGGTGGGGGCATCGATCACAGAGGGCTTCTACATCAACACCATAGCCCTTCGGATTAAGTGTGAGTAGTTTACCTCAGACCTACGGGTCCATAGTTATTAGCTAGATGGCTTCTTCTCTCTTTTCGGATCTCAATACAAAGTTTTTCCCCACTCTTGTAGAGATCTATTCGATGTAATCTTCTTTTGCGGTGTGTTTGTTGAGATCAATGAATTGTGGGTTTATGATTAAGTTTATTTATGAACAATATTTGAATCTTCTCTGAATTCTTTTCTGTATGATTGGTTACCTTTGCAAGTCTCTTCGAATTATCAGTTTGGTTTGGCCTACTAGATTGATCTTTTTGCAATGGGAGAAGTGCTTAGCTTTGGGTTCAATCTTGCGGTGTCCTTTCCCAGTGACAGTAGGGGCAGCAAGGCACGTATTATATTGTTGCCATCGAGGATAACAAGATGGGTTTCCATCATATTGCATGAGTTTATCCCTCTACATCATGTCATCTTGCTTAAAGTGTTACTCTGTTCTCTTGAACTTAATACTCTAGATGCATGCTGGATAGCGGTCGATGTGTGGAGTAATAGTAGTAGATGCAGGTAGGAGTCGGTCTACTTGTCTCGGACATGATGCCTATATACATGATCATACCTAGATATTCGCATAACTATGCTCAATTCTGTCAATTGCTCAACAGTAATTTGTTTACCCACCGTGAATACTTATGCTCTCGAGAGAAGCCACTAGTGAAACCTATGGCCCCCGGGTCTATCTTCTATCATATTAATCTTCCAATACTTATTTATTTCCTTTGCATTTTATTTTACTTTGCATCTTTATCATAAAAATACCAAAAATATTATCTTATCATATCAATCAGATCTCACTCTCGTAAGTGACCGTGTAGGGATTGACAACCCCTTATTGCGTTGTTTGCGAGGATTTATTTGTTTGTGTAGGTTCGAGGGACTCATGCGTGGCCTCCTACTAGATTGATACCTTGGTTCTCAAAAACTAAGGGAAATACTTATGCTACTTTGCTGCATCTCCCTTTCCTCTTCAAGGGAAAACCAACACAAGTGCTCAAGAGGTAGCAAGAAGAATTTCTGGTGCCGTTGCGGGGGAGGTCTACGCAAAAGTCAACATACCAAGAACCCATCACAACCCTTATCTCCTGCATTACATTATTTGCCATTTGCCTCTCGTTTTCCTCTCCCCCCACTTCACCCTTGCTGTTTTATTCGCTCTCTCTCTCTCTATCCTCCCTCTCTTTCTCTATTTGCCTCTTTTTGCCCGTTTCTTGTTTGCTTGTGTGTTGGATTTCTTGCTTGTCACGATGACTCAAGATAATACCAAATTGTGTGACTTTACCAATACCAACAACAATGATTTTATTAGTACTCCGATTGCTCCTCTTACTGATGCTGAATCTTGTGAAATTAATGCTGCTTTGCTGAATCTTGTCATGAAAGATCCGTTTTCCGGCCTTCCTAGTGAAGATGCCGCTACCCATCTAAAGAGATTAGTTGATTTGTGTGATATGCAAAAGAAGAAAGATGTGGATAATTATATTTTTAAATTGAAGCTATTTTGTTTTTCGCTTAGAGATCGTGCTAAAGCTTGGTTTTCGTCTTTGCCTAAAAGTAGTATTGATTCGTGGAATAAGTGCAAAGATGCTTTTATCTCTAAGTATTTTCCTCCCGCTAAGATCATCTCTCTTAGGAATGATATTATGAATTTTAAGCAACTTGATCATGAACATGTTGCACAAGCTTGGGAGAGGATGAAATTAATGATACGTAATTGCCCTACGCATGGTTTGAATTTTTGGATGATTATACAAAAAATTTATGCCGGATTGAGTTTTGCTTCTAGAAATCTTTTAGATTCGGCCGCGGGAGGCACTTTTATGGAAATCACTTTAGGAGAAGCTACTAAACTCCTATTCAATATTATGGTTAATTATTCTCAATGGCACACCGAAAGATCTACTAATAAGAAAGTGCATGCGATAAAAGAAATTAATGTTTTGAGTGGAAAGATGGATGAACTTATGAAATTATTTGCTAATAAAAGTGTTTCTTCTGATCCTAATGATATGCCTTTGTCTACTTTGATTGAGAATAATAATGAATCTATGGATGTGAATTTTGTTGGTAGGAATAATTTTGGTAACAACGCGTATAGAGGAAACTTTAATCCTAGGCCGTATCCTAGTAATTCCTCTAATAATTATGGTAATTCCTACAACAATTCTTATGGAAATTATAATAAGATGCCCTCTGATTTATTACTTTGCAAAAGAATTTCAATGCTTTGATTGAAGAAAAATTGCTTAAGATTGATGAGTTTTCTAGGAACGTTGATAGAATTTCTCTTGATGTTGATTGTTTGAAACTTGGATCTATTCCACCTTCTCTCAAAGCCATGAGAATTTCCATTGATGAGTGCAAAGAAAGAACCGCTAGGATGCGTGCTAAGAAAGATTATATTTAAACCACTTCTTCTTAGGGAGATCAACATGAGTAGGAACAATAGGATCATTATAAGTGATAGTCTTTTCTTCAACTTTAATAGGTGCAACTACTTTTACTTCAATGGGAGGGTTATATTTAAACCACTTATCCTTAGGGAGATCAACATGAGTAGCAAAAGATTCATAGAAAGAAGCTACTATCTCAGAGTCAAGTCCATATTTAGTGCTAACTTTACGGAAAACATCGGTATCCATAAAAGATTTAACACAATCAAACTTAGGTGTCATACCTGACTCCTTACCTTCATCGAGATCCCAATCTTTAGAGTTGCGTTTAATTCTTTCCAATAAATCCCATTTGAATTCAACAGTCTTCATCAAAAAAGAGCCAGCACAAGAAGTATCGAGCATGGTCCAATTGTTATCAGAAAGCCGAGCATAAATTTTTTGGATAATCATTTCTTTTGAGAGCTCATGATTGGGGCATGAATATAACATTGATTTAAGCCTCCCCCAAGCTTGAGCGATGATTTCTCCTTCGCGAGGCCAAAAAAATATAATTACGATCACGATGAACAAGATGCATAGGATAAAACTTCTGATGAAATTCCAATTTCAATTGTTTGTAGTTCCATGATCCCATATCATCACATAGCCTATACCATGTCAATGCATCTCCCTCCAAAGATAAGGGAAGACCTTCTTCTTGATAACATCATCGGGCATACCCGCAAGCTTAAATAATCCACAAACTTCATCCACGTATATTAGGTGCTCATCAGGATGTAATGTTCCATGTCCTGCAAAAGGATCAGCTAGCAGTTTTTCTATCATACCCGAAGGAATTTCAAAGTAGACATTTTGATTTTCAGTAGGTTTAGTAGGTTCAGTAGGTTGAGGAGCAACTCTTTGCTCTACTGGCCGGGGTGAAGATACCACGAACAAGCCCCTCAAAGGATTACTTTCCATAGTAACAAGTGACAGTAAATTTCAGCACACTATATAAATTTTTCCTTACCAAATTCCACCTACCAAAGGCGCTTCACTCCCCGGCAACGGCGCCAGAAAGACTTGATGACCCACAAGTATAGGGGATCTATCGTAGTCCTTTTGATAAGTAAGAGTGTCGAACCCAACGAGGAGCAGAAGGAAATGATAAGCGGTTTTCAGCAAGGTATTCTCTGCAAGCACTGAAATTATAGGTAATAGATAGTTTTGTGATAAGATAATTTGTAACGAGCAACAAGTAATAAAAGTAAATAAAGTGCAGCAAGGTGGCCCAATCCTTTTTGTAGCAAAGGACAAGTCTGGACAAACCCTTATATAGAGAAAAGCGCTCCCGAGGACACACGGGAATTATCGTCAAGCTAGTTTTCATCATGTTCATATGATTCGAGTTCGGTACTTTGATAATTTGATATGTGGGTGGACCGGTGCTTGGGTACTGTCCTTACTTGGACAAACATCCCACTTATGATTAACCTCTATTGCAAGCATCCGCAACTACAACAAAAGTATAAGGTAAACCTAACCATAGCATGAAACATATGGATCCAAATCAGCCCCTTACGAAGCAACACATAAACTAGGGTTTAAGCTTCTGTCACTCTAGTAACCCATCATCTACTTATTACTTCCCAATGCCTTCCTCTAGGCCCAAATAATGGTGAAGTGTCATGTAGTCGACGTTCACATAACACCACTAGAGGAGAGACAACATACATCTCATCAAAATATCGAACAAATACCAAATTCACATGACTACTAATAGCAAGACTTCTCCCATGTCCTCAGGAACAAACGTAACTACTCACAAAGCATATTCATGTTCATAATCAGAGGGGTATTAATATGCATATAGGATCTGAACATATGATCTTCCACCAAATAAGCCAACTAGCATCAACTACAAGGAGTAATCAACACTACTAGCAACCTACAAGTACCAATACCAAACTTAGAGACAAGAATTGGATACAAGAGATGAACTAGGATTTGAGAGGAGATGGTGCTGGTGAAGATGTTGAGGGAGATTAGCCCCCTCGCAATGGGAGGAGCGTTGGTGATGACGATGGCGATGATTTCGCCCTCCCGAAGGGAAGTTTCCCCGGCAGAACAGCTCCGCCAGAGCCCTAGATTGGTTCCGCCAAGGTTCCGCCACGTGGCGGCGGAGTCTCGTCCCGAAAGCTTGCTTATGATTTTTTTCCTCAACGAAAGACTCCATATAGCAGAAGATGGGCATCAGAGGGCCACCAGGGGGCACACGAGGCAGGGGGCGCGCCCCCCACCCTCGTGGCTGGTGAGTGCCCCCCCTCTGGTACATCTTGCGCTCAGTATTTTTTATATATTCTGAAAATAACTTCCGTGAAGTTTCAAGACTTTTGGAGCCGTGCAGAATAGGTCTCTAATATTTGCTCCTTTTCCAACCCAGAATCCCAGCTGCTGGCATTCTCCCTCATTATGTAAACCTTGTAAAATAAGAGAGAATAGGCATAAGTATTGTGACATAATGTGTAATAACAGCCCATAATGCAATAAATATCGATATAAAAGCATGATGCAAAATGGACGTATCATGCAGCCACAAGCTATTATGGGCTCTAGCATAGTTGAGTATGTCGCATGACCTCTTTCAGTGGTGGGCTACCAGATGTAGGGGAAAGTAGGTGTAACTGTCTACCCAGAGTAAAGAGTTAATGCTTCTGAAAGACTGTGTCCTCGGTCATCCGTTTCTCAAACACCATGTAGTGCGAGAAATCCAACGGAGGAGATCGAGTCTTGTGGGGAAAAGTGCGCAAACCTCTGCAGAGTGTACAAACTAATCATGATTAGCCGTGTCCCCGGTTATGGACATCTTGAGTATCTGGTACTTGAATTATTGATTTGATCTCATCACTTTACTTAATTAATTTTTTGGGTTATAACTATTATTTTGGGATTGAGTTGGAGGAACCTTCTCAATGTTTTCAACAAACTTTGTAGTTAAATAAAATATATTCCTTTGCTGTAGGGAAAAAATGGCTTTATGCAAAAATAAACTTAAAGCTTTCCACTAGCCAAATATGTATGTAGTGATAGCTATTATTCAACATTATCCTATGGTGTGAATTTGCCAGTACATTCAATGTACTGACCCTTTGTGGCTGCAACGTCTCATGTTGCAGGATTCTTACGATGAGTAAGTGATACGTTAGGGTTACGATTTCTACACTCAACTTTGCCGTTGGTGTTGATGGGAACCCACAACCTTGTTGTTACTTCTGCTATTTGGATTGAGGTAATAGTATTTACGTTACTTTATACATGTGATTTACCTCTGTTATAAATCCTCGAGTACTGTGTGTGTCAGCATACCGATCCAGGGATGACACTTAAGCACAGAGACTTGACCGTCTGAGGTCGGATTGCTACACCGGCTTAGTCAATCTGATGAAGGAACGCTTTGAGGTAAACACTATAAAACTCTTCTCACGTATATAACTATCAGCCGCCAAGTCTACTGAATATGAAAGGAGTGAACATGTTGTAGACATAAATAGCATTTTTGACCTTTGCAGCTACTTCATAGAAATTGTTAACTCTACCGAATCAAAACGAGTAGCCCCCAAGGGCCGGCTTAAACTGGATGGTTAAGCCAGGACATCAAATTGTAGTGCTAAAATCTGCATATGTAGCCCCCACGAGCCGTCTTAAGCAGCATAGCTAAGCCGAGAGTTATCACCATATTTATGAACAAATCCTCATGCGTAGCCCCCATGGGCCGGTTCCATTGAATAAACTAAAAGGGCCATTAAAGAATTGCCTTAAAAAAGAGCAATACGCATTAGCCCCCAAGTGCCAAGTAAAATACTTGTATTACACTTGGGACTTCAAATTAGATGATTATCATAACCACATACTGCTGCTTAATCTCTTTGTCTCGCATGCGGAGTTAAATATGAAAGAATCCTAAGTGGTGGATCTACGGCACAACATCCAAACACAGCAATCTAGAACTTCCAAGGCCAAAACAGAACTAAAAACCGCTTTGAAAGACATTGAGAAGCTGAAGAAGGATTTCAACGCTGAGAGGAACAGTTGGGATACGGAGAAGGCAGCGCTATCGAAAAGAGCTGAAGATGCTGAGGCTGCTCTTAATCCAGTGACTGACGAGTTATCCGGCTTGAAGCGTCAGATTAATAGCATGACAACCGCCATCTTTGGTAAGTAACATTTTACTTCAATATTTCACCACCAACATATAATAACCCTCAGCCAATTTATCAATATCTTTGCCAACGCAGGTTCCAGAAGCTCCAACCTCGACGAAGATATGCGTGTGAAGCTCAAAGTTGCGTATACCCTTGTAGAGCAGTTATACACCGGCGCTCAACGGGCTATATCCGCTATCTCACATAAGAAGCAACCAGCTTCACTCATCAAGGAAGTGCTAGAGAAATTATCTGTGCTGCCTCAAAGAGTTGAAGAGCTAAAGTGATCAGCTGCCAGAGCCGGTGCCATCACCGTGCTGAGCCGGGCAAAGGAATGGCAAGCAGAACTGGACCCAGAAGAGTTGGCCACCAGCTGCCCAAGCTTGAAAGAGGACGGGTCTCCCTTTGAAGCAGCAGATCTCACCAAGTGTGTAAGGGAAATGCGCCCTTTGGCAAGCAAGCTAGTGAAGGAAATATGCCCTAGAGGCAATAATAAAGCTGTAATTTTATATTTCCTTATATCATGATAAATGTTTATTATTCATGCTAGAATTGTATTAAATGGAAACTTGATACATGTGTGGATACATAGACAAAACACCGCGTCCCTAGTAAGCCTCTACTAGACTAGCTCGTTAATCAAAGATGGTTAAGTTTCCTAACCATGAACATGTGTTGTCATTTGATGAACGGGATCACATCATTAGGATAATGATGTGATGGACAAGACCCATCTGTTAGCTTAGCATAATGATCGTTAAGTTTTATTGCTATTGCTTTCTTCATGTCATATACATATTCCTTTGACTATGAGATTATGCAACTCCCGGATATCGGAGGAATACCTTGTGTGCTATCAAATGTCACAACGTAATTGGGTGATTATAAAGATGCTCTACAGGTATCTCTGAAGATGTTTGTTGGGTTGGCATAGATCGAGATTAGGATTTGTCACTCCGAGTATCAGAGAGGTATCTTGGGGCCCTCTCGGTAATGCACATCATGATAAGCCTTGCAAGCAATGTAACTAATGAGTTAGTTGCGGGATGATGCATTACAGAATGAGTAAAGAGACTTGCCGGTAACGAGATTGAACTAGGTATGAAGATACCGACAATCGAATCTCGGGCAAGTAACATACCGATGACAAAGGGAATAATGTATGTTGTCATTACGGTACGACCGATAAAGATCTTCATAGAATATGTGGGAACCAATATGAGCATCTAGGTTCCACTATTGGTTATTTACCGGAGAGGTGTCTCGGTCATGTCTACATAGTTATCAAACCCGTAGGGTCCACATGCTTAACGTTCGATAACAATTTTGTATTATATGATTTATGTGATTTGGTGACCGAATGTTGTTCGGAGTCCCGTATGAGATCACCGACATGATGAGGAGTCTTGAAATGGTCGAGAGGTAAAGATTCATATATAGGACGATAGTACTTGGACACCAGAAGTGTTCCGAGGGTACCGGGTACGTATCGGGTCACCGGAAGGGGTTCCGGGCTACCCCCGACAAACTATATGGGCCTATTGGGCCAAGAGGGGAAACGTAGCAGCCAGCATGGGCTGCTGCGCCTCCCATGTTGGCCGATAGGAAGCGGAAGGGAAAAGGGGAAGAGAGAAGGATGGGAGGCAATTCGGCCTCCCCCTTCCTTCCCTCCTCTCTCCCCTTTCCTTCCCTCTACGGAAAAGATGGTAAGGGGGCCGAATTGGACAAGGCCCCCAAGTAGGATTCCTCCTACTTGGGGCGCCCCATGGCTGTTCCCCTCCCCCTCCCACCTATATACATGAGGGGAGGGGTGCCTAGAACACATAACAATCATTGTTAGCCGTGTGCGGCGCCCCCTCCACAGTTTACGCCTCCGGTCATATTCATGTAGTGCTTAGGCGAAGCCCTGCGCGGATCACTTCACCATCACCGTCACCACGCCGTCATGCTGAAAAAACTCTCTGTCGACACTTTACTGGATCAAGAGTTCGAGGGACGTCATCGAGCTGAATGTGTGCAGAACTCGGAGGTGTCGTAAGTTTGGTACTTGATCGGTCGGAACAAGAAGAAGTTTGACTACATCAACCGTGTTGTCAAACGCTTCCACTTTCAGTTTGCGAGGGTACGTGGACACACCCTCCCCTCTCTCGTTGCTATGCATCTCCTAGATAGATCTTGCATGAGCGTAGGATTTTTTTGAAATTGCACGCTACGTTCCCCAACAGTGGCATCCGAGCCAGGTCTATGCGTAGATGATATGCATGAGTAGAACACAAAGAGTTGTGGGCAATCATAGTCATACTGCTTA
Organism: Triticum aestivum; assembly: GCF_018294505.1. Taxonomy (NCBI): domain Eukaryota; kingdom Viridiplantae; phylum Streptophyta; class Magnoliopsida; order Poales; family Poaceae; genus Triticum; species Triticum aestivum. The sequence goes on from NC_057809.1 coordinate 215,489,870, forward strand.
CCACCAACGTCTTATTTTGATTCAGCGGTATTATTGGATGAAGCGGCCCGGACCAACCTTACATGACCATGTTTATGAGACCAGTTCCATCGCCAAACATGCAACTTGTTTTGCATAAAGGTGGCTGGTGGGTGTCTGTTTCTCCAACTTTAGTTGAATCAAATTTGACTACGACCGGTCCTTGTTGAAGGTTAAAACAGCAATCTGGATGAAACATCGTTCTGGTTTTGATGCGTAGGTAAGAACGGTTCTTACTAGAAGCCCGTAGCAGCCACATAAAACTTGCAACAACAAAGTAGAGGACGTCTAACTTGTTTTTGCAGGGCATGTTGTGATGTGATATGGTCAAGACATGATGTGATATACGTTATTGTATGAGATGATCATGTTTTGTAAAAGTTATAGGCAACTGGCGGGAGCCTTATGGTTGTCGCTTTATTGTATGAAATGCAAACGCCATGTAATTGCTTTGCTTTATCACTATGCGTTAGCGATGGTTGTAGAAGCAATAGTTGGCGAGATGACAACGACGCTACAATGGAGATCAAGGTGTCAAGCCGGTGACGATGGAGATCATGACGGTGCTTTGGAGAAGGAGACCAAAGGAACAAGATGATGGTGGCCATATCATGTCACATATTTTGATTGCATGTGATGTTTATCTTTTATGCATCTTATTTTGCTTAGTATGGCGGTAGCATTATAAGATGATCCCTCACTAAAACTTCCAGGTATAAGTGTCCTCCTTGAGTATGCCCCGTTGCGACAGTTCATCATGCCGAGATGATGTCTACTACACAACCTTCTTCTTGTAGACGTTGTTGGGCCTCCAAGTGCAGAGGTTTGTAGGACAGTAGCAAATTTCCCTCAAGTGGATGACCTAAGGTTTATCAATCCGTAGGAGGCGTAGGATGAAGATGGTCTCTCTGAAGCAACCCTGCAACCAAATAACAAAGAGTCTCTTGTGTCCCCAACACACCCAATACAATGGTAAATTGTATAGGTGCACTAGTTCGGCGAACAGATGGTGATACAAGTGCAATATGGATGGTAGATAAAGGTATTTGTAATCTGAAATTATAAAACAGCAAGGTAACTAATGATAAAAGTGAGCGTAAACGGTATTGCAATGATAGGAAACAAGGCCTAGGGTTCATACTTTCACTAGTGTAAGTTCCCTCAGCAATGATAACATAATTGTATCACATAACTATCCCTCAACATGCAACAAAGAGTCACTCCAAAGTCACTAATAGCGAAGAATGAACGAAGAGATTATGGTAGGGTACGAAACCACCTCAAAGTTATTCTTTCCAATCAATCCGTTGGGCTATTCCTATAAGTGTCACAAACAGCCCTAGAGTTCGTACTAGAATAACACCTTAAGACACAAATCAACCAAAACCCTAATGTCACCTAGATACTCCAATGTCACCTCAAGTATCTATGGGTATGATTATATGATATGCATCACACAATCTTAGATTCATCTATTCAACCAACACAAAGGACCTCAAAGAGTGCCCCAAAGTTCTACCAGAGAAGCATGATGAAAACTTGTGCCAACCCCTATGCATAGGTTCATGCGCGGAACCCGCAAGTTGATCACCAAAACATACATCAAGTGAATCACGTGGTATCCCATTGTCACCACAGATATGCACGGCAAGACATACATCAAGTGTTCTCAAATCTTTAAAGACTCAATCCGATAAGATTACTTCAAAGGGGAAACTCAATTCATTACAAGAGAGTAGAGGGGGGAGAAAACATCATAGGATCCAACTATAATAGCAAAGCTCGCGATACATCAAGATCGTACCACCTCAAGAACACGAGAGATAGAGATCAAACACATAGCTACTGGTACATACCCTCAGCCCTGAGGGAGAACTACTCCCTCCTCGTCATGGAGAGCACCGGGATGATGAAGATGGCCACCGAAGAAGGATTGCCCCCTCCGGCAGGATGCCGGAATGGGTCTAGATTGATTTTCGGTGGCTACGGAGGTTTCTTGGCGGCGGAACTCCCGATCTATCATCCGTTCTGGAAGTTTTAGGATACGTAGGTATATATGGGTGAAAGAAGAACGTCGGTGGACCGAAGGGGGGCCACGAGGCAGGGTGGTGGGCGCGCCCCCCACCCTTGTGGGAACCTCCCTTCTTTCCTGACGTGCACTCCAAGCTTTTCCGGTAGCTTTCCTTCCAAAAATAACTTCTCTAGTTGATTTTTGTTCCGTTTCGACTCCGTTTGATATTCCTTTTCTTCGAAACACTGAAATAGGCAAAAAAAACAACAATTCTGGGCTGGGCCTCCGGTTAATAGGTTAGTCCCAAAAATAATATAAAAGTGGATAATAAAGCCCAATATTGTCTAAAACAGTAGATAATATAGCATGGAGCAATCAAAAATTATAGATACGTTGGAGACGTATCAAGCATCCCCAAGCTTAATTCCTCCTCGTCCTCGAGTAGGTAAATGATAAAAACAGAATTTTTGATGCGGAGTGCTACTTGGCATAATTTCAATGTGATTCTTCTTAATTGTGTTATGAATATTCAGATCCATAAGATTCAAGACAAAAGTTCATATTGACATAAAAATTATAATACTTCAAGCATACTAACTAAGCAATTATGTCTTCTCAAAATAACATGGCCAAAGAAAGTTCATCCCTACAAAATCATATAGTTTAGTCATGTTTCATTTTCGTCACACAAGAATGCTCTCATCATGCACAACCCCGATGACAAGCCAAGCAATTGTTTCATACTTTAGTAATCTCAAACCTATAAACTTTCACGCAATACATGAGCGTGAGCCATGGATATAGAACTATGGGTGGAATAGAATAATGAGGGGTTATGTGGAGAAGACAAAAAAGAGAAAGTCTCACATCAACGAGGCTAATCAATGGGCTATGGAGATGCCCACTGATTGATGTTAATGCAAGGAGTAGGGATTGCCATGCAACAGCTGCACTAGAGCTATAAATGTATGAAAGCTCAACAAAAGAAACTAAGTGGGTGTGCATCCAACTTGCTTGCTCACGAAGACCTAGGGCACTTGAGGAGGCCCATTGTTGGAATATACAAGCCAAGTTCTATAATGAAAAATTCCCACTAGTATATGAAAGTGATAACATGAGAGACTCTCTACTATGAAGATCATGGTGCTACTTTGAAGCACAAGTGTGGTAAAAGGATAGTAACATTGTCCCTTCTCTCTTTTTCTCTCATTTTTTTGGCTTTCTCTTTTTTTGGGCCTTGTCTTTTTTATGGCCTTTTTTTATTCCTCACTTGGGACAATTCTCTAATAATGATGATCATCACACTTCTATTTATTTACAACTCAATGATTACAACTCGATACTAGAACAAAGATGACTCTATATGAATGCCTCCGGCGGTGTACCGGGATATGCAATGAACCAAGAGTGACATGTATGAAAGAATTATGAATGGCGACTTTGCCACAACTACTATGTCAACTACATGATCATGGTAAGCAATATGACAATGATGAATGTGTCCTGATGAACGAAAAGATGGAAAGTTGCATGGCAATATATCTCGGAATGGCTATGGAAATGCCATAATAGGTAGGTATGGTGGCTGTTTTGCGGAAGATATAAGGAGGTTTATGTGTGACAGAGCGTATCATATCACGGGGTTTGGATGCACCGGCGAAGTTTGCGCCAACTCTCAATGTGAGAAAGGGCAATGCACGGTACCGAAGAGGCTAGCAAGGATGGAAGGGTGAGAGTGCGTATAATCCATGGACTCAACATTAGTCATAAAGAACTCACATACTTATTGCAAAAATCTACAAGTCATCAAAAACCTCGGCACTACACGCATGCTCCTAGGGGGATAGATTGGTAGGAAAAGACCATCGCTCGTCCCCGACCACCACTTATAAGGAGGACAATCAAATAACATCTCATGTTTCAAATTTTTTACACAACGTTTACCATACGTGCATGCTACGGGACTTGCAAACTTCAACACAAGTATTTCTCAAATTCACAACTACTCAACTAGCACGACTTTGATATTATTGCCTCCATATCTCAAAACAATCATCAAGCATCAAACTTCTCTTAGTATTGAAAACACTCATAAGAAAATTTTACTAATCTTGAATACCTAGAATATTAGGATTTTAAGAAAATTACCATGCTATTTAAGACTCTCAAAATAATCTAAGTGAAGCATGAGAGTTCATTTATTTCTTCAAAATAAAACTACCACCATGCTCTAAAAGATATAAGTGAAGTACTAGAGCAAACAACAAACTACTCCGAAAGATATAAGTGAAGATCAATGAGTAGTCAAATAATTATGCAACTATGTGAAGACTCTCTAACATTTAATAATTTCAGATCTTGGTATTTTATTCAAACAGCCAGCAAAACAAAAGTAAATAAAATGACGCTCCAAGCAAAACACATATCATGTGGCGAATAAAAATATAGCTCCAAGTAAAGTTACCGATGAACAAAAGAGAAATAGGGGATGCCTTTCGGGGCATCCCCAAGCTTAGGCTCTTGCTATCCTTATTCCATAGTCCATCGAATCCTTACCCAAAACTTGAAAACTTCACAACACAAAACTTAACAGAAAACTCGTAAGCTCCGTTAGTATAAGAAAATAAATCACCACTTCAAGGTACTGTAATGAACTCATTCTTTATTTATATTGGTGTTAAACCTACTGTATTCCAACTTCTCTATGGTTTATAAACTATTTTACTAGCCATAGATTCATCAAAATAAGTAAACAACACATGAAAAACAGAATCTGTCAAAAACAGAACAGTCTGTAGTAATCTGGATCAAACGTATACTTCTGGAACTCATAAAATTCTCAAATAAATTTCTGGACCTGAGTAATTTATCTATTAATCATCTGCAAAAAGAATTAACTAAATATCACTCTCCAAATAAATATGGCAGCAATTCTCGTGAGCGCTAAAGTTTCTGTTTTTTACAGCATAATCAACAAGACTTTCCCCGAGTCTTCCCAAAGGTTCTACTTGGCACAAACACTAATTAAAAGCATAAAACCATATCTAAACAGAGGATAGATGAATTATTTATTACTAAACAGGAACAACAAGCAAGTAACAACAATAAAATTGGGTTGCCTCCCAACAAGTGCCATCGTTTAACGCCCCTAGCTAGGCATGATGATTTCAATGATGCTCACATAAAAGATAAGAATTGAAACATAAAGAGAGCATTATGAAGAATATGACTAGCACATTTAAGTCTAACCCACTTCCTATGCATCGGGATTTTGTGAGCAAACAACTTGTGGGAACAAGAATCAACTTGCATAGGAAAGTAAAACAAGCATAACTTCAAAATTTTAAGCACATAGAGAGGAAACTTGATATTATTGCAATTCCTACAAGCATATATTCCTCCCTCATAATAATTTTCAGTAGCATCATGAAAGAATTCAACAATATAACCAGAACCTAAAGCATTCTTTTCATGATCTACAAGCATAGAAATTTTATTACTCTCTACATAAGCAAAATTCTTCTCAATCGGAATAGTGGGAGTATCATAAGAGACTCGAATACTATAAATTGTTTCCACATTAAAAGAGTAATGTTCAGAAAAGGGGTAACCATAATCATGACAAGTGTCAGATTTCGGGTTCCGGTAGACCCTTGAGGTTCGAACACTGGGGTGCGCGCGGAGATTTCGCCTTCTACCTTCCTGCACCCCTCCGCCTCGCTAAGATCTAAGCTATGGAAAGAACAACACAAGAGACACAGGGTTTATACTGGTTCGGGCCACCGTTGTAGTGTAATACCCTACTCCAGTGTGTGGTGTGGTGGATTGCCTCTTGGGCTGATGATGATGAGCAATACAAGGAAGAACAGCCTCGCGAGGGTCTGTTCTTGGCTGGAGGGATGAACTGCTAGGAGGAGTTCAGTCGCCCCTCTCTCTCTCTGTGTGATGCTACTCGATCCGATCCTAGCTAGTTTCTCTCTTGGCTTCTAGATTCTCCCTTCTTGATTGCTCCCCCTACCCTGGGGGTGGCTAGTCCTATTTATAGGCAAAGGCCCTGGGCCTCTTCCCAAATATTGAGCGGGAAGGGCGCCAACAATTGGCCATTTTGAAGGGGAACATCTGGTACACTTATCCTGACTAAAGTTGGTCCTCGCCTGCCAAAGGCTCTAGTGGTGACGCTGACTTGGGCTCCACAATGACTTCCTCCCTGCCGTTGGACTGGTCTTGGTCTCGTTGCACCGAAACGGGTGCCTTTGCTTGATGCCCTTGCCTGCGCTTGCCCCTTTGCACCAAAGAGGAAAACAGGACACTGCGCGGCTGGCGCCCGCCTGGCGCCTTTGGTCGTCATGGCTTGCGTCACGGGCACCTTGCGAGGTACCCCGCCTTGATCTCTCCGCCTCCTCGCGAGCCAGCCTGATGAGGCCGTGCCTGAGGAAGTTCCGTGTCGTCCGCCCCGCGAGGCTTGGCCCCTCGCGAGGGTCTTGGGTCTGTGTTGATGAAGATGGGCCGTGCTGGGCCCCCCTTTGAGCCACGCCACAGGTCGTAGGCAGGCAAGTCTAGGGACCCCCGTTCCAAGAACACCGATAGTAGCCCCCGGGCCCAAGGCGCGCCCGGACTTGGCCGTGCAGGGAGGCGAAAGGGCAAGAGCGAAGCGCCGCGGGCCCTAACAGCCTGCGGCCTTGGGCGCCGCATGGCGGTTGATTGGACGTGGGCGGCACTGTTTACCCACGCCCCCTTATTTTGCGCCATGCTAGGCGGACTCGTAGTCGTACACAGCCGCTCCCCTTTCTGTTGCTCGAGCGCCCTCTGTCCTTCCTCCTCTCGAACTCCAGCTTCTGTTTTCAACCCAATCTCGAACCTTCCCCCCCCTTCCCATCGCCATGGCTCCGACGAAGAAGGGAAGAGGGAAGAAACCCATGCCTCCGCCTTGCTCACCGTCGTTGGCGGCCCCCGCCGAGGGCTTGGGCAAGGTCAGCTCGGCTCTGGCCACTATCTTCAACGAATGTGGGAGGACGACGGCCTGGCCCGCATCCCACTTCTCCATCGACAGGTTAGTCACCGAGGTCCAATATTTTGCCGACGCCCTGTGGGCGGGTCTGGTTCCCCCCTTTTCTGATTTCTTCAATGCCGTGCTTTCCCACTATCAGATCCACATGATGCAGCTGGGTCCTGAATCCATCACCCTCCTTTCGGTCTTCGCCTTTGTTTGCGAGGCAATGATGGGCATCCTTCCTTCGGTTGCCTTGCTGCGCCACTTCTTCTCTCTGCGCCTTGTCGACCCTACCCAATGCCGAGCATGCGTGAGCTTCGTTGCCGCGTCTGAGACAGCGGCCTCAGGGATTGACTTCAGGCTCCCTCTTCTCGTGGCTGGGTTCCGCGAGCGGTGGCTGTATGTGGATGCAGGGGTGCCCAGCCCTCTATCGGAGCCAACTTCGCCTGCTGTCCCCAATTCGGGCTGGGGCCAGGAGACGCTTGAGAGCCCCCGGCTCGTCTTCGTCTGGTACCGCTTCACGTTCTTGAGGTCGCTTGGCGTGACAGCGCCCAAGGTGGTGAAGGAGTTCCTGCTTCGCCGCATTGCTCCTCTCCAACGCCACTCCCGCCGGATGTGGGCCTTCAGTGGGCGTGATGATCGTATGAGGGTCCAGGAAGAGGACCTGACACCTGAAGTGCTGAGGACAGTGCTCTTGATCCTGACTGGGGACCCCAACCCTGGCAGCATCCAGCAGGGAGGGGCCTTGCTGTACCTCTGCCAGAACAGGGGCGATTTTGTGAATCAGATGCCTATCTTTGATGAGTGGGGGCCGCGCCCCTCCGGCCTCCGGGGGCCTCGCGAGAACCCAGTGATGGTGACTGCCCTTCCAGTCGGCCAAGGCGACTCTTCCTCGGGTGGCGGAGCAGGGAGGCGTGAGGCGCCATAGGCCGAGGGGGCTCCCGGCGGGGTGACAGCTCCGGGCGATGCTCATGAGGGAGGAGCTCTTGGGGCCCGTGCCACTGAGGCTGAGGGCGTCGTGCAGAGTGCGGGGCTAGCGTTCGGCTTGATCGCTTTTGGGATCGCAGCCCCCGAGGTGACGTCCAACCGCTCATCCTCGATTGGCGCAATAGGCTCCGAGTTAGGGGTCGGAACCGATGCGGGTGCGGCCTTCCAGGCGCTGTTCGGCGGCAGAGCTATATCATGCCCATCGAGACAGTGCGGCACGCTTGGCTGTGGCTCGAATCCGTCGAAGATCAAGTCCCCGTGGATGTCAGCCGTGTAGTTTAGGCTTCCAAACCTGACCTGATGACCAGGGGCGTAGCTTTCGATCTGCTCCAGGTGGCCGAGCGAATTGGCCTGCAGAGCGAAGCCGCCGAAGACGAAGATCTGTCCGGGGAGAAAAGTTTCACCCTGGACCGTATCATTGTTGATGATCAAAGGAGCCATCGGGCCTAAAGGCGACGACACAGAGGAACTCTCAATGAAAGCACCAATGTCGGTGTCAAAACCGGTGGATCTCAGGTAGGGGGTCCCGAACTGTGCGTCAAGGCCGGATGGTAACAGGAAACAAGGGACACGATGTTTTTTACCCAGGTTCGGGCCCTCTCGATGGAGGTAATACCCTACTCCTGCTTGATTAATATTGATGATATGGGTAATACCCTACTCCTCCTATTTACCCCATGAGGTCTTCGCTCTAACTAGGAGAAGACCTCATGGGGTAAATAGGAGTGGTCTTCTCCTTCTGAATCCCCCTCATAACAGTTATCTTCCTCTTGATTACGATCCAAAATGGGTGGAGGGGGGATGCCTTTGCGCCCACCATGGAACGACGTTTGCATGAAATTTTATTGCCACGCAAGGCTCGTCTCTTTTGCTCTACATGATCAGTTCCATTGTGTAAAATAACTGGCATGCATAGGAATAAAACATAGTGAGATTATGTAAGGAGTGCATGCACAAATCCAGAGTGATGGTAGCAAACTGTGGATAGACCCAAAACCAATGATAGCAGGCAGATAATAGCTTTAGTTAAAAAATACAGATAATGGCTCCTTTAATGTTTGTTTGCACCCAACATGAAACTCATAGTAGACACAGGAGATTAACCAGATAGTAGACAGAAAGTACTGATTGCTGCCCCAATATGTACCCCACAACCATTTAAAAACTCAAGTTTCAACATTAGTTTGGACCTGACTCGGAGTCTAATAGGTGAACACGACGATAATGTAGCATGTCATCATATTAAGCGACGCATAACGTAAGCAGACACGGATGAGTGCGACCTCTCTTGCGGACCCGTGTAGTCCTCAAGGTCATCTGCTCAGTTGATGATGGTAATGCAGTTGCCGTGGCTGCCAGTGGCGGGGAAGAAGATCTAAGGCAGCGAAAGACAGTCTGGAGAGCAGATCCCTGCTGTGGTGAACCCTTCCGTCGTTGGAGCAGCTGAGCTGAGGTGGAACACAGCGCCACAGGAGCAGGACAAACCACACAAGGTTTTCTTTGACACATATGTGTAACAAAAGTAATTGAGTAAGAGCTTGTTTGAATTTGAGGATTCTAACAATGCAGGGATAGGAAATAGACAGGAATAGGATAGGAATGCACGTGCAAAATAGAGAATTTAAAAACACAGGATTTCTGCCAATCTGGGTGTTTGATTCACAACAATTGGAAGATCACAGGATGCAAAAAAGCATGGTGAGATTAAGTCAAACCACAAGAAAATGTACGGTTATAATGCTATTGTGCTACTATCTCTTAGTCTTGTGCTTGATGAATAGGAATATGAAAAGGAGGAGAGGTGGAAATTAGAATTCCTATGGTTTTTCTTTCAAGGGAGACACTAAAGGAACAAATCCTACAGTTTTCCTTTGCTCCATTCCTTTGCACCAAATTCATGAAAAGTAGTACCATAGGAAACTTTCCAATTCCGATGTTTTTCATTCACTTTTCCTTTCAAGCACTGGCGATTCTAGTAGGCAGGCTTGAGCAAGGAAAATCCTACACTAAAAAAATGTTTTTTGCTACTTCTATTACTTTGGACCCAAGCCACTGCCATACTAGCTCAACTCCCAGGCCCACCGACAAATGCACAGCTCAAACGCGCAGAGATAAATAATGATGGCATTCAAGAGAGTACATCACGGATAGCTAAGTTGCCTGGTACCTCACTGCTTGTCATATAGTAGGATAAAATAATCGTATTTCCCGTTACTACGAGTGCTCAGTGGACAATATATATATAACATGTAGAGTAAAAAAGAGATGCAACAAGTGTACAACCTCTTTGGCGAAGCCATGTCGATCTCAGCGTGATTGGATTGGCCGGTGAGGATGCTCTGGCTGACTTGGCTATCGGAGGAGGGGAAGAAGATCTTTGGTGTCTGGAGATGGAGCCCGAGGTACTGCTCCGCTGTGATGGAGGGTTTCGTCATTGGAGCAGCTCCGGTGAGTTGTATGACGCAAAATAGCATCTCCAATACATGACGTAAAATACATAAACACAAAGTGCTAGATGTAAAATACATCAGCCGCTCATCTCTGAACTTACCTGTCGAAACTGAACTTAACTGTCGAAACTGAACTTAACTGTCGAAACTGAATTTTGCTATCGAAACTGAATTTTGCTGTCGAAACTGAACGCACTAGCAAGGTGAGGCTACACGTCGGTCGACTGACTTTTTCATCTCTGGTCAGTCGATTTTGCAGCCGTTGGATACGAAATCAAGGGCCTGCGGTTCATCTTCAACCTCCACCCCCCTGAGCCGGCCAAACAGCAGCCCCCCGCCCCCCGCGGCCGGCGGTGCGCCGCCTCGCCCGCCCCGAAAACACTCCCCACCGCCGGTCCGCCACCGCCCCGGCCATCCCTATAGCCCCCCCCCATGCCGAGCTTTTTCTCTGGCAATCCCG